>NC_083773.1:10515762-11115762 GCF_963514075.1 Conger conger
CACAACATTCTCTTTTTTCCAAGTGAATGTCAGGTAATGCCACAAATGAACTTGTATGCACTGCCTTCCCTTGTTAATGGAAGCTGTTTCGTACACACTTTGAACTGTTAGGGTGAAGGGGTCCAAATTGCTCTTGAAAGCTGTGAAATATGAACTACACAGATGGCTTACTCACACAAGGCAATAAGGCGGACATCTTGACCCTTGACAGGCTTAGCAATCTCTGCAACATTGAGTTCACAGACACCTGTCCCGCAGCAATGACCCATTCTCTCACTGTGATAGGATCCAGTCTTTGTGCGCTGTGCCTTGCCCTCATCCCAATGTGCACCACTATATCTGTGGGCTTACTCAAGGAACTAAAGCAATGATTGTGTGTGTGTATGCTGTCTGTGTATTGGGAAAGCCTCCTCTTAGCAGTGATGGTCTCTAATTGGTTTTTGGTGGAGAACAGTAGAAATCCCTGGTGTTTCCACACAGGAAGAGTGGGTCGACAGATTGCAGTTCAGAAGGTTACATAAGAAGTGAAGAGCTGAACTTGTGTAATTGCTCCCACCACAGTTGGGGACATGTGATGCAATGAGGGCACACTTCAGCTGAATCAAAAGGGCAAAAGGGGCCGAGGGTTTAAAGGTCAACATTGTTCTCGCTAACCTTAGAATTGTTGAGGTTCACCAGCTATTCCACAGAGAGCAATGGGAAAGAAGGTTCATTTAATTACTTTAATTGGTTTCTTTGTTGGATTAAAAATACTGTCTAACGCAACAGTTGACAAGCCATGGCATGTACTGTATTGTACTTGAGTGTTTGCTATTCTTTTGCATACTCAAGAGTATGCTATTGAGTGTTTACTTTCTTTCTTTTAAATTTTACAAATTATTACATTTTGAAATCTTTTCAAAAGATGAGACCATAATGACATTTTCCATAATAAACCATGATTCACTGCACAAGGACTCATTGCAAAACACAGAATATTCAGAAGATTGCCAAGAATGACTTTAGGATGAGTAAGACCAAAACCAAAAAAAGTGCCATACAGTTGGAGGGGGTTAAATTTCAGCAGTAGATCAAGATACAGACCGATAGTTTAATCAAAATGTGCATAAAAGTTTTTGGGGATGAAATGTAATGTCAATAAGAAAGCATAAAACTCAGATCCAGAACTCAGCCGTAGAGTTTTTTTTTTTTTTTGAGCTGCTTTTGAGCTGCTGTAGAATCAGGTGTTCCAAATGATATTAAAATGAACACCTGGGAGCCTCAGTGGTGCGCAGCTAAAGTAACAGACCTTGATGCGGGCATCAGTTTGTTACAGTTGCACACAGAGGAGTGGGGCTCGATTCCTGCCAAAGCCAAGTTTAGCTGGCTTCTCGTGAAAAACTGGCTCGCCGCTCTGAGGGAGGTACTCAGCAGATCACTGCACACAATAGCGCCCCGTGTGGCTCGGAATCACCATGACAGGGACGTTCTCAGGAGCATTAGAACCATCCGGGCCACTGAGGGACGGGGCTGTTACATTACATTACATTACATTATTGGCATTTGGCAGACGCTCTTATCCAGAGCGACGTACAACAAAGTGCATACCCATAGCCAGGGATAAGTTTGCTGAAAGACCCTAGAGGGAAGTACAATTTCAACTGCTACCCGTACAACAAAGATAAGGACGAGGGCCAATTTCTTTTTTTTGAACAAAGAAACAAACAAACAGAGCAAAAGTGACCAAAGTTAACTATCCAAACACTGTTACCTAGCCAACTAAAAATACCGATACACAAATCAAGTCACAGAGACAACAATTAAGGTTCACAGGGAGGTTGTTGATGGTGTATCCTCAGCTAATTGGAATAGATAGGGTAAAAATGGCTGGCAAATTAGGATAAGAAAGAGGGAAAGATTTGAAACAAAATAAAAAAATAATGAAACCTACAGGACACAGGGTAGGGCAGCCCTGCTCTTGTTTAATCAGCCATGTACATTTTGAGCGTTTTGCTTTATCAATGCTGTTTTTATTGTTTACTGACAACTGGCAATAACCTCACAGCAGTTCACATATAGTCACTGTAAATACAAGTTCTTTGAAAAAAGGGTAAAATAGGTTTTCCTCTGCATAATATACATATTGAAATACCACTAGCAAAGTCCCAGTACCAGTAGTCTGTTCAAATTCCTAATTTCATAGTTTATTATTTTACATTAGTGCATGTGCAAATCATACTCGAAAAATTGTCTATTATTTAAGGGTGAAAGGAGGAGGGTTCCATTATAGTGTCATTTTAGACAGAAACCTAATTTTTGAAAAGCTAACAAATGCTCATTTCACCAAACCATGCAGTACAAACAATTACCACCATACACATGTATTAACTATAATATTTAGAATTCTCATGAAAGTGTCTTTTTTTATTCTAAATGAATATGGTACTGGAGAGAGGTATGACATATAATGCACAACAGTAAGAAATAATTATTTTTTATTATATTGTTTATTGATTAAAAATGCAATTCCAATCTGTACACTTGCATTGGTAATATACTACTGGTTGTGCATATGACTTACCTAAGAGCTGGGTAGAGTGGGGAACTCAGAACTGGTATTACCAGGCAGCACACCACCAGTATTGTGGCTCTCTCCATCATTGTGCCAAGCTCTGAAAACAATAGACAGCAAAAAAGCCACTTTTAGATTATATTTAGAAAATGCTGAGTTCACAGTTCTGACGCAGCTTAGTGCAGTGATTTATTAAAATGGATGATTGTGTTCACTGTAAGAAAATCACATGACATGACATGAAATCAAATTAAATTGTGGTTTTCTTTTTTGTTGTTGTTCAAGAATTGTCGCTCTTACATACAAAAATGAATTCACCACATCCCAGTTTGTATTCCTTCGATGTCTCTACAACAAAAAACATTACCCTCAAAAAAACTTCAGTGAAATACACCTGTGGACCCATTGTTACTTGATAAATAACATTATTAGCCTGAACATAAACCAGACTAATAACAAAAAATATGTCTCATGAAATTCCATACTATAAACAAAAATACACCATGGTGAAAGATTAATACAAGAATTATGCCAACAATGGTAACAATGACCAATGATGTTTTATGCATGAATTTACATTGATATTAGTTGATCAAACTTAATCTATGACATGAAACCCAACACCACAGAATGAGATCACATTGTAAAGGTGGCCTACCTTGAGGAAAGTCCTATCGTATGTGAGTTATCACTCTTTCTGCTCCTTCTATTGTCCAGCTGCCTGGGTGATGCGTAGAGGGGGGTCTCATCTTATCAGGCTCCTCCCACCAGGAGATGGGGTGAGCAATAGCTGCGTTTTCTCAGGAGACATTCTAAAGCGGCTCGGCGTGGATTCATCAGTGCACTCAGTGCCCCCGCTGGGGACCAGTGAAATCATATACAGACAACTATTTCTACGATTCCGAAGCCCTCCCTCTCCATTAGCAAGGGGTAAGGGGGCTCAAGGGTGGAATCGCACATAAAAACTCAATTCAAAGTAAAATGTTAATAAGTACAGTAAATGGTTGCCCATGGATGTTGAATGGACATGGGGAGGGGTTAGGTAGTTCTATATACTTCTACTGCGCTTTTCTGTTCCGGAAAATACATTTCAGCAATCTAACAAACCCAGTAATTAAATGTCACTTCTCCAAAAAACTCCAAGAACAGAGGTCACGGTCATAAAGAATGCTTCCCCAGGCATTTTTCAGGCGCCCAGTAATGAAGTTTGACACCCTGCTCTCCGTCCTGTGAATACCCTCCTGGAGACATCCCTGACAAACATATTTAATGAATACAAAAGGTTGGCCCATGATCTTCCACTGCGCTGTAAATGCGCAGGAAGGAAGGAAAAGCGGGGTGCCTTGGGCAAAGGTGTGAAAAGTGATTCATCGCAAGATCACTCATGACGCTCCTTGATCGCCACGGAGGATGTGACATCACAATCGCTTCAACTTAAAACCGTGGTGGAAATCAGTTTTAGTCTCAAGAATTAAAAATAAAAAGTGAAAGTTCAACACAAAAAATGTGATATCACCAAGAAGGTGCAGAAACCCAACTTATGCATAATCAATGTGTAGGCAAATAACAATTATTGTAACAAATGCATATATCATTAAACTACTAATCTTCACACAGCTATACAAAATAAAATAAAAATTCCCAAAAGAAAGTGAGAAGATTGGTTGGAGGTTTGGAGGAGCTACAGTGCAGTCTGAAGAGATGGGTTGTCTGTTTATGGGTGGATGTCCAGATCTATCTTTTAGTGGTCTTCTGTAAAAAATAAAAAATAAAAAACCTGCAGCCATCATGCACATTTAGATCCATATCAAAGCACACATAGTATTGATCAGTCACTCATAAGCCAGGTCTACCATTGTACCATCCAGTTCGGTCCAGTACTCCTAGTGTAGTCTTGCACTGGGGGCCAGCCAACTGATCAGTTAGTAGTCCTAAAATGTATTCTACTGCCATCTCTAGCCATCAAGTTGTTGCCACAAGGGGAGGGTGGATGGAGAGAAATACAGGCTAATACTCGAGAGAAACCCTTGTCACTCCACAAGAGATCTGCTTTTTTTGTGAGGATTAATTTCCTACAGGACAATGACCCAAAAGCACATAGCAAATCATACAAAGGGATAGCTTAAATACAAGAATGTTTTTAATTATTTTTATTTTTTATGTTTCTTTTTAGAAAAAGTAGAAGAAGAAAATATTTCTGCATCACAAACATGTTGAATTTATTGTGCTAGTAAAAGGGAAAACATATATCAGTTCATTACAGTTCCTAAAACAAAAATAGAAAAATTTATCGGGAATGAATGTAATAGCATGCAACGTAATGTCAACGTGGAACGATTTTCAAGGGAAGATCTTCTTGTCGGATGACTGCACGGGACCGTTTTTTTTAAGGGCATCATGCCCTGATTATTCAGGGGCATACAGTGGATATACAGTCAGATATTTCTAAATAGGGTTTTTTTTCCATAAATAATAATAATAATAATAATTAAATAGGAATTGTGGAGTCAGTCAATAGATTTTGTTAACCGATGCTGCATCCACGAAGTGTGCAGAATGACGGTATAAAAGGGGGAAGGTTTATACAGACGGACAGTCACGCCGAACCACAGTGAAGTGAGGAGAATTAGCAGCCGCTTTGAAGTTTGCATTTTTGTTGTTGTTTTACAGATAAAGCATTTGGGGACAGTCAGAATCACTTCAAGAGGAGAACGATACTGATATTACAGGGATCGGTGCTAGGGATTAAATGGTTAAGTAACCATTTAGCTAACGCACAACTCTTTCTACATTTCGTTTTGAATGCCAGCTTGCTAGTTATGTTAGGAGTCAAATAAACATCTGTACGTGCTATCATGTCTGTGTGTATATTTAAATAGTAGATTCAATTTTGCGATTGTAGGTAAACAAAACAACATAACGAGAAACATGATCATTTTCTTGTTGGTTGGCTAGCAAAAACACATTCTAAACCTCTTCATCTACGTAGCTGGCGCTTGATGTAATAATTGTATTCGCTTAACTTTTTGAATAAAAATGAAGAACTTGAGACCTTTAATGCACACAATCCAGCACTTGCTTGTAAGGGTCATCCCTAGACACAGGTATTGTTGCTCAATTTCAATTCCTCCAATCGGAGACCGTGAAAGATCGACTAGCGTCAGTGAGTTCAAAAGTAAACTTGCCACAGGTCCTCGATTTAAAGACTTCATGAAGGATGCTTCTCCCGGAGAACAGACCTCTGGTGTTCAAGATGGACATGTTAAAGACACACAGACCTATCTTCCTGATGACCCACTTATTGGAAATTCAAGAAAAGGTTAGCAAGCTTCCACCAAATTCTTGCAAATAATTTAGAATCTCTTTCTTTGTATTTCAGAAGTAGTTTTCAATTTAAAAAATAAGTGTTATGGATGTGCTTTTGTCAACTATGTATTGCTTTTTTATTGTGTATTGTCTTAGTACTGTGGGAGCTGAATTCCTGAATGATATTTGTATAAAGCCCTGCACATTTTGTTTCAGTGTACTTTGAAACCTATGGTTGTCAGATGAATACAAATGATACAGAGATTGCCTGGTCAATTCTTCAGAGGAAAGGATACTTGCGTACAAGTGAACTTTCAAAGGTGACTAACCTCATAAAAACCATAAGAGTGTTTGTACTGATATATGACTTCTTTTTTTGTATGATTTACAATAACAAGAACTTCTCTTTCCAGGCTGATGTTATACTCCTTGTTACTTGCTCAATAAGGTTTGTGAAAAATGTATTAAAGCATTTTTTACGGGGGAATATTATTATCTATGTCAAGATCCTGGCACTTGTACAGATATGGTACTGTTTGTGGTGTGTTGGCACTGACAGGGAGAAAGCAGAGCAGACCATATGGAACAGACTGCAACAACTCACAAGTTTAAAAAAGAGGAGATCCAAGGTTCTTGGCCCACTAAAAATAGGAGTTTTAGGTGAGTAATCTGCTAGCAGATCTGCTAGTCTACCCAAATATTTTTATTTCTACTTTTTACAGAAGTCACAGACTGACGCTTTACAGAGGGGCAAATGGCAGGTCCTATGCATTTCTCCCTGAATATTTCTACACCATAGGTTGATGTTTATGTTACTTACCATTATGTTATGACACTCTGTGTGTGCGTACCTGTGCATGTGTATGCCCATTGTAACTACCAGCATTAATGTAGTAGATGCACTTTATTATGTCGTGGCTACTTATCTGACTGTGTCTATATTGTTTATCTCCTTTGAGGTTATTTTGGTATGTGGACAGTAATAGAAGCATTAAAATGTGCATGTATGTGTGTGTGTGTGTGTGTGTGTGTGTGTGTGTGTGTATGTGTGTCTGTGCATGTAGGCTGCATGGCAGAGAGGCTTAAGACAGAGCTGCTAGAACGGGAGAAGCTTCTGGATGTTCTGGCTGGTCCAGATGCGTATCGTGACCTCCCTCGCCTCCTGGCCCTGGCCCACGGTGGCCAGCAGGCCAGCAATGTCCTCCTGTCTCTGGAGGAAACCTATGCTGACATCATGCCGGTCCACCACAGCCCACAGGGACATAGTGCTTTCATGTGAGTCTCACACCACCAAACCAGTCTGTGTGGAATGCAGTGCCTTCTCACTGTAGGGATGCCCCCTTAGCTCTGTATGTGCAAATACAGACGCATGCTCTGCCAATCATACACCATAAGGAGAATTTCATCACTTCGAATCTTAGAATATCAGTTTGAAACATATTCCAATAAATGTCAGATTCATATACTAAGTATAATGATTGTATGATATGAGCAATATGCAAGTCATACTTAGGCTATTTTGTTAAAAAAAACAAAACCAGGATGATTTTTCTTTTGAAATAAATCTTCCTTGGGTTTTGTCTTTTTACCTTACAAGACTTAGGGAATGCTAGCAGAGTAGCATAGTGAACTGCAGATTGATGTTCCTGCGTCTATGCTGCAGATCCATCATGCGAGGCTGTGACAACATGTGCAGCTACTGCATCGTGCCCTTCACTCGCGGGCGGGAGAGGAGCCGGCCCGTTCCCTCCATCCTGGAAGAAGTGCGGCTCCTGTCTGACCAGGTGTGTACAGCTGTGATGTGTATGGGTGTCCATAAGTAAGTATGTTAGTATTTAGTATGCATGTATGCATGCAAGTAAGTATGCATGTATGTAAGTTTGTAGTATGTATGCATGTATGTATGCAAGTATGCCTGCATGTATGTATGTTAGTATGTATGTAAGTATGTAACTATGTATGCATGTATGTAAGTATGTATGCATGCATACGTGTCCATAAGTATGCAAGTATGTATGTATGCATGTATGTATGTAAGTATGTGTGTTTGTGTGTGGTGTATGCTCCAGCGATGGCACTGTGTATGTGACTCTGTTCCAGGGGGTGAGGGAGGTCACTCTGCTGGGTCAGAATGTGAACAGCTACAGAGACATGTCAGAGCAGCAGTTTGGCGGTCCAGAGCCCACCCAGCTTAGCCGCGGCTTCAGCACTGTCTACCGTGGACGGAAAGGGGGTCTGCGCTTTGTGGACCTGCTGGACAGAGTGTCCCAAATCAACCCGGAGATGAGGGTGCGCTTCACCTCGCCACACCCGAAGGACTTTCCAGACGAGGTACTCCATCACAGTCCTGTTTCCTGTCATCGGTCTCACTGTACTCTGTTCTGATTGGGCCTTCTTTACGCCATCACAGTCCACACCCTGTTCCCTTTCATCAGTCTCACCGTACTCTGTTCTGATTGGACCTTCTCAATGCGGCCCCCACACGATCTGCTGCATTTACCCACGATGCTGTCACAGCAGAATCAGTTGGCATAGTGCTCAGCATTTCTTAATCTGCGCTGTGATTTAATGGGAGGATTTTCTTGAATTTGTTTGTATTCATTGGTGTTTATAGTTAATTCACGTTTCGTGTGACCCCCATTACATTTGTTTTCAGTTGGCTTTACTGTTTTTTCTCTTTGAGTTTTGTGTTTTCCCTAAGCAAATTCATTTGACCTTGTATTATAAATTTTAGCTGGAGTTGTTCCATTCGTGAACAGTCTTATCATCTTGAGAATGATAAGAGTGACACCTGGTGGTGTGCAGCGGAACTGCTCATTTGAGTGGTCATGGCCCTGGTGTGTGTGTCCAGGTGCTGCACCTGATTCAGGAGAGAGGGAACATCTGTAAGCAGATCCACCTCCCTGCCCAGAGCGGGAGCAGCAGGGTGCTGCAGGCCATGCGTCGCGGGTGAGTGAAGCAACTCCTGCCTCTGCCTTTCACTTTGTCTCCTCTCAATCCTCAAAACTCAATAACTTTCTGAGCCGGAAGAAGAATAATTCTCAATAATTCTTAAACTCAAGAGTGCTCAAAGAAATTAAATGTACGTGTTTGCTTTCGGGTTGATGCTAGTTGCTCTTTGGATAAGGGTACAAACAAATGCAGCTAAGCTAAGCAAGCAAGCAACGTTCAGAAGCTAAAATGAATTGGGCTTCCACGTCGACATAGCTCCAAGGCACTCTAGATGATATGGCAGAATTATTATAATGGCATATCCAACAAGGAGAAAAATCAAAGGTGCAATAAAATGCAGCCTACATGTTACGACAAAAAGCGTTTATCAGGGCCTGATTGATTTCTTTAATTGGTCATTTGTTTGTTACTGCAATCTTTTTATTGTGTCATGGTAATTAGAACTGTCATTTCAACTTTTGCTGTCATTACAGCTACACTAGAGAAGCATATCTGGAACTTGTGGCCCATATTCGGAAGATAATCCCAGGTATGTTAACGGCCCTTTGTCATCATTTTAGTGATAATGTTTTATGATTTATTGATGTGGATGTTTGAGCCTGTAGTAATATGGCTGATAAAATTTACAAATAAAACTTTGTGGTGTATTAGCGTCAGTAGAGTTGTATATAGGACAGATGCATGTTACTGATGCTAGTGGTGTGTTAGCGTCAGTAGACCGCTCATGTAGGGCAGACACATGTTACTGATGCTAGTGGTGTGTTAGCGTCAGTAGAGCTGTGTATAGGACAGATGCATGTTGTTGATGCTAGTGGGGTGTTAGCGTCAGTAAAAGCAGTCGTAGTTAATGTTGATGCTCTGCTCTCAGAGGTGAGTCTCAGCAGTGACTTCATCGCGGGGTTCTGTGGGGAAACAGAGGAGGATCACCAGCAGAGCCTGTCCCTGCTCAGAGAGGTGGGCTACAATGTGGGCTTCCTCTTCGCCTACAGCATGAGGAAGGTGAGCTCCCTCTCTCTCCTCCTCGTCCTCCATAATGGCATTTATAACTCAGTACTGCACGTATTTCTGTCCCTTCACCTTCACAGCGATGACCTGGGGACTTATGTGGGTAGGGAAGTCAAGGGGCTGTGTTGCCAGTCAGATGTAGGGAATGAATTTGGTAACCAATTTTTTAAATCTCAATTTCATTTGACGTACACTAGTTGTGATGTCCCCGTCCTCATTTGATGTCAGTCATATCACCCTTCAGAAATTCTCCCGAAAGATCAGTTTCACTGTATACGCCATATTGCGGAAACTAGTGCGGCTCTAACTTTCGTTCCCAATTCCTTAAAACTACACCTAGATTTTGATCTAGATCCCAACCTGTGTTAAACAACACTGGAAAGACCATTTTGCTGAAAATATTTGGACTAGAACAAGGTGCCCTGTGACATGTAGCCTTACTACTCTCACGGGCAATGAACAGTTCTTGTTTGAGCCCTTGATTTGTTTGCTTGAATGCTAAGTGAACCATCACAATGCGTTATACCCAACTCTCAAACTTCTATGACAAAAAGTAAATATGGTTTGCATTTTTGTTTGCTTTTTATCTTGCAACGGGGGGAGTCTTCTTCTGTGTGCTTTGTCTCTGACAGTAGTTAAGAGCGTGATGACAAATTAATTGAGCGCAGCCTACATAGAATTAATTAATCGATCTCATCCCCCGGTTACTCGCAGGCGAATGCCAAGGAATGCCAGTACAAACTTCTCCGCTTTGCAATTCTCATACACTCAAGAAAGTTAAACTAAGCAAGAAATATATGGTCAATGTACCTGTTTACAGGATGTAAGATATTGTTGGATAGTGTTCACCAGGCTTATGTTGTCCATACGACACATTTTTAATGTCCATATCACAGATAAATGGATCAAGGCTTTAAATGTAAATGAAATCAGTACACAATGTGAAGCAGGTTCCACTAGTTTTACAGTTAATTAATAAATTTGTTGTCCCCTTTTGAACTTGCAAATTTTATTATTGCAGAAAGGCAACTAAAATGTGTTCCTCATTTAAGCCATATGGAAGGGCCGGATAATGAATTCAAGGAATAATGCTGAAATATATTGGAATAGTTTTCTGCCTGAATCACCACCTCAAAGGGATTGTAACACTTCCTGTTCCAATTAGCTGAAACGTCAGTGCACTTTTTTCCCCTGTTGCAAAAGCAAACAAAAACTGTAAGATAAATGTAAGATTTTTTTCTTGGAGTGCAAATCACATTTATTTTTTCTTGAATAATTGATCCACTATTTTTGCACATTTACTGTACTGTATACTGGTTACATTATGCTGTCCCATCTGCCCTTGCAGAAGACCCACGCGTTCCATCGTCTCCAGGACGACGTTCCTGCAGAAGTGAAACGGCGCCGCCTGGAGGAGCTAATCACCGTGTTCAGAGAGGAGGCCGCACGGGTCAATGCTAGCCTCATTGGGAGCACACAGCTCCTTCTAGTGGAAGGAGTGAGTACTGCAATATAGCTTAACTAAAACACCCCCCACAATTCTTAAAGGTGTACAGCATTTCTTTTGTCTTTGCAGTGGCTTGAATTCTTGTAAACACCACACGCATGCTCTGACCAGCCGAACGTCGAATGTTTTTTTCCCGAAGGAAAGTAAGAGATGTGCTCAGGATCTGTGTGGGCGAAACGATGGAAACCTCAAGGTCGTCTTTCCTGCTACTCAAGCTTTCCCCGTCAGGCCTGGAGACTATGTACTGGTCAAGGTACGGGCCTCACGCTCATTCACACACTGTTCATTGGTCACGTTCATATGTCAGCTGAGTGTACATTTGTGTTTCTGGACCCAAGCTCTCAAGACTTGCTTTCTCCTGTTTGATTTACTCATGACCTGCCCTTGGAAACTTCTTTAAAACTGTCTGGGCACTTTTAAAGTCACCACGCTAATCATATTTTATATGAAACACATTTGGGCTAATGGGAATAAATGAAATCTGCATGCAGTCATGACATATTACACTACATTTTTTTACATGCTCTAGGGTCTTCAATGCACAGTTTATTGTACATCGCTCTAAATAAGATGACTGTAATGTTATATGTTTTGTCCCAGTATTGCATGTTTCTCGCCACTGTTTTGTGATGTGCTTGTAGTCCCCGCAGTTCACTGAGGTGCATGCTCTGGAGCCTGTGGCCTTGCTGTGTGGCTGTAATTGCACATCATCTGTTTCTCATGCAGATCACATCGGCCAGCTCTCAGAGCCTGAAAGGCTATGTCCTTGGTCCCGCCTCCTTGAGTTCCCCAGGAAAAGTCCCTGAGACCTATGGAGAAGAACGGGTGGAGGTCTGCTGACCTCCCATCTCCCCCGCTCCTCTCCTGTCTGACTCTAACTTCACACTGGACAATCAATGGGCAGCCATTTTGTGTTGACCTTTGGGTTTCATTGAAAGATACTGGTCTTAGCAGAGTACTAGACTTTTATTTCCATGCCCTGCTATTCAGGGTTTCTCATGAAAAAATTGTTTTTCTTTAATATATTTAATATGTGGCGTGAATGATCTGAGAATGTTGGTATCATTGATTTCAATATATTATTGGGCTTTCAGTATTTGCTGGTAGATATTTGCATCTATGGGCAATTTCAAATAATTGTAGACCTGACTTCAGCAAACATTGAGAGCTTGAAGTGTTGGATTCATGATGTTGAAGCGGGAGGTCAATTTGATTGCAAAGGACATTTGAGTCAGTCATTTTTGTTTTGTCGTTTCAACCATTACTCATCTGTGAAGATCAATGGGGTACATTAAAGCTGTTCAACTGATGAATTGAGGACTCTAGGCAGTTATTTTGAAATGGGCTGCTTGTCTCGCTTTTACATGAAATGCACTGGGTTCATTTACAGAGCGTTTAAGCTGAATGAGAGAGCGTCATCAGGAATTGCACAGATTTTTTGCAGAGAGCAATGAATCGCTGGTGTTTGCACACAACCCTAAAGTTGGAATGCCTGTTATGGGATTACTTGTTTCCTTATACTAATTAACATGAATGGGCATGTGCATCCAATTGGCAAACCCATTTGCATTCATTGTCTGATACACCTGGGATAAGCATGGAATCAACGGTCTGCGCATGTTTCATGCATTGGTTTTTCATATGAACTTTTATTAAGAACAACAAAAATTTAAGAACGATTCCCAATTATTTAGTAAAAACAAAGTAGAATATGAGTATTGTACAACTTTAGCAAGATCTCACATTTGAAAAGTAATCTTAAAATGTAGGTTTTTATTCATACAGCTGTACTCATTTCATTAATAATAAAATTTCAACATCATGGTCCAGCACAAGAATATGAGACTAAAGAGTACTACGGTGCAGTATTTATACATCTGATAAATTGTCGTGTTGAAAATATAAAAATGCAGTAAAAAAACCAAAAATACTGCAATGAGTCCAGTGCTCACATTAATAATGGGATTTTACGGATTGTTTATGGTCATGTGAGGTGACATCCCTCGGTGCTCATGGTGCAAAGTGAACATCTGTTCCAATCAGCATGTAGTCCTGGAGGAGAATGAAACAGTTAATCAATTCTGTTTCGAGGGTAATCTCATGTTCTGCTTGTAATCTTCATGAAACGGTGGATACATTCATGTCAAAACAATTTCTGTTTTGATGTTTTGCAGCCTTTTTGTTACTGAAGCAGGAATGTGGTCGAGCAGTGTTTGTGCATAGGCCCTAGAATGGATGTCCAGTTTTGTAATGCCCTGCTGAATTGGCTCAAGCTAGGTTGTGAAACAACTGGTAGCTGGTTGACCAGTTCAGATCAGCTCCATACTCAACATGGTTTGACCAGTACAAGCTAGGTTGTGGAACAGCTGGTAGCTGGTTGACCAGTTCAGACCAGCTCCATACTCAACATGGTTTGACCAACTCAAGCTAGGTTGTGAAACAGCTGGAAGCTGGTCATTTCAAGCTGGTCATAGCTGGATTTTACACCAGGGTGAAGATTGAATGTGAATTTGGCAGTGGAAGAGAAGTTGTGTGGACTTCAGGACTTACCTTCTGAATTAGTAGCTGAGGATTGACCAGGCTCATCTTGCCAAGAGCCGGGAGAGGATAGCCCTGCTGCAGACGAACTGTGGGGAGACATAGCATCTGTACGGTCACTGTATAAACTCCCACAGTAGTGCATTCTCATTGGATGGTGCAGGCAGTGTATCACCAACCACTGGCAGTGTTGTTTGATGGACTCGGTATTGCAGTAACAATGGGCCTCATGCAAGAACGATTTCCTATTGTTCTCATGAATTTATCATACAAGCGTCCCACGCCAGATTCAATGAACGCACCTAACTTCAGACAATTGTCCTAAAAGAAGTGTGTTGTAATATACAGTGGCTATATACAGTACTGTGGGTGGGTTCTGTCAGATAGATGGCCAACGTGATTAACAAGAACAAGTGACAACCTATGCCCGATTGGGTAGACTATGGTTTATTTGTTTTTGGCAAAACACAATAATATGGCAGACCATTGATAAACTTGGCAAAGTGAAGTTGCTGAATCTTGATTAATATTTGCTCTGCAACGCCTAGTTTGAAAGTTTTATCTGAGTTCTGTTTGCCAGACTAGCTGCGCTGACATGCATTGCAAGGCTCTTGTTTACATGACCCGGAAAACAGGTCAGGACCACCCCTAAATGTTGTTCCTATCTAAGAGAATATTGGTGAATGCGGCAAGTTCTCCTAAATCACTTGAGAACTCGTTTTAAGAGATATAGGCCATGCAAGGACAAATCCATTCGTACGAGTGGTTCTTACATGAGGCCCAAATAAGATGCTCATTCAGAACGGCAGCGTGTTTCCTGGTCTTGTAGTTCTGTCATTTGAATGATGGGACTGTGTGCATCTGTTATTTTCTTTCTGGAAAAACATTGATTTATCTTTTCTGCCCCCTGTGTCTGCCCCCGCTCTGAAGAACGTAATGACAACCGGTCCTACGGAGTTATGCGCTTACCATTGACCAGGGGGATAACAACCAATTTCAGAACCATCAGGAGGATTTTGTCAAGCGATTTCACCTGCAAATGACACCACACACGGTTATTACAGCGCCCATACGGCGGAAATTGGCAGTAAAATGGCTGGAGGGATGTAGCTATGCAGTATTCCAGACATCCCTGGAGGCCCGATTAGCCGTACCTGGAATGGGCCCACGTAGCTTTGGCCCAGGGTTATGCCGATGCTGTGGAAAGCAGATATTGTCAGAGCAAGCTGTGTACACACATGATTATTTCATTTATTTTTCTTTTTGTGGCGTGTTGTGAGGCAACTGTGTCTTGAAGAGCATTATTTGACTCGTATACAGACACAGGTGTACTTACTTGTTGATGGCCACAGCCCCAGCCACTTTGACTCCTGCAATGTAAGCCTGTGCGCTAACGCTGGCTTCCTGAGGACAACAGGGAGCACTGTCAGTCAGCCTTGTAAAATCAAAGATTTAACTGCACTACATCTTTACTGTTTAAAAAATTCTGTCAGCTTCTTCATGATGGCTACATAGCATCTTCATAAATGTGAAGTAGTAATAAGTAATATATATAATAATAAATGGACATATGATGGGTCCGTAGTGACATAATATATGCCACCATATGCCATTTACAGTCATTTGCATAACCATCTACGAATGATTATGTACGTAGTTGTTATGAGGGACCATTCAAATAAATTGATACCACGTTTAACTTGTAGTTAATTAGTAGAATATCGCTAAATATTTAGTAATTACATAAATGACAATATTATTACACTACACATATTTTTTCAATATGATGAATGGTAAATGGTTGGCATTTATATAGCGCCTTTATCCAAAGCGCTGTACAATTGATGCTTCTCATTCACCCATTCATACACACCTTCACACACCAACGGTGATTGGCTGCCATACAAGGCACCAACCGCCAATATAAGGTGGGGATGCCTTGAATTCCCCAGGACCCAGTTTCGGAAATGGCAGCTGAATTGTACTATGACCCCTATGACCGGACTTACCAGGTTTAGGATGAAGAGGGGCACCAGGGTGCCATTGGCCAGGATGGCGTAGGCGGTCACAGTGCCTGTGGCCTCCACAGTCAGGCCCTTAGGCTGAAAGGTGACTTTGGGCGGATTGGCACTTTTCAGCAGCATCTTCATCATCAGGTTGGGAAAACGCTTGGCAATCTGCAGCAAGAAGCATTTGGAATAGGGAACTCTTCGTGAGATTCACTTCCTACTTTTTAAAAAACATTAAGATCCTTTCATTCTTATGAGGTTCACACTTATATTAGGTTGAGTGCTTATGTAAGGTATTGTTATGTTAAACCAATGTAATTACGCATTTTAGAATATTTTGCATTTAAATTGGGTATTTTTTAGATGTTGTTTTCTGTGTTGTCTATGTTGTTGTCTATAACACAGTAATCATTTTCTTTGCATTTTCCTGTGACTTGTGGCATGTTTAAAACCTTCTGCATTCACTAATGTATTTTAACCCCAGAAGTGGCACTGGGTAAGAGCTTCTGCTAGACAAATGCAGTGCACAGTAAAATGTCCAGTGTTAACATTATACAGTATATGATATGAATAATATACTTTGTAGTTTAACTACACTGAACATTTTACTGTTTGGAGTGCCCAGAATGTCTGTGACACAGGAAAACAAAGGCTGAAGTGCTGATGAAAGATTGCGTGGGTGCATTCTTAACCTCGGGGATGAGGACTCCGAACGTCTTCGTGCTGAGCCGGACGGGGGACTTCTTGGGGATCTGTCAGGAGAGAGGGCAAACCTGGGTAAAGCCGTTCTTCAGGGCTAAGGTTTGGGGCGGAGTTCACTTTCGATAGAGCTGCCCAGGTTAGAGGCTCTCACCATGTCGTCTGTGATGTAGAGGTTGAGCGCCCCGGCCTTGTGGTAGACGAACCCTGCTGTGTTGAAGGTGAAGGAGGACAGCCCAATGTACAGCATGCTGGTGTTCTTGGCAGCCAGGGAGAAGGGCGCGGCAACAAAGGGAGGCTCCTGGTGCTTTCCAATGTTGTAGAACTCCCCCTGCAGGGAGACGAAAAGGGGTTTTAATACATGTGATGTCTCGCACGCTCGGCTGGTGGGATTACGCAGAGAACTTTCAGAACCGCAAAACGCGGTGGCTTTTTCATTTGTGTTGCTTTTATTATTATTAATGACGATAATTAGGGACAGCACATGAGCATTTGTTATCGAAGGTGGGAGAAAGAAGAACATTAAATCATACATTTGATGCATCGCACACAGGGAGGTTACGGCTCACCTTCAGGCCAAACTCGATGAACTGCTGTGAGACGGCGGGAGTTGCGGCCATTGAATATTCAATCTCCGCATACTTGTCCACTTTGGCGAGCACTGGAAGAGGGCGGAAAGGTCAAGCTTCAGTCACTTCGCTCGGCCAGCCGAGCAATTAAGCGTGCAGGATAAAGTGATTACGCTCATAATTCAGAGAGGGCTTCTGTGTGAAAAACAAACCATGCGTGTCTATTGTTGCCCCCTCATTTCACCACGGTTCTATTGTTCGTTCTAGAAACGGACAGATGCTGCGATTTGATTGCATTTCTTTTTTTTTTTTTTATTCAAAATTTTCTCAAGGAGACGCATGCCGTAATGAAGTATGTCTGCAGTGCAGAAAATTGCGCCGGTCGTACCATTCAGAGTTTTCAGGCGGGGGTTCATCTCGGATACTGCTTCCGCGACCCGGGGGCAGATCTGTAATAGTGAACAGTTGAACAGTACGTTGGAACCACAGAATAGGACTGAGTGCTGATTTGGGAGCTATGACACAGGAAATGGTTGGTGCTCAGTTGAAGTCGAGTCCAGCACTGGAGACAAGCTTGGAAAGGAACAAAAGGCACTCTAAATAATTAAAAGCCTTGCAAAGGTTGAAGATAGGTGTCAATTTTGGCCCTTTTGTTCCTTTCTTCAACTGCTTTTGAGAACCTGGGATTTTCAAGCATTTCTCAATATTGCTGGAGAGAAATCGGTTGGGTCTTGTGGGGGTCTTCAGGAATGACCAGGACACATGCTTCATGCTCACCTGCTTTTCTAGCGCTTTACGAAGGGCCTTTCCGATGAATGAACGGAAAAGGTTGTACAGCCAGCTGGAAAATTTGAAATGGGAACACAGTATGAGGAAGTTATCTGCTTACATTGCACCACCACTTATTTCTCCTTCCCATTCAACATTTAGTTCTAGATTTTGCAATTCATTGAAACAGAACTTGTGACCGTTATCTGAGGTAATCTGAGGAAGACGTGGTTTCTCCGTGCCCCTGTTGTGTCCTCGGAGAACCTCCTGTCAGAACATCCCGTTGACTGTTACCTGGCCCCCCCGTGGAACTTGACTTTGAGACGGCCCACCCGGGCCCCGCAGCTGGCGCTGCTGACGGTCGGCCGCCCGGTCTTGTCGCTTTTCACCGCGATGCTGGAGGAGATGCTTAGTCCGCTCACGGACAGGTCGAACGAACCGCTGGTCCTTCTGCGGTTTTGGGGGGGGGGGACGACACACATTAATCAATCACCGTGCTGTGTCGCAGTTACCGTGTGTAAAATGGATGCAGACGGCACTCACATGAACCGGTATCTGACCCTCCAGTTGCCGCGGAGGTTGATGAAGGCGTTCTGAATGGACACACTGACTCCGGTGTTGGGCACCAGCCCCACGGTGGACTTGGGCAGCCCAAGGGAAACGATCCGCATCCTACAGGAGAAGCGTCACTCGCATCATCACGGCTCAAAGTAAGAAGGCCGCTTGAGGACAAACAATACACTCAACAGAACTACAAGCACCATTAGCACTACTGCTCTCACTGCTCCCAGGGATTTGAGTTCATGTGATGAAAACTGATTTATTATTATTCTTTTTACTAGTAGTAGCATTAGTAGTAGTTGTAATTCTGACAATACATTATTGTAGTAATACAATTGATTTTAAAGCAATGAGCATAATTTAAAAGAGGGACATACTTTCAGTGGAGCAGTGGAGTGGATCTGCAGTATAAAACCAGGTGAATAATGGAAGAAAAAAAAAAGAAAAGAAGCTAGTACTTTGTGTTATGTGCCCTCACCCAGTTATTCTGTATTTGACTTTGCCAATGTGAGACACCTTCACTTTCCCCGACATGTCTGGCAGCTTGATGGACTTCAGCTTACTCTGCAGAGTAGCCATCCCAATCTGTCTGCCTGTGAAGAGAACAGCTCCAGTTCAGGTGACCCCACTGTAATTCTGCTATTCTGTGCTTTACCTGGCTTACAGCTGCATTTTTTCTACCTATGCAGCTGTGTAAATTTTCTGAATAGAGTAGACTTGTCCTTGCTGCTGAACCTATCACCAAAGATCAGTATGATTTACTACACAAACCTTCCCTAAAAGATACCAATACAAACTACTGCAGATATACCTATACTATCAAAGTCCAGAGCATTTTTAACATTGTAACATCATCTTATTCCTGTTGTTACTCTCCTGAGCTATACCATATCTACTGACCTAAACTATACTAAACTACCTTTCTGTACATAATCTACTGCACCAGACCTTCCTGTTGTTAATTGACTGTGCCAAACTCCAGGCATTTAAAAATATCACTCTAATATTAATGAGGAAATTCCTGTTGTTAAACTATTGTACCATACCTCAGGAATAATACCTACCATATTCCAGCCCTTTCTGTGTAAGTTTGACCTTGACACCAGGGTTGGCAGTCTGAGACAGGGGGAGAAGAGCTAGCAGAGCTAGCGCACACCACACAGCGAACATGTCCACAGATACCTGCTGGGAGGACACATACCACCGTGCTCATACTACAGCCATTAGCATTTCACACATCATCACAGCTAAACACCATGCATACGGAACTGGTTCCTTTTCTGACCACGTAACCACAAGGGATCCTGATTTGAGTGAATAAACTGTCCATTCACTGCTGTGTGTAATTGGGAAACTGTCTTGCCACAGCTTAAGTGTGTACATTTCCTGTGTCTGTTATTGTAAGACAAACAAGTTATACCAGGACAGCATTCCTGCAAAGATTTCTACCTTCACGCTCATTTTGCTAAAGACATTAAATTTCAGTACTAAACTTTGCCAATACATACATTTCACAAGGTTTCACAAATCTATTGTCTATTACATCTATATCTATTTGCGGTATCTATTGTATTATGACTTCCTTGAATCTTCCACTTCCAAATTTTGAATTTCTCACAATGATCAGATGTAACCAATGGCACAACTGTAACCTAGGGCTCGACTTAAAGATTAAGCTGCCCTTTGTTTTTCTAAATGGCATCACCTTACAAACTGTAGTGAAGTGATAAATAATAAGTGAAGAAATAAGAATCCCTCCCCCTATTTCGACGCAGACTCAAAACCCACCTTTTCAAACTCTACCTTAGTCCTCCCTCCTGATCTCCCCTGCCCCTCCTTTCTGATATCCCTATCCTTGTCTAACCCCCCCCCCCAAAAAAAAAATAATAATAATAATTTTGCACTTATGATGACGACTATGTTTAGAACAGCATTCCATGTGTGTTTTCCTAGTTCTGGATGTGATGCTTTGACTTATGGTAGAACCTATGCACTTGTAAGTCGCTTTGGACTAAAAGCGTCTGCCAAATGACAAAAATGTAAAGAAAATGTAAATGAATACCATTACATTAATTATATAATATTTTGTAGTATCGATTTTACTGCAGGTTGTTTCTCACTTCTCACTGATGCTTGCATTGTTCATAACACTGAAGCAGCCTAACATATGAGAACAGTGGCATACCATAGCAAGCAGTCTTGAAGAAACAAAAGCGTAATGTTATCCTGTTCCTTGTTATGCTTGTTAGTCTGGCATAACTCACGTAATGCTTTTTATTTTTTCTGATTTACCTGAGGAAAACAGTACACATTTAAACTGAATCAGCCTGGTGGAAAATCAAGGGTTTCTGGAAGAGGGTGTACACTCCATCTCACAATCCAAAGATACTCACAATCCACACTTAATTGAGTTTCCGTCTCTGAAAGGGCTTGTGTGTCCCTGAAATGGTGCTGAAGCCACATGACAGAAGCAGCTAATGCTAAACTGAGCTTAAGCCTCTATTGAATTATTCTGAGCCAAAAGTAAAAAGAAAAAAGCATGAGACTGGAAGAGACAAAACTTCCCCTCCAAAGTCACAGAAATGTGACCCAATTCCCTAGTGTGGAGGCACTCTGTATCGAGCAGAACGCTGTTGGAGGATTCGGAAAGTCCCTGTCCGTTTCTGCGCTCTTGCATTTCACACAAGTAGCCCTATCACACTTATCGATAGTCACACTTTTTTCCACACCAGCCCTAAATATAAGCTGACAAATGTCCTCGCACACAAAGAGATTGGACACTGTACCTGATCGTACAACTCCACATTACGCACTGCATCAAATGTACTGGGCAGTATTCAATCAGCCCATTCACCGTTGAATTTTACGGCAACTTAATATGGTAAAGTCATCAGCAGGTCATTATGACCAACTTCACTGCTGAGTGGAAGATCACATCTGAATCTATACTGTGTGCAACAATATTTTTGCAGTCGGTACAAAACAAACACATCATCGGAAATAGTGACGGCAGAGTGCATGGAAGTTTGAGATCAGTTTCAGAGCAGTGCATTTGCCCTCCTTCCCTAAGCAGACCTACAGTATGTATAGATATTGCAGAATTCAGACGGTTCATGTGCATTGTGTCTGTGTCAGATTACCTTGAGCGGCTGAGTCCTGTATGAGCGTGTCCTGGGCGTTCAGTCAAGTTCACTCTGGCTAGCAGCTGAACAGAGTGAAAGAGGAAGAGGCACATGGTTTTTAATTCACTCCGCCTAGACCAGGAAGAGGTGCTGTTGTAACTGGCTGTAACTGTCAGCGCCAAAGCCCTTATTTCTTGTATACCAGCTCTCTCTGTGTGTGGTTTTGCATTAGATTAATTCAGGCAACAGTTGTGATTAACCAACTACAGAATGCACAAGTCTTTTTGCAACGGTAGCTAGAAATGGTGCAAGCACCGGTGCTCTGTCGTACATTCTGGGAAACTGTTTTTGGGAAATGTTCCTCTATTGCACAAAGCACCAGGTTACTGTTAGTAGACCAATATCAGATCAGGGTAAATGTTATTTGCAATCATACCTATGTACTGATATGTTTTTTCATTAGAACAGGATGAACAGTACACTCTATGGCATAGCGTGCTGTTCTGAGTGTGTATATGTACAGATATGTTTTTTCATTGGAACAGGATAAACATTACCGGCTAACGCATAGCATGCTGCTCTCAGTGAGCATATGTACAGATATGTTTTCTCATTAGAACAGGATGAACAGTACATTCTATGGCATAGCATGCTGCCCTCAGTGAGCATATGTACAGATATGTTTTTCCATCAGAACAGGATGAACAGTACATTCTATGGCATAGCATGCTGCCCTCAGTGAGCATATGTACAGATATGTTTTTCCATCAGAACAGGATGAACAGTACATTCTATGGCATAGCATGCTGCTCTCAGTGAGCGTACGTAGAGGTCTCCATGACAATGTTCCGAGTTCCTCTGTGTGGGAGGCACGGTGGACCTTAAATTAATTGAACGATGCCTCCTCTGAAGCAGGAGGGATTAATATGACTAATTCTCCCTCCCGGTAAGGGCATGGTAGCGGGGGCTGGGAGAAACCGTATGACCGTAGAACCCCACGAGGGGTGCGGTACATGACAGGTATTGATTATTGACTGCACGCGTGCAGAAGTGCGTCCGCGAGTAGGAGCTCGTACAGAATAGCAGCATAGGCGCTCCGATGATTCAAACGGCCGAATCCCCTCTGGGTTTTATTCATTATGCAGCGCGCTGCGCGGCAGATATTATTTATCATGACAACTTATGCATGGATGAGGAATATTTTATTAAATGTGGGGGATGGCATTATGCACTCGGAGTGGAATCCACAGCTTTATTCAGCGCTGAAGTAATTACCTGTAGCGCGAAGACAGAGGGCACGCCGTTTTGATTAACTGCACAGGAGCAGAGGCAACGCTTCGACCCCTAGTGACCCTAGCCTTCACATTGATTTCATTACTGAAGTCCAAAATCAAAATAATAGTCATATCTTTTTATTGCCGGAGTACATTTTTTCTAAAAAAGCAAAAAGGCCACATGATTTTATTTCATGTCCAATGAACATGATGAAGTGGTTGGATGTGGAATAACACAGTAGCACTGAACTAAAGACGTAGCTAAAAGGCACTGAAAAGTCAAAGGAATGATGAAGAAAGCAGCTGTTCACATTGCCGACTTTAGAGGTTCTAGCTAATGTAGCCACTCACACATTGAATAAACCACTGAAAGTCATTTCAGTCTAAAATACTGTATAAAAGAAGTTTTTATTTTTTCTTTTTTTTTTTTTTCTTTGCTGTCTCCAGAATTTTCAGGGCACTCCACTTCCCTGTGATATCTTCAGTGGAATCTGTGAGGGTGTGGATGAGCAGGCATACTTCAGAATGAGTGCTATCGGCCACTGATTCTTTTCTGTTTGCAGTCTGCCAGCTGGGCTTCGCAGCCATGGCGATGGAGGACTGCTCGTCATGTGACGCTGCGGCCGGCAGTCTGCAGCTGCAGGTGCCCAATTCACCAGAGGAGCCACTTTTGGGAGCCACTTTCTCAAAGTTGTTTTTGAAAATCAAATATATGGCATGCTATATAATAAATGTCTGCGTTGCATCAATCATGGATTTCTTCAATGTATATGACTTCCTCTATTTTGGAGGTTCATGAAATCGTGACATTTTATGTATTTAGAAGTTCAGACATCATTCAGTTCCTAAAAATATGTTCCTCTCAAAACGCAAGGTAGGAAAAACCATACAGTCACGCAACAACATGGCCAAAACCAGTTGTGACACTGCAGACAAGGATTATGTACAATAGTAATCGTGTTTACGCTATTGTTCTCCAAAACCCATTGACAACTCAACTTTTGAGTTACACAATTTCCCAATTAATGTGTGTTATTTCAGTTATGGCTACATAAAAAAAGAAATCTTAGTAAACAAAGTAGTCACAAATTAAATGCATATCATCAATATCTTTTGCTTTTTGCAAAGTAAAAATGAAAAACCCATCTGTGTCCTGCCAAAAGAATAGGAATTAACTTTTTGAAAAATGTAGCATGCAGTCGTGATGTAATTATAAGACACAGATGGTCTTCACTTCCATGTTGTGAAACGCAGGGGAGAGTTCATTCATCTCTACTGGAGTAGCGTGTATCCACATTGAGCTGATCGATGAGGAAGCTCCATGCACAGCCAGCAGAGGGCGACATAGAGACAAGGCTCCATGAAGCTCACAGCTATGGCTTTACACGGACTCCCCCCTCTGTCCGAGTGCCCATAGGACAGCGCTTCAAGCTCAGGAATGGCACTGAAGAACAGGGAGGACAGGGCAGTCTGGTGCTCCAGACAAGGTGAGCTGGAAGTTGCAGCCAACTCCCCTACACTCTAGCTTTCTCAGGGCATACCACCGTGACACGGCACAAAATTGAGCTTTTGTCAAGGGATAGCACAATGGATGAGAGGAGGAGAATGAAAAACAATGTGTTCAGTCCCAACTTGGCTGGGACCGACAGTGCTATAGAATTGAGAAAAACCTCACTGAATCCACTGGTCTTTGGAAGTTTTAAATGGTATTGGAATCTATAGTTGGAGTCTGGCACATTGAATTAGGTGTAATACTTTGGTGCAAAGACCACAATATACTGTATTTCCCTTTTAAAATGACTGCCTCGTTTTGAGATCGCACTAGTGTCCTCTTTTCCTCGTCTTTGCATTCGCTAGCATTGATGCAGGTACTGTCTGTGTGGATTATGACTGCGTGTCTCAAATCTTAAGCATATGCTCAACTTCAAAGCATCTTGAGAATATCTTTTTAGAAAGCTATAATGACTGCCATTTTGATGTAGCACACTCTCCAGATTTCTGAAATGCTCTCCTTTCATCTGGTTGAAGCTTCTTGAAACTATTTCAGTTGGTTGTCCAATAACTGATGCTTAAATATCGTGCTACACCAACAACAAAGATAATTTCTAATCAGCATCAAATCTAAATGCAGCCTGTTTCAAAACACATTCAAAAATCACTCGCAGAATTGGGCAATAACCTACCTATACACAAATCCATGTGCTAGTTTTCTGAAAGGTTTTTATTATTTCTAAAATAATACTTGCAGGAATGTAATGATTGATATTGTAGAGATGTGTGAGGGTGTGCTGAAAAAAACATCTCAAGCTAGGTTTTGAAACAGCTGATAGCTTGTTGACCAGTTCAGACCAGCTCCATACTCAACGTGGTTTGACCAACCTCAAGTTTTGAAACAGCTGGTAATTTCAGGCTGGTCATAGCTGAATTCTACAGCAGGGAAAGAAACGGGACTAGCGCAGTGTACCATGTTATCTGAAAGACAGCCTTTGGATCAGAAGCTGGCTGGGGTGGTTAGTGTGGCTCCAGCGGGGTCCATTCAGACCTGGGCGGTGGTGGCGCTGTGGCAGGACATGCCTGCAGCATCAATGCTCCAGTGTGCGGGGCATAAAGACTGCAATGTGCCCTGGAGAAGGCTTGTCTGTGCCCCTGCCACATGCAGCTGGCAGACCTGGGCAGGGCTCCATGGAATGTGTCGGGCTGTCCCTGGGAGGGAGTCTGATACGGGCGCAGTCCCCCGGCGGTCCTGCTCGTCTCAGAGGAGCAGGTGTGAGAGTGCTGCTCTGGGCCGCCATCTCGGTCCCGGTCCAGGTCCCCTCCGCTCACCTTTCGGGCCCCTGGACCGGGACGGCCCTTCTCAAGGGCCCAGAACCCTTGGGGGGGGGGGCTGCCGCTCCTGCTGGAGAGGCAGCTGAGGGGGCCGAGACATGCTGAGTCATTGCAGTGCGTGTGCAGTCGAGCCCAGCTGTAGATGGCACACAATGAGGCCTGGAAACGGCTTCACACACGCACACACGCACGCACACACACACACACACACACACACACACACACACACACACACACACACACACACACACACATACGTGCACACACTGCTGTAACAGGTGACGCTCACATAGTCCTCCAGAGAAAATCTAAATATATTCTTACAAACACACACATGCAGCTATACTCATACTATAACACATACCTTCACACATACATGCTGTTCTGCTGTTACACTCTCTGACCACTTTATTAGGTAGACCTGTACACCAGATAAGATTGGACACCCCAGCACTAATGCTACGATGCTCTGTAATAAATTTAGTCCCACATAATGCTGTAAAATATGATGCATACAGTATGTTTGTTGCCATGTAAACTGCTGTGCATGAGTGAGGTATGATAAATAAATAAATACACACAGCCACAGTACTGCATGCTGAGACAAACAGGTTCTCAGAAACGTGCCTACACACATACAGCATTACTCCAGTGACCTGCAGAGAGACACACACACACCCTTAAATACATGCAAACCCACAGTACTTCACAAGCACCGGCTCTCACACTTGCTTCTCTGCTCCCACACACTGTGCTGATGCAAACACACCCTCACACTAATGCGAACACGCAGTGCTGCAAGCTCAGAGCCAGAAAAGGCTAACTGATATCAGCAAAGACAATGCAGGAACACAGGGTATAAGTGTGCGTTCTCTCAGTGTTGGATTTAGTAATCTCTGTGTTTTCTCTTTGGTGGCTGTAAATGGTGTCAATGAGTTGTAATAGTGTGTTTGTCGTGTGTATGTCTGCCGTGTGTATGTGTGTATGGTGTGTATGTGTGGTATGTGTATGTGTGTATGGTGTGTGTGTGTGTGGCATGTGTGTATGTGTGTGACATGTGTGTGTGTGTGTGTGTGATCTGACTTCAGGAGCTGTGCAGTACTCCCAGTGCGACAGCCCCTCTGTGGAGCAGTGGAGCAGACAGCCCAACTGCCAGGAGCAGGGGTGCAGGTGCCATTCAGCCAGGCCTCATTTGCTTTGCAAATGCAAACAGGAAGCCATGATCTGTTTAAGGAATATGCTTTTGTCACATTTATGATTCTGTTTGTTTTTATTTGTTAGTTTCTGCAGTCACCTTTTCACCTCCCTGGTGTTCTGTACCCAACCAACCCCAAGGAAATCAACGTTTATTGGATTCCTTTTGAATAAAAGCTGCGGTATTGCGTACCAGTTAAAGTATATTTGTTCTTCCAAGAAGACAATGTGCATGTCAACAGAGCATGAAATGCCACATTACGGTGCGAGGAGCAGGATGTGGACATTATTAATGTATCACAGCTTTCAGTCCTCAGATCTAAACGCAGTAGAACATTTATGAGGTATTCTGAAATGCTGCCTGTAAACATAGTTTTGCAATCCCATTGCTATTAAAGTTACTGTAAAGGTAAATATACTTTAAACTATATTGAATTGTGTTGTTATGGTATGTACTAAGTACTAAGTGCATTGCAATATCAGCTTATATCAGTCTAAACATTTCAATGTATTGCTATTTAGGGATTGAATGAGTGGAGTTCAGTTTATTACCAGCTATTGGGTGATGACATCAAGGTACCAACCAGCTCGTCAGGAGCATTTGGTGGTCAGGTGTCTTGCTCAGGGACACTTCAAGACACCCAGGGTGGGATTGAAGATCTTACTGCCTGAGCCAATGTTGCTCCTTTACTCTGCCATGGGGAGGCAGTGAAAGCAGGTGTCACCTCCAGGTAAAGCATATTTTATGTGTTAAATTCTGCAGTTCACCTCTCCGCATGAACTGCCTAATGTGTATACCCCGCCGTATTTTATATAATTTATTTGATATAAGCAGATTGCTCTAGGACAACTGGTAGGCTACTTGCCTACATTACTGGTCATTCACTCGCTGGCTGGATTATGTGTCACTGAGCTGTTATCATTTATTAATCCACCCACCTACCAGCGTTTCTACTGAGCATGTGTTTATATCATGTATGCATGTGCAATTTATGTGTTATTTACCAATTAGACAAATTGCACAGCTTTGTTTTTATTTGGCCTTATCAGTTAGTAATTTATTTGCATAAAAATGGTTCTGCTAAAGTAGAAAGACAGTTTCACATCATCATATCAAACCATCGGAAACAGATCAGCATTTAAATAATGTACTTGTATGTTGCACCTCAGGCACTTCATTTAGCCTGTGTTATATTTCACAGTAGCCTGGAACATAGTGAAACGTGTTTGTTGTTGTAGGAGCAGAGAAGTCAGTTTCGCGGAACGCGCTCGTTGCATTTGTGTTCGGGCAGACGGGGGAACGCCTCACAGCGGTGCGGGGGCCCTGACTTCCTGCGCAGCTGCGCCCGACGCCCCGTCCACCTTGCGGGACTCACACCAGCGGCGGAACGTGACAGGGCGTGGCTGGCTGTCCCGCGTGAATAACGGGCATCGTTTGGCAGGTTGTCAGGCCCAGGCTCGACTCGGCCCCAGTGACAGAGAGCATTCTCACAGAGAAGGTATTTGGCAGGGCGTTGACGGAAGGGGTAATTAAAGCGCGTGATATGACCTGCGTGCTGGATGTTCTGTGGCGGGAATGTGAGGCTTCCATTTCCTCGCTTTCTTTGGTGTTCGTAAAGGATGTGAGAAGGTTCCGGAAAACTGATGAAGACAGGGGGAAACTGGTCACTGGGGTCTTAGATATCTGATAGAGGCTTGTACAGGGATCAGAGGGAATCCCGACAGAGGGACAGGATATAGGAGCCATCCTCCCTGAGGCTTTTCCACGCCCTGAGAGTGATCAGTCACTGCTATCCCTATTGTTTAACACCAGTTTAAAAGTCAACCAAATTTCACATCTGCTAAAGACGTAGTTGAGCTTTCTACACTGAAAAAATGCCTAGAATTAAACCAAGTATTTTTACATGAAATATCTTAATTTTATACTTAACAACTGGGAATAACCATGTTGTAATAGGTAATACTATAGCTACATGAAATGGTATAACCAAGGTTAATATAGATGAACAAAAACATAATTACGTTACTATACATTACAGTCATTTGGCAGACACTCTTATCCAGAGTGATATACAATAAAGTGGCAATCATAACCTGGGATAAGTGCACTGAAAGTACTATATCTAAGTCTCATACCAGAAAAAATGTGTAGAAAAATACATGATTCAAAATGTTCAGATCTGATTAGGAAAATGTTTTTATAAAGATGAATACTTAAAGTAATTGTTTTGAAAGAATCTATCTATCAGGAGTGACCATAAAAATTACAAATAGCACAGCAACTGACTTTCCACAGCAACACAGAAGGTGAGGAGACGTGTTTCAGCCTTTCAAAGTCCTAGTGCAGGGATGAATCATCAACAAGCCCTGATGAAGATAACACATTCAGTGCTCAACCAGCGATAATTGCTCATTAGAAACAGTTTATAAATTTTGCTTCTGCTTATACTCCGCTAGGTCATTCATTCAAATTCAATGTAAATAAACACTGACATCTACTGTGTGCCAATCCGTCTATACACTGTTCTTTGATTCTCCCTCATGCGTTTCCGTAAGAAGATCTCAGATCTCAGGAGCACAGTACTGAATGCTGATTACTGTGAAGCACCTCAGACAATAGGGCCCCATGCCTTAGCCTTGCTTCCACTGGCAGGGCTATGATATCTGTCTCTATGGTGCTACTTCTTCTGATTAAGCACAGCTCATTCATTCTCTCCACCGGTAAATGCATCAGCGTCAAACTCCACATTATTTACACTGATACAAATGTGGTTGACAAACGTTATGTTCAAAAAGCACTGAAATTTGTCAAAGTAATGCTTCAGAGCACATAAGATGATATGAGGCATACAGTAAAACAGAGACTTCAATGACACAATCACTTAAGATATGGCTGTCCAAACATGTTCCTGGAGATCTACCATCCTGAAATGCAAATCTACAGGATGGTATACTACATCTTGAGGAACAGGGTTGGTCAGTCCTGCCTTAAAAACATCAGCAGAACATACAGGGGGACGCCTTAAATAATATGGCAATTGGACACATTTCAGGCTTGTATCTTATAAACCTCATTGGGTGAAAGAGAAGCTGAACTTTTTCCTGTAAAAATCTGCCTCTCTTGCATCAGGTTTCTTTCCAGTGGGGGGGTAGCTAACTACAGCTTTTCAGTACAAGTATTATGAGTCTTATAAATACATAATGCTTGTTTTTTCATATGTCTATTAAGTGGGTGCCATTCTGAAATATTCATTATAATTAGTATATTTCCCTGATGTTGTGTGTTGTCTTGTTGTCTAGGCAACCTCTCTGCAAATACAAAAATACTGTTTATAATTGAAATATTGTTATAATTAAAAAGAAATTGACCTCTAATGAATACTTTGACAGATGTCTTTTGTGTCATATTAGGATAAAAAAATTATATAATTGGCTGTGTTTCTTTGTAAATTGAAAATCAAATTGCGAGTTTGTTGACGAATGTTCTCTCTCTGAGAAGTATAGCATTCTTAAAGACATTGGCTGGGTCCGAAATTGCATACTAGTTTACTATTTATTGTGTCAAAGTAGTATTAATATGTCAGAAACCATAGCTGCATAAAATAGTGTGCTAAAACTACCCAGATGTCAGAGTACTTTCCATGAGATATCATAGCATGCGAATACTATGCTCTAGGTCACAACCCAAGCAACCAGGAGGGTGGCTTTCAAATCAAAGCGGCAAAAGGGTTGAACAATTTAAATGCAAGTATTACCTTTAATTATGCCAATGGTCAATAGTCAATGGATATATTTAAGTTTGAAATCTTTTTTCCTCTCACAAAGTGGCTTCAACTAGCTGTCACTGTGCTTAAAATGGCGGCGTTCCATGCCGACCTAGTATGTCCGAATATATGCCATCTTACATTTTACTCATATACTAAAGCTGCCTTATGTACACTGAATGATAGGCTACATATATACAGTAGGGTGTAGTGTGTAGTGTGCATTCAGACACAGCCATTTTGTGCACCTGACGTGTGAAGTTCATTGATGGCGAACATTGGCTAACGTTGGCCAACATATTCAAACTTATTTCTGTTCGACACGAACATTAGCTAATGTTAGCTAATAGTTGGAAAAGGTAGTGTGTCTGGAACAAAAATGTCTGCTGATGGGGAAAATGCAGAGAGGACAAATTATTTGGCTGTTATAATATACTTTAAGCAATGTAGTGTTTGTTCTTACTTTAAAAATAAATCGCAGGTAAGCAACAAATTATTAGACTCAAGTCGCATGCATTTGTATTAAAAATGTGGCAAATTAAATGCAATGTTCATTTAAAATGGTTAAACAGTAACCGTTTGCTGCAAACATAGTTCGCCACGAACGCTGTCTTGAATGCACCTCTGGACTTGGCCAAAGGGGGCCCCTCACTACACCGGGGTCTCTAATGTACGAGTTCATCTTGAAGGCCTTTGGCCTGAAATGTTCCAATGCTATCCATTCTAAATAATCAAATTCTAAAATAAAACAATGAAAATGCTTATAGCGGAGTTCAACATCTTAGTGTTACAGCCAAGGATCAAGAGGCAAAAACTCTGAGGTAAGGGAAATAAAGGTCAGACAGGTAGAATGAGATGCATATTCAGTCAATAAACAGTTTGATGGGTAGCCAAAGAAGGGATGCCAACAGTTGGGTCAAAGTGAAACTTCATTTCAGCCCTTTCTGAGAATAACAGATAACTGGCACTATTAATATTTAAATTAAGTGCAATTAGAATGCATTAACAACCTACAACAGGAGTTCTACTTATTTGTCAGCTTGTGACTGATCCATTAATTTTCAGTCTCTGCTATGTTCTGTCAAAAATAACTACTAATAACAAAGAGATCAGAGTCTAATTAGAATAATCTGTTTCAGCAGTTCTGTATTCTGCAGTGCACCCCTCTCTCTGCCAAATATCAATATGAAGGAGGGATGGGAGAGGGATACAGAGAAAGAGATGGGGAGGGGGAGATAGACCCGTATGATGCATGCTTCTCTGGGCTGCGAGATTCCTGTCCTTGTGAGGACGATTGTGTTGTGAGGACCATTCTGTGAGATTCCTATCCTTGTGAGGACGATTGTGTTGTGAGGACCATTCGGGGAGAATGCATTGCTCTTCACTTGCTCTTGAGATGCAGCTGTAGGAAGGTGTTACATTACATTACATTACATTACATTACATTAATGCCATTTGGCAGACGCTCTTATCCAGAGCAACATACAACAAAGTGCATACCCATAACCAGTGCGCTGAAATATTGCAGCGTAATGCTCACCACAGTCAGACAGCATTCAGTTCTTGTATCTGAATTGTATTGTTCCCTACCTAGACTACTACTTAACAAAAATACCATCGGATATTGAGGAGCAGAGAAACTAAGGGAAGACACTGAAAATCACACAAACACACACAAACCCTGTCTGAATTAAAGTTTTCAAGAGCTTTTTGGTGCTCAGATATTAAATGGAGGTGAATAACTACCTATCATGAATAACTACCAGAACAAAGTGAATTTTAACATTCAAGTGCCAAGAGACAAATATCACAAAAAGTGCTGAAGTGGCTTGTTCAAATGTGTGTGAGCAGCATCAGCTTGTTGCAGCATAAGATAAAGGAAACACAGGAAATGGCAGCCTTTGCGATCGTGCTGTACAGATGGATTGGGTTAAAATGACCAAGGTTTTTAATGACAATTAAGACAACTTGCAAGACACTGGGTATTGGAGTAAGTAGGCATAAAATAGCTTCACAATTTGTGTCAGATAATGATCATGGTGATCTTGGCCTCTGAAATGTTAGCAGTGGACTCATTACAGTTGTCAGTGATTAAAAATAAAAGGCATGTTTGTATGGGTGGGTGGAGCGGGGTGTGACACAAACCCTGTGTGATTTGAGCTATTCGAACATAACTGTGAAAACGGGCGCCATTGCAGGCTGAACAGAGGCGGGGAGGAGCTTCTTCCAATCCCTCTAAGCTCCCTCAAACCTCCCACACATAGGCATGCACAAGAGGAGGGGACATATACCACTGTATTTTTACTTTTCTAACTGCTGACTTACTTGTGCTAACCTCTAGCGTAATTGAAAGTGGCAGAATTGCTGGGGTATAGGATTTTAGACTGGCACAGAGGAACTGCTATAACTTCATCCGTTTCCTTTCTGTTTTAGCATGAGAAGCATGATAAGTACCAGTCTCTTTTCTTTTTATATACAATAAACATACTGTATATTATATGACATGATATATATGTAATTATATACCTAATGATATCCAACAGGTCCTAATGTGTTTGATTTTTTTTTCTTCTCATTTTTACTGGTTTTAATCATTTCAATGAGATTTTCTTTATGTTGTGGTGTGGGTTTAATGTAACTGCACAAATCTTTAGTTGTGCAAATCTGTAACGAGACCTGCAGTTAAATACTCCCTGGATGGATAAAAGCATGCCACAGTGCACAAGATTTTCTGATGTCTTTCAGCTTGATAAATTTCAAAACATTCAACCCATTAAAGATCTTCTCAGATGAAGAAACACTAAAAATGCTTAGACCCCCCTCCCCCCCCCCCATACTTTTCCCCTTAAAGTTCGTCCTTGATCTTGCATTCACAGACAATTTCAGATATAATTGTATGCTGCAGCCCTGCAGAAAATGTCATGGTCATTCATATTTAAAGGAAGTTGGTGAAGGGTTGAAGATGCTATGAAATACCTACTCTTCAAATGGGCATCTTGGCTCTCCTGAGTATGAGCATTTTGGTTGAGGCATAAGCCTTCATTTATACCACATCTTCATAAACCCTGATTGACATCTAAATCACAACATAACACACTTCTCCCGTCTGGTAGCTATTTGCATTGGCAGATTACACCTAGTGCCGCTATCTCAGACCTGCTTGTTTTCTTATTCACTGAAGCATTAGCCCTTCTCTCTGTCCTCTGGCTGGAGGATGTGACCTCACTCAAGGCCGATACAGCACTCTCGTCCACCCTACGCCCGTCTCCACTCCCTATCGGCTGACAGGGGATGGCCCACTACCTGCTCCAGCCCGGACATACAGAGGGCTAGCCAGGTAAACACTGATGGAGACCATACAGCTGACAGTCTCTGGAGCTCAACTACCGGTACTGTGTGTGTGTGTATGTCTGTACTTGTATCCTCTCAGCTGCATACATAATATATATACCCCCTTCAACGTTTGTTGCATAAGCATAAACCAAGGAGAACTGCCTTCAGATTAGACACCTTTCAAAAAGATATGTATAAAGGATAGAGAAATATATTTCATCTGAAGCTGTAGGGGCTATCTCTAGTTCCAAAGGAACTACCCAGAGTGGTCTTTTACTTTGACTGAGGTACAAGTGGTGCTCTGCATCCTAAGGACAGATCTGATCACCATAAATGGGTTAATACTTCCAATTCAGCCTTCATATGTACCCTTCCCATTCATTTGTCAGCATATCTGCCAGTTGCAAGTGCATCTCTTTCTGCTCTTGCTGCCCCTCTTAACTGCAAGTTGTACTTTTCCACAGACTTTGAAGGTAAACACACAGCAGCAACTGCATTTTTATTTACTTAGGACATGGTGAGTTGTCAGTGTAAAATCTCCCTTCTTCTGATTCAGACAAAGCAGAATAAAGGCTATTCTTCTGAACTTGATAGCTATTCTAATTTCAATTAGTGCCCATTTGCCTCCTCAACACGTGCATTTCAAATTGTGATTGGGTATAACTACATAACGTGTAGGTTGGCCATAACTCTCATATAAACCAGTAAACCCACTGTTCTGACGCACTCAATGTCTGTATTGTTTATAGGCCTCCCTCTTCAGTCAGACTGTGGAAATATTACAATAATTCCTTCGTGGGTGTTATGTTTACACGGTGTTTCTTTGCTTTGAATAATTTGTATTATAGGCATTCTCAAGGTTTTAAATGATGCATGAACGACTCACGTGGATTCAGCTAATAGCAGCAGAGCACTATAGGCTACTATATAAAGCGATGAGCAGGCTGCGCTCTTGAGTGTACACTGCCCACTGCAGTATAAAGAAAAAAGGCTGTTCGTTTCGGGCAAACCAATGGCAATCATCATGGCTAAAACAGCCCTAAGTGCGCACTCGGAGAGGTGTCAAAATCGTAGCCGTTTGCTATGTTGAGGCGGAGGCTGTCAAATGCATTTTAATGCACTCGGGCACACACACTGACGTTCCGAAGAATATCGAGACCTGCGAAAACGCCTCTTTCCCTCCCTGCCTCTCTAATTCGTCCTGTCCCTCCCTCTTTCGCTCTGCTTCTCTTGCTCACACTCGCTTTCGCAGCTCTTACAATCTCGAGCACCATCTCCCTTGTCAGGGAAAAGAAGCAACGGGGCGGTGGCGGTGTTGGATTCATTTGCTGGTTGTGCCCCCTGTAACCTCAATGGTCCACATCTGGACGAGTGATTGACAGTCAGATCTGGCAAGGTAAGTGCCAATATAGCCTGCATCGGAGCTATGTTTTATTTATTTTATTCGTGCGTCGCATTGTTTCCAATGATACGAAACATCCCTAATTTCCCAGTAAACCACTATTCTCTTTAAATGACGCTGTGCTTCTGCTACAGGACACTGGTAAAGCACGACACTGCTGCAATTGCATTGTTCTGTCTTCGTTAATTTTCAGTTCTTTCCGATAATTTCCCTTTCTGCTATGTGGTGGATGTGTTAGTAATGTTCTATTGAGTGGACATCATGGAATACTGTGTCAGCAGGGGCGTGTTGCATTCGCCTGGAGCGGAAGGGTAGCTTTGCCTGTTACGCCTTATTTAAAGGAATTGTCTCTATATTGTGTGCGCGCTGCGTTGTCTTCTGTTATATTGGAAGTATGCAGTACATTATAATGCGATACTGTGAAACGTTTTGGTATATCGACAAATTACCAAGGGTAGTGAGGTTCTATTGTGTATTCCTATTGGAAAGCTGTGCGCTTGCACGATGGTCTTTGCTTTGAGCACATCGAAATCTCGAAACCTTTCTGGGTAGGGGTTGCTAAATAGCCTATTATAGAAAAAGGTCGGGCGCTTGGTGCATGGCGTAGGTCAGATAATACTGATTCTCTGCTAGCCTATACCATAGCTGGGAGCCAACCTCTGTCATGAGACAAAATAAGGTACAGCGATTTTCAGTACTCCCTCTCGGACCTTTTGCTCATGACATGCTTTTATATTTGACAGCTTCGGTCTTACCCTGTTCCTGCGTAAACGAGACCTCCCATAACAAACATAGTCGGCGAGGCGGCTATAGCCAATTATAAAGCTGCAAAGCGGGAGGCTGGGTATAAGTAGCCTAATAGCAGCTGAAGAATGGATGCTCCAAAAGTCTGTGTGTGTGTGTGTGTGTGTGTGTGTGTGCGTGTGCGTGTGCGTGTGTGTGTGAGAGAGAAAGAGAGTACCGATAGGGAGAGCTATATTCTGGGGGTGTTGTGGTCATGAGTCTGGTGACTTTGGTTCATATTATGACCAAAACATATGTTAGATGCATTGTTCTGCATATGGCACAACTCACATGGTTGGGTGGGCTGACCTGGTGCATGTTTAAATCCATGAATATCAGGATTATCATAGTTAAGACAGGGAAGCCCACAAGGGGGGAGGGAGGTGGGAAAAATGGGAATTGATTTTGGCAGGTTGAGAGAGGATGGTAATCATGACTAAGCGATCATCATCAAGCTTGCTGACCTTCTTCCACACTTGCCAAAGTGAATTGTGCTATGTTTCTATGTTTCTGATTTGAACAGGTTTGTTTTCTTTGGGCTAACACAAAGTGAGAATTATTTCTGTATTATTTTATTTAAATAATTTAATACATTTTTTGATGTAATATTTTATTGACCAGCTATGAGTTGACACACTATGTAGAAAGTCTAAATTTCTAGATTAATTATTTGGCAGGTGCCTTTTGCCAAAGTGAATTACGAAAGTACATTTCACACGGTAAGCAAGTATCACAAGAGTAAATTACTTCCTTGTTATTGCATGCAGTCTTGTGGGTTGGAGTGGGATTTAGTGTTCGGTGATAGAGTTGCAATATAATAATGTGTGTTGTTTTATGTCAGTGTATTCTCACGTGTGATTATCACGGTTTTTAATATCTTAACATGGCATTGCATTGATGCATTTTCCACTGAATACAAAGGGATTTTAAAAATTCATAGCTTTGTTTAATGTGTAACCCTGTAGATGTGAAATGTGCTACAGAGGCCTAATATTGGTTCTGTGGCTTGTACACATAGCCATGTTGAATGAAGCAGTCGGATACGAACATACTTTGCTGTTGCTTGAGGCTTTGTCTGCAGCAGGACATTTCCAGCTGAAACGTCTAGTCCTTCTCCACAGTGAGACTCGGCCAGTTTTGGTCAGATGCTATCTCTGCGGTTTGGAAGGAAAAGGTCCCAGGAGGGATATTGACTTTTAGAATGCTGCGTAAACAATTTTCAAACATCGTCAGATGTTTGATGTGAGTGATCGAGTCAGCCAGACAGGGTGGCCATGTTTCAGCAGCAGCAGTGACCAGAGTGTCTTTCTCATTATATCAGGAATTAGAGGACTGCATCCTGACCTAAACCCGACGTGTTAGTTGGCTAGCCCGGTTCTGATCAACAAAAACAGCGACAGGTGTATCACATTTAACAGAAGGAAAAACGGTACTTAATCTAGCTGGCTAGCCAGTTCTGGTCATGAGGCCTACAAACATTAATATATCAATAATTCCTCTTTTTTTGAACATACTTTAAGCTAACATCTACTGAAGGAAAGAGCTGTTGTTTGCAGAGGTGCAAGTGACAGACTTGACGTCATACTTAACCGGAGAGAAAACATGTTTTAAAAATTGGCTTTGCGCCATTGTTGTGAATCATCCATGTCACTGACAGCTTTCCTGTGGGAAATGCTGCATTTATTGTCTATTGTGCTGTATGGTATTGTTGGCTTCAGCAATCAGGCTCTGTTGAGTTCAGTTTGAATTGAGCTTATTGGGTAGGTTCGGGTTGGGCCATAAAGATGTTGGGCTTAGCCTGGTTCGGGCCTCATTTCTAGCCCAATGTAGACCTCTACAAGGGATGCTATCTCAGCTGAGTCTGTTCTTCCATGAACTTAAGACAATTTGCTATAATTTAGTAGTGGCAGCCATTAATTGCTTTAGTCGGGTATACTACATTCAGATACAGCAAAACTGCAGTGTCTGCTGGCTTTCATTCAAACCTAGCACTTAAACTACCCGATTCAACTAATTATTGATTTGATCGCCCTTCCTTGGATCTGAGAGTGTTAAGAGAGCTGTTGGATTGTGGGTCTCTAGGGATGGGCCTGAGAAGGCCTGGTTGGTGATAATGCAGCTGTGGTGTACTGTGGTTATGTACTTCTGGCATACAGCATCTCCACATCTATACCAGTTGCTCTTTTAAGACAGCTTAAGAAACCAAGCAATTTACTGTCCTAGACCTCAAGAGCCTTTTACCATGCCCAGTGGCCTTGAAGAGTTGGCCTTGAGATGAATATTGCATCAATAATGCATCTATGTAAAAAAAATAAGAAACCCTTTTCATGTCTCTTCTCCAAATGCAACACCTCACACACTAAGTATTCCCGTCATAGCCAATAGATTGCATCCTGTATGATGAAAGCCGGAAGTCATTGCTCGGGACTGCAGGAGATAGCAGGCTTTCTGTGCATTTTGAGGATTTCTGACTACCTGACTCTTCATGGTTAAACCCATGCCACAGCTCTGCTGATTACAGTATTTATTTAAGCTGAAATGTGACTTTTTAATTTTTAATTTAGTTTCATTTTTACTTAATTACATTTTAATTTCTATAAATGCAAACATTTGTTCAGTGGTGACAATATGTATGCATTCACTTGTTTGTGCTGAAAAGGTCACACTTTAATTTAAGTCAAAATTAAGCACAAGATTGTTGATTTAATCAAGGGGTAAATATACTTTATTTATATATAGTCCTAGAATGCACTGGACTTGGAAAGCTTATGTAAAGAATACACTCATAATATAAGATATATTTTCCTACAGACTATAAAGACTTGACTATATTTGCAGGCTACCATTTTTATTTAAGCTTTTCTGGCATCAATAATGCTCTTGAGTGAGTAAGAAGTGTACAAGTGTAGCTGGTAGAGAGATGCAAAGATGTTGCAACAGATGCTAGGCTTCGCATGCAGGTTACATAGCATAGTTCACAAACCACAAAATAATTTCAATTTAGCCAGTGCTTAGTTATAAAAATAAATGTGAGTTTCAACAGCTGAAGCTCTTGACCATGTCTGGATGCTTTTATGCATTTAGTTGCTGCCATATGATTGGCTGATTAAATATTGGCATTAACAAGCTGGTGTAGAGGTCTATCTAACAAAGTGCTCACTGAGTGTACATATTGAAGTTAATGCACAATTTAAGGCAAATGGCAAGGGAGGGGTGTGGTCTTGCCCATGACATTCCTTGCATTAAACCCTCAAGCATCTTTTGTATTTCACACTCTGCATGTGCTTGCAGTGGAATTTCCACTGTTTCTGCTCACTTTGTGTTTTTGCAGTCATTGTTTGTCACTGGTGTATCTGGTAGAAAATTCACAATGACAAACCTGTGCAAGAGGAGATTTAACAAGCCATAAACTGGCCACCAATGTAATTTTGCACAACATTTCATGAAAGCAAAGGATGGATTCAATTTTCATCCAAGGGTGGAATTGGTCTCCATCTTGCTCTTGAAGTAAATTGGATTCTCCAGTCCAATTCCGGGGGGGGGGGGGGGGGGGGGGGGGATGACAACAGTGTGGAAGTTGCTATTCCACTTCAACCGAGTACTGCAGATATACAATCAGCAATATTCAGATAGACAAAGACACACACACACACACACACACATGTGCATGCATGCACACACATACACACACACACACACACACACACACATGCGCCACTCAATTGTGGCATGTTAAGTCAAGTCTTCACTGCGGCCCTGCTCTGTTTTGTGGAAAAACAAGCAGGGCTAGTCTGTTTGATGTTGCTGAAAAGGGCTGAGCGTGGATGGAAGGTGGATCAGTGTGACAGGAGGGCTGAGGTATTTAGCCCTGGCGTGGCTTTGATCCAAGCTGCAACGTTAAGAAACCACTGCGGCTGAAGTGGGAAGGGCGGAGACGGACGAGAGGCATTTTGGTGGCGCTGAAAGAATATAAACACCCAGTACAACGGTCAGAATGCATTTTCCTCCTGTCAGCGTGTTCAGGCAGGTTTGCGCAGAGGAGCGGTCCAAACTCTGCGCTTACACACTTCTGGAAGTCCCTGTCCTTGTGCGCTGCGGATGACAATACAGTATGTAACGGTTTTTGCGAACACTCTGCCGGTGTTACAATGATGCTCTCCACAAAAGACTGCCGCCTATTTAGCATGTTTATGAACATGGCGCAAGAGTATGTGCCATACACTCGGCACAATGGAAAGTATGTGTGGTCAGGGTCAGTGAGCTTTGTCTGCAGTGAGTAATCGGCCTTTACAAAGCTCTGTCCGCCATGGTTAGTGCTGATAACGCTGTCCTGAAAAGCAACAGTGATGGCTTATAGCCCGGTGTCAGGTAAAGTGTCTGACTAGTTGATGGACCCATTTCCCACATTTAAACTTGTCCAGTTGGTTTTCTCGAATTGAGGCTGATAATTGCATGTCAGACGGTCTTAAATCATTCGCATGACGTCGATGAGTGAACAATTTTATTGAAGCTCCTGTCTAACTTGCTGCTCCACCATATAATTTGCTTCACTATATCGGCTGTAGCTATCTGTTGTCATTTCCGCTTAATACATAAGTAAAACGACATGTTTTCTGCTAGGTGATAATTGTTATGAAGCAATATCTGTTTTTAGTAGTTTATTTTGTACTTGTATTTTATGTCACCAGAAGGGTAAACTCAAATTAACTGTCACAATGGAAGCTTCTCTTTTCCAGCAATTATATTTTCATCTCTTTACCCATTGGCCTGCATTATGCTGAAACACAGAATAGGATCTTATTCAACAGTAAATACATGTTATCGATATGAGGAAAATGTGAAGAGACTATTAACATAGTGTAAGTATAAACAAGTAGCTACCACAAAACAATGGTTCAGGTTTTCATAGTACTGAAGCGCAGCAATGTGGTAGCTACCTACAGAATCGTGATCTTGGAATTATAAGGTTATGTCTGCGTTCTGAGTAGTTTTGAGATACTGAGCTTCAAAGCTTTCACATCCTAAGCAAGAAAACTAGAATGCAGGGCTGTTCTTCAGAGATCAAAATGGCAGAAACCCTTAAAGTACTATAAAAGCACACTATTAAAATCCTATCAAATTGCCCTATAAATAACACATTTATAACACTAACCTGAAAATTGTCTGTTAGAACCTCAGGTCTCAAAATATGCATTATTATGAGCCCTTGTCAGACCACATGAATGAACTGTAGCTACAGCAGATGTGCCTTTCAAATTGTTTGGGGAGATTTTCATTTGAGATTGAACAATGATAGATGCAAAATTATACAAATACAAGAAACACAGCTGATTAAAATGGCATGTCCTTTTGGGGATTAATGCCCCTTGAATGTGTGGTGATTGGTAGGGAGATGTTGCCATGGCACTGACTCTGAAGTAGGCGATCCGGTGCCATATGTCTACAATGTGTTCAGACACAATGCAATCACCTGATAATCTGGCTTCCTACTGCTCCTCAGCAGGCTCTAGAACATTCTGCGGCAGAAGGGCCAGAGCAGCGTGGGGTTGGGAGGGGTGGTGTTGGGGCAGAGCAATGCCATGCTGCCCACCTCTGGTCCCCTTCAATCTCAGCTTCAAAGCTGCTCCTTGTCCTTTGAAAGCTGAAGTGGCACATCTGTTTGAGTCAGGGCTCCAGTAGACATAGGGCAGGGGGAGGGAAGGCTAATGCATGTATTTGCATATGCGTGTGTGTGTGTGTGTGTGTGAGAGAGAGAAAGATAGAGAGAGATATTCTGGGGGTGTTGTGGTCATGAGTAGGGTGACTTTGGTTCATATTATGACCAATAAATATGTTAGATGTATTCTTCTACACATGGCACAACTCACATGGTCTGATTTGACCCCTCACTTCTGTACTGTCTGCCTACTTTAACTCCTTCCCTCTCCACTGCCTGTCTGTCCACTGACTCCTGCCCTCCCGACTGCCTGTCTTCTGACTCCATCCCCTCTCTACTGCCTGTCTGTCTACTGACTCCTCCCCTCTCCACTGCCTGTCTGTCTACTGACTCCTCCCCTCTCCACTGCCTGTCTGTCTACTGACTCCTCCCCTCTCCACTGCCTGTCTTCTGACTCCATCCCCTCTCCACTGCCTGTCTGCCTACTGACTCCTCCCCTCTCCACTGCCTGTCTGTCTACTGACTCCTCCCCTCTCCACTGTCTGTCTTCTGACCCCTCCCCTCTTCACTGTCTGTCTTCTGACTCCATCCCCTATCCACTGCCTGTCTGCCTACTGACTCCTCCCCTCTCCACTGTCTGTCTACTGACTCCATCCTGTCTCCACTGCCTGCCTGTCTTCTGACTCCATCCCCTCTCCACTGCCTGTCTGCCTACTGACTCCTCCCCTCTCCACTGCCTGTCTGCCTACTGACTCCTCCCCTCTCCACTGCCTGTCTGTCTACTGACTCCTCCCCTCTCCACTGTCTGTCTACTGACTCCATCCCCTCTCCACTGCCTGTCTCTCTACTGACTCCTCCCCTCACCACTGCCTGTTTTCTGACTCCTCCCTTCTCCATTGCCTGTCTGTCTACTGACTCCTCCCCTCTCCACTGCATCTGTCTACTGACTCCTCCCCTCTCCACTGCCTGTCTTCTGACTCCTCCCCTCTTCACTGCCTGTCTGTCTTCTGACTCCTCCCCTCCCCACTGCCTGTCTTCTGACTCCTCCCCTCCCCACAGTCTTTCCTCTAGAGCTCCAGGCAGGTGCTGCTTGTCATGACCTGCTCCCTCTGGCCGGAGCTCCCTCATTACCCGTGAGGTTAGGGCGTCTCTCGCCCACACCTACAGCTCTGTCTCAGCTCTCTGCTACTTGTTTGTGGCCCGCGACAGAGGCATCCCTCTGAAGCCAAACGAGGTTGCTCCCTTTGTCTCTGTGATTACTGAGCTTGTTAGTTCCACAGCTACTGTAGGGCTTTTAGGGACAGGGAGTGGGTCGATGTGGGAGTAGAAACCCAGCTGCATTTGAGGGAAATCTCTTTTAGTTTCATATCAGCTATATTCTTTATGGAGTTCCATTTCATATAAAAAGGGTATAAAAGAAATCCGCCATTTTTCCTGTGCTTTCCTTGTTCCTCGCTGCTGTAGTCGCATTCTAAGTATCGACCTCTCTGCAAGACATGACTCAATGGAATGAGTGCATAGAACCTCGGTGGTGCCTGGCTAGTGGTTCATGGCTAGCTTGCATGTAGTAGCAGGAATGCATAGAACATTTGTAGTTCCTGGTGAGTTTACATGTGATCTCTTGAAATGGCAGATTTGTGCTGCTCTCTTAATTGCGACAGCCCTGTGTTGATCTGAAACAGCATGAGATAAACAGAGCTGTTTCTTCCTTAGTAGGGGACTGGCCTGCCAGGAATTTCCTTTTAAGAAGAAGATGGTATGAGGTTGAATGCCATGCCAGAATACGTGTTAAAATAATTTTGAAATGAATGACTCCGCCTAGCTGACATGTTTCTTTTTCGTTTTTGGAAGGCTGCCATATTCTGGCTCTGGTGAAACATAATGCTGTTGTGCCAGGGTGCATTCTCTTCAGGGCTGCAGAGGAAACCTTACTCTGTGTTTATATCAAATGTAAATAAAGTAATGAAATACAGTTCATTTTCAAAATATTTCCACCCTGCTTTGTGTACAGTAAATTCCTAAATCTTTTTCAGAGTAACAAAGTATTTTTAGTATTTGACAAGCACATCGAAAGAACACTAGAGCACAATGGTAGACTGTTTTGACACTACTCCAAAGTGGATAAAGAAAAACTATGGCTGTCTATACCATTTCTCTGCTTAATTCTGCCAACAATGTTTTTTCTGAAGAAATATTTAAAGACCTGTAATCTTGCTACAGAGTCAATATCTCAGAGAGGCCTGTTTGATTTAATGGAGTGCAGAGAGAATCATCTTAGAGTCTATTTACAAACAATCAATCACTGGCTAGTAGGAGATGGTCATTTGAATGCTTGCTGGTAAAGGTCTCTTCTGCCAGGTGTAATTGTTTCTCCTCTCATACAGCTGACTCTTAGCTCGGGCCTGAACCGCAATGAAAATCTTCCTGGTTTCAGACATTAGTAATCAGCCTGGTTTCAGACATTAACAATCGACCGTGTAAATAATGTATTTTTTGAGGAGGGCTTTTTGCCTCACTGCTTGCTATTTGGGCGTGGTGTTTGCTCAATTCTCCTTCTGTTACTCTGTAAAGTGTCTTTGTGACAGTTCTTTGTGGAAAAAACACTGTACAAATAAAATCGAGTTGATTTGATGTTGGCAGTGGAGAGAAAGGATTCTTGAAGATTCCATCTTTGTCATTTTGCGGCTTCATGGGGGATGGAGGCCCATGCCATGGTCACCCAGACTGCCTCAATCAGCTCTCCTACCTGACCCCCGTTCAGCTCACTGTGCCTGTCCCATGCTAGTGTAGCAGGGTTTGTTCTGGCACAGTGAAGTTCAGTGAAAGCGATGGCTGGTAGTAGGTTACCGCAACAACGCTCCCTGATGACATAACCCTCAAATTCAAAAGAATGTCGTTGCCCTCGGCTAGAGGCGACTTCGTCTTTAGCTGACCCATAATGCGTTCGTCCAACATATATTTGGACGAGTGAGAGGCCGGGGTTCTAATCCCACCTCGGACTCAGGCGATCTCTCTCTCGCCACATTGGTGTGCCCTCCCCATGGATGTGCTGTGAAGGCCTGCTGCCTCAGCCAGTGGGCTGCAGTGCAGGAGGGAGCTGGTGCATTGGCTGCATCCCTCAGCCTGCGGACAGGGCATTCAAGTGCGTCTCAAAGGGCATCATTGTCATTAACACTGAGAAGACGTACGATGGAAGCGTTTTTGGGAGTGCTCATAGAATACAAACATTGTTATTGCTAGATAATATGCACCATTAATCAGCAGACCTTGTTTGAATATGAATAAAATAATGTATAATGATTACACTCTGTCATTCAGCCCATCTAAGCCTATCCTTCAGACTAGAGAGTATCCCACACTGCACCTGGACTTGAATGCTCAAAGACTATCTGCCTGTACCGCATGACCTGGAAAGCTATTACACATATTAACAACTCTGTGCAAAAATACATCCTGATATCAGGATGAAATTGAATTATGTATTTTGTAACCAGGTTACTGATCCACCCTCTGCCTCATCCAGAAGATGGTGGTGGGATGTGTGCATTAGAACAGCTTGCCTCATGCAGATAAGTGGCACACTGTCCTTCAGAAGGAGAGCCACAGAGCGCTTTAATGTCGCCGCAGCCCTGCTCATTCTGATTGCAGTGAGTCAGCACAATCTCCAACTAGTGTTTTCTCTCTTCTATCTCCTTCTTATGTCTCTCTCTGTCTCATCAACCCCCCCCACACACACACCTTGCTGTCAGAAAGCCCCTTCTTACTCCTTACTTAGTGATTTGATCGAACCCCCTTTCTTGCTTCCCATTGCCATCATTTTCTCATCACTTCTATGTGTCTCACACTGTTTTTCTTACCTGTCCAACCAAGGCTCTGTATTCAGGTTGTGCTGAAAGTCACCATTGCAAGGGCAAATGTTACAGCACCATGCTCGTATTATTTTGATGTGCACGGCATACACACATAGTATATGTACATACACTATGTACTGTGTCATTGTTTTACCTTTTCACCTCCTGATGGGGACACAGTTCTCTGCTGTTTATCTCCGTGACGCATGCTGAATAAGGACTTTGCGGGTATACGTGCGCACTATAGGTACTGTACGGGCACACATGCACGCTCACGCTGCAGAGAGCCGAGTCACAGGGGTGCCAAACAGCCAAGACGTAATTACCATATCAGAAGCTAAAAGAGGAAGAGCAAGCGTTAATCAGCACTTGCTGTAAACTGGGACATTTGATTGCGGCCACATTTGTCCTTATTTAAGATGTCGAAGGAGTCCCACAGGGCTGGAGTTGTACCTTAGTGATGAGTGAGGAGTCTGTCAGATAGGACTAGGAGCTGGAGTTGCTGGAGTTTTGCGATTTATTGGAAGGGATTTGCCCCCACACCCTGTGTCCCTGTGTTTACAGCACTCGTCCAGGGCGCGTTGATGGCTGAGGTACTGCATAAGCCTTTGAGCAGCCTTATTAAATGAGGATGAAGCTTAAAGTGCCAGGTGCACTGTCTTTCCCCTTCCTGATCCCTACCCACCCATCCCATGGCTCTCAAACTGGTCAGACGAGTCTGATCAGTCATCCGGGCTGCAGAGATCGTCCCTCCTTCCTGTCTGAAAATGCCTATCATGCTTCCAGATATATCCTGACATGTAATATCCAATACACAACAATAATATTTAATCTGTGTATATGTCTATAATGTATTGAGTATTGAGTATTGAGTATACATACATATGTATATGTATATGTATTTATATTTATGTACAGTATATATCACTTTTAAATTTAAGTTTAAGAATGAAAAATGTACAAATACATAATGATTCTGAACGCGCTCACACTTGGTGGCAGTGTGGATGATGACATAGCGGGTGCTTTTGTGAAAATGGCCTCCTGTATGCTCATGCCCCAGGCACAGGGCTGCTTGTAGTTCTGCTCCAGGCTGCCATTACGGCTCTCCTGTCTTTCCCCATCCTCCATGTTAATGAGCGAGAGGCTCACACAGTACTGCTGTTCCCTCGCAGTGCAGCTGAATGAGCCCAGTGCTACCGTCCTCAGCTCCATGAGCTGAAGAACCTGACAGGAATCCATGTGGAGATGCACCACACCACAGTACGCATATTACAAAGTGCGCTTGGCCCATAACAATATTTAAACTTAAATTAAATTAAACATTTTTCAAATGTACCCATGTACTTTTACCTTCTAATGCATGTGCACATGCACACACACACACACACGCACACACACATACATTCTCGTATCAAGTACCTATGTTCATACATTGCATATATATCTGCCTGTATATACACTCACTGAGTACTTTATTAGGAAAGTATACCTACTTATTCTTGCGCTTATCTAATCGGCCAGTCCTGTAGCAGCACTGCAATGCATAAAACCATGCAGATACGGCCAGCAGCTTCAGTTAATGTTCACATCAACCATCAGATTGGGGGGAGAATATAATCTCCGTGATTTTGACCGTGGCATGATTGTTGGTGCCAGACAGGCTGGTTTGAGTTTTTCTGTAACAGCTAATCTCCTGAGATTTTCACACACAACAGTCTTTAATGTTTGCAGAGAATGGTGTGAACCCCCCCCCCCCCCCCCCCCCCCAAAAAAAAAACATGCAGTGAGCAGCAGTTCTGCGTGCAGAAACACGCTGTTAATGAGAGAGGTTTGGGGAACAGTCAGACTGGTCGAAGCTGACAGGAAGGAGACAGTATTGCAAATAACCACACATTACAACAGTGGTATGCAGAAGAGCAGGAATGAGTCAAACCTCTAAGTGGACAGGCTACAGCAGCAGAAGACTCAATAAGTCAAAAAAAAACTTAATAAAGTGCTCACTGAGTCTCTATATGTCCTAGAGTCATGCCTGCTAACTGTGCGCGCTGGTATTTTCGGCAGTGTAGGAGACCTCGCCCCCGTGATGAAAACGGCTCTATGCTGTGTCTTCTCCCCTGCCTCGGTGCTCTGACAGAGAGACTGGAGGAGCAGCTCTGCGCGTCAGATGCTCGGCACAGTTCACTTCTTAGACTACAGCGCCTCAATCACACCCAGCAGCCGGGAGACCCGCGGCTCCCCCTCCTCCTTTCAGGGGTGAGCTCTTACCGAAAGAGCTGTTTCCCTGCAATCTTCCCACTGCCACTCTGCAGCCTGCCGGTAGTGCGCTAACATTATCAAATGAAAAAAAACCCTCCACCGCTGCTTCAGTGGGCACTGCCGCTGACTCACCGACTTACCCGTGGATAGAACGCCGATGCTAACACGCTACTCTGCTACCAGTACAACAGTAGGGATGCGGGATATACAGTCGACATAGTATACCTATAGCTGTCTCAGAGAGGATTTATATAAGGGAGATACTGTATGAACAAGATAGTTAGTTCAATGAAACCACAGAGATGCTACCAATACAACAGTAGGGATGTGGGATACAGTCAATATAGTATACCTATAGCTGTCTCAGAGAGGATTTATATAAGGGAGATACTGTATGAACAAGATAGTTAGTTAAATGAAACCACAGAGAATCAATTGGTTGAGGTACTAATACAATACCCTGTAAAATCCAGCTATGCTGACTTGACCAGCTTGAAAATTGAGCTGGTCAAGCTGGTCATAGCTGAGTATGAGCTGGTCAACCAGCATGGCCTGCCTGGTCATACAGTAAAGCTGGTCTAATTGGGTATGAGCTGGTCAACCTGCTACCAGCTGTTTCAAAACCTAGCTTGAGCAGTTTTTTTCAGAAGGTTACTACACTAGTATTGACAGATTTGCAGTAGATCTATATATCTTTTGTATATCCCAAAGATCATAGCAGACATCATACTAACCATATTATACTAAAAGAAGAACATCTCATATGCCCCTGTGAGTGTTGGGTATCATTGATAATAGTATACAGTAGCATTAAACCAGCCTGACTGTTGTATACTGATGCTAACAGCTTTGAGCCCCATTTTGACTTTGCAGCTCACAGACAGCAATAATACACAAATCCCTTTTCCCTCGTCTCAATCGTGCACTGAGCCTAATAGGACCAGTGAGAAAGTGAAAAAGTCTTAGCAAATATTTTAGTCCTATGTTGAGACATAAATGTTACTTTTTAAAAGTTTTCGCTAGATAGGGCAACATAATTTTGCCTGAGGTGAAACGGGTTGACTCATTCGAAGATTTGCCAACGAGGTGAGCCAATTTCACTTGTCAAGCAAGAACTAACTTCAAACGAGCTAATGTTTTCTGCTTGAGAGAATTTAGTCTCATTAAAAGACTAAAACACTTGTTAAGAACAGCATTGCAGGTCCCAGTCACCCGTGAGTTTTGGATAAAGATGAGGGATTAATTTGTTTCATGTTAATCTTCCCAACTCCCACATACATACACACATGCTGGAGCATATGCTGAAAGAGCATCAGTTATCCCAGAAACCTGAGACTTTCTGAGGCATTACCTCCTAAGTGGATGACAATCTCAGTGTATGAAGTCATTGTTTTCCTGTTTTTAAAGGTGGAGGAATAGTTCTCTGTGACTGCATCCTTACTTGCAATGAGGCATGTGTCAGTCAGTGACAAGATATCCCAAGGCCATTTTCGCTCCATATTTCACAGTTATGCTACCATGGCAACTGTCTTTCAGAAACAGGTGCTGTTTTCTTTGTTTAACTTTTTTTGCATGCTTTAGCACAATTCAAAGAACGATCCTATTCCACCTAACCCTCAAAGTCCGACAGCGCTTTCGTCAAATGCATTGTTTGGAGCTAGTACTAAATTTCAAACTCTGTTTTTGCAGTCATTGTAACCTACAATATAAGACTCCAAATGCTCAACAGCAAATAATGTAAAGTCTGTTTTAAAAAACGATTTTTTTGTCCTACGGTATATAATTAATGTTTCAAAATGAATGTAGCCATTCATTTTGAAATATTACATGCTATTAGTTATAATTTAGTTGTGCAGTGGCCTGTTGCTAACAGGTGAGCCTGGCTGGCTTTATAGAACATTCTTGGGACAATGAAAAATAACTTGAATTTCTTTGTGAAGACGTGAAAAAAAAAAACAATGCTCAGGTTCAATAACAAAAAAATAAATGGTTTAATGGCTCTGAACAGTGACCTTTACGTGTTTGAAGGTTACAGTGATGCAACGGTTTAAAAAAAGCATCCGTTCATTATTCATGTGTCAGAGGGGGGATGCCACTGGCTGGAAAACGTGCCAATTGTCTGAATAATTTAAATTAAGGAAAGAAAAGGAAAATTCTCTGCATGGGAAACCGGTTTAAGCTCAGGGAGCGTTCACACTAAGCTGTAAGATACGGAACAATGCGTTCATCTGGAGTCTTTCTGTGCGTTTGCCTTTTAAGCAGTTTGTCTACAAGCAACACAAATGAGCAATTGAGGGCTGCCAGTGGGTCACAGTGCTGTATATGCCCGGGAAGCTGCTGAAAAGGAAGGAGTTTCAGTTTTTATTTATTGGGGAACTGAGGGCTGTCAAATCCATAAACAAAACGACCTGCCATGCTTTCACACTTATTAGGCACTTCGTCATTGGTTAAAGCATGAACACCGCTAGGAATTAGGTGTTAAAAAACAAGGGTCTGAACTGAAGCAACTCAATCTGTACTCTTGGGTATATTACTGTGTGTAAAAATTCACTAACCTAGAACATAATAAAAATAAGACCAAAGTGTGGGCTGATGTCTCAGCACTGTTAACAGGGCTTTGCCTACTGCAGGTTACCGGCAAATGGGATCAAGGTAAGATCAAGTGAAACTCTCTGCAGTCAGTCATGAACAGATACCAAAGTGACATGTGAAGTGGGTACTCCCTTGTTAGTGACACAAGTCCCATGATCCATTTCAAGAAGCTAGGACAGGCCACTAGAGACAACACTATTTGTGCCGTCTCAAGAGAACCCACTAGAGACCCGGAGAAGCTGTATGCTAATTACTCTCGTTTTAACGCCTGGCCCTGTTTTCTGTCTCATTCTGTTTATCGCACAAATCGAAAGTGTAAACAGTGTCATTTTTGAAGGGTGGTGCTTTAAGAGACGTGTGCAACCAATGCTCTGCTAGACTGAGGTCCATCGCTGCGGCCCGTTTCCTAGAGACCACTCCTGGAGGATGCTGGGAGAATTGACGGTTGCCCAGGTGACTCACGTAACCGGGGTGACACAGTCGGGTTGTGGCACTTCCTGGAGCCCGAAAACAGCCTCACTCTGTTACGTTATTACTGGAGGTGAACCGTTCCATATTAAACCCTACGCTAAGCGTGACACAAATTGTATTGCCAGATGCTGTTTGCTCATTTACTCAAGAGCACGGAGCTTAAACAGCCTCTGGGTATGCAGATTCCTGAATCAATACCTGCAGTCACTCGTATGCAAGCATGGGAGCAGTCCTGTTTCGACATGGGGGTTCCTGCTTCAGTAGATCTCTCATTTCTGCCCTTTAAAATGGATCAGAAGTGAATTTATGTATGTCCGTGGAGAACACTTGGATTTGCATTCATTATTTTCAGTGTAATGGATAAATCTTGCCATCGTGTGTGTGTGTGTGTGTGTCCATCTGCCCTATTATTTTTTTACTCAATTTGGAAAGCCCAATTGGATTTGTAGGCCATTGCTGCAAGGCAGATCCTTTGAAATATATGTAGCCAGCCTCCGCTTCTGATGACTCTGCTGTCAATAAACTCAGCTGTAATGTCACTGTTCTGGAGGACTTCAGGACCTTGCATCATATTATACTCATCCAGCAGGCGATCTTATCCAAAGCAGTGCACACTGTAGGAGAGCATATTGATTTTTACTTGTAATGGTACCTGGCCTGGCTAACAAGATTCCCCGACCAGTGATTTACATAAGTGGTGCTGGTCAGTCTGCAGGCCTGTTTTGCCAGAGGAGTTTCTGTTATGTAGTGAGGCAAGGAAGATCCTGCTGATTGGCTCCCTCTTTCCCTGGGTGATGCTGTGGCCAGTTTTAGGAGCTCTTCCCCAGGTACTGATTGGCTGTGAAGCCTGTGTGTGTGTGTGTGTGTGTGTGTGTCTGTGGCGTGTATGCCTGTGTATGTGTGTGTGTGTATGCATGCATGCACGTGTGTGCACATGGATGTATAAAAAAGTAAAAATAGTCCTCTGAATGCAGCGTTTTCTCAAAATTGCAGTTTGTTTTTGAAACACATGCTGACTTTAGGGACATTTTCTGTTATCCCGATCACTGCTAAATTGAATAAACCTTATCTCTGCACTAAGGAGGGTAATATTTTTGTAGAGCCCTGCATTGTGTCTGTGGTAGTTACCACAGCAACCAAAACAATTTACAGCTTATGGTCAATGGAATGCTATTTGCAGTCACACAGTGGGCTGATGACAACCTCTCCGGTGGGATCCTAGAATTGCTTTTGTATGGCCTGTGCCTGTGGGTATTTATAGCTTCAAACCCACTGTATGATCACTGAATGCTAAATCTGCTGGCAAACTGGAGGTGCGGTATTCTTCTGAAAATTGAATAAACTACCTAGAGATTTGTGAAGCATTTTTAGGATGCGGTGTGTGTGTAGTTGTTAGAGACCTGGAATGAGTTATTTTAAATACCTGATAAAGTATGACGCTGCAGCTTTACCCTTGAGCAAGGTACCTTACTTAAAATAGTACAAACGGTTATACTGTACACAGAATTGCTGTTCTGTAAGTGAAGTTAAACATAATAAAACGTGCTGGAGTGTGCTATGCATCGCTCGCGGACTTGTTTTTAGTGTGAAACCTCAAGCTATTTCTGCGAACGATCGATGTAATGCAACACATAACCGCAGTAAATACCGTTAGCGTTTAATTGTTAATAGGAAGGAGAGATGAGTTCAGCAGACCTTCATCCACTTATCTGTGCTTGCTGGCTCGCCTCCGTGGAGACGTGTGAGGGCTGGTGGTGCGTCCAAGGGGAAGGGGAGGGAAAATGAGAGTGATATTTACGTGGAGAGAGGCTCCCTCATGCGCTCTCGCTCACTCTGCAGTTGGCTGCTCGGCACTGCGCATCGTACCCCGGGCTCCATCCATTCGCTTATTTTCCTCCTCTTCTTCTTTTCCTTGCTCCTGGCTCGGAAATCGATCGAGGCCTGCCATCCTTAAGGACATTCCAACCCGTTAAATGTTCCTTTTAGGAGCTAGCAGTAGAAGTTAAGGAACTCCCAATCTTGCCTTTGAGCAAGGAAACATGAGCGCGTCCTTTGAGGAAGTATTTTTTCGGAAAGCACGGCGTGCAAATGACCGTCCTGCGGGTCCACCTCTTACCCGTCTGCCACATATCTGCTGACGTTTGAAGGAGCAAGGACATTCCATTTGCCTAATTCACGCTTTCTCGATTTCCTCAGGTTCCTAGCCTCTCCCTGGAGCAAGGAGAAAAAAAGAGAGGAGAAAAATAAATGATTGCAATGAGCCCCCCGGTTCCTCCTGTTACGTGACCGCCCGTCAAAGCCGGCCCTCCATAAATCTGGTATTGACATGGCGGTCGCGCTTGGAGGGGCGGAGAGCATCGATTACAGGGGCGACAGCCTACGCGCTCTCTTTTTGTTTACCCCGCGGAAAGCTGTGATGCCCGGGACCGACGAGAAAAAGACCGGATCGATGCTGGAACCGCACGGTTTCTCCTTCATGTTCACGAACGCTGTGCTGTGATAACCCTATGCTGCTTCGCTCGAGCAAACGTATTAAGAAAATCCAGCCTCTAATTGACCTGCTGGGATTAAAAAGTTAAACGCTATCCTGGATGACAAATGGTGTCGAGACACCTTTTAGAGGATTTGTCTGCTGCATGAGAAGATGTGACGAGCAGAAATATATGAGAAAAATCCATGAGTGGGGAATATACCAAGCGTGTTTGTGTAAAATCTCATTAAATATGATGGTAGTCAGGGGGCGTTTGATTGCTGGAGATAATAGTCTCATATCGATCAATGTGTGTCCTGCAAAAAGAACAGGCATGGACTACCACAGAACATAGAATTATATACTGTCCAGATACCATACCATGAGTGAAACACCCATAGTTTCTCTCAGTAATTCCCTTCCTGGATGCTTTGACAATGCTGCAATTCAGCAATGCCCCCAGGCCTCTCGCTATCTCTCCGTATGGGTTAAATGTCGTGCCTTTTATTTTTAGCACCCAGCACCCAGGTGTCCCCTTTTGAGTGTGAATTCATCCAGGGAGACCTGGTTTTCAGCTGTCAGTTAAACATTGGGGAGACGTTCTTATCTAGCTGGCGGCTGCCATGGTTTTAAGCCTTGTTGGCACTCTCGCGGTGGCGGGAGATTTCCAGCGGTAATGAGACAGAATGGGCGATCGGCTCTTCTGCTGCGGGATGGCAGGAAGCCTGCACTCCGCCAATACGCACACCTCCGCTTGGACAGCGGCTGATGTTGCCAGGCAACAGAGTTTTCCTGAAAGGTAGGGGCAAGCAGGGGGGGGGAGTGGGGTGTTGACCTTTTGTCGTCATGTTTGTTATTTTAGGCCATAAGCTCTGCTTAGTTGGCGCAGTTGTACTGGTTACTTTTGGATGTCGGAGTTCAAATTGAACAGTTCTGTCTGTTTGCTAGTGTGTGCATCGCCAACATGTATTGATGGAAGCTTGGTTGATTTGTGCTCATCGTTCACCTGCAGAAGATACAGGCAGTCTGAGATAGATTCACTTATATCATATCATAACACTGGAAGCCTTGCTCTCTAGGAGTGGCAGAGATGCCATAGGAATGTTTCCATGAACCCTTAAGTGTTGCTCATGCAGACCCACCTAGGGGTCACTCAACTATACGCTCTCAAGACATTCCTTTGTAAGTAGCTTATACTATGGTCCTCTAGGAAGGCTGAAAGTTCCACCAAGGATTGTCACCTAGACACACAGCTTATAAGGGCTGCTTGCATAGAGGCCATACCAATCCACAACTGGATTTGTCTCAGATACCTTCATGGTTGCCACTAATAATAATAATAATAATAATAATAGTAGTAATATTAATAGTAAAAATAATAATAATAATAATAATAATAATAATAATATTAATAGTAATAGTAATAGTAATAGTAATAATAATAATAATAGTGGACACTTGAGGAGTTGTGAACCGAATAATTTACGTTGAGTAAACATTTTGTCGTCAATAACAGACTGGAATTGATTCAATCGAAATGTGTGCTGTCCAAAGCTAGGGCATTTTCTGTGTATGGGAATACCCATGCTATTTTGATTAGAATGGTTTATTTTATTGAGGTGAGTTCATTTATTTTTTATATGCTGCATTTTCACTCAATTTTTTGCTGTACTGGAATAATTATAGTGCATGCAACAAGAACTGCTTCTTTGAGGAGTTGAGGAGCCTAGGAGTTTTTGTGAACAGCAACAATTTTAATTAGACTTGGTGGATCTATTATTCATTGAACTAGCTACATGCAACCATGTTTTCTGATGGTTAGGGCATTAGCTTATAAATAAATTGTCACTGTTTAAACAAACTGAAACAGATCTGTTTAAACATTTAGGTCATTTTTGTACATTTTTAATAACTCTTGGTTATAAGCCACTGTGGCTGAGATTGGCTTTTTGAATACTTGAGAACAGGGTCTTACTCGGTGTGCTTCAACTCAATATTGCTTTGTATGCTATAAAGCTACACCTCGGTTAATGGGTCAGGCATTATGTATTGCATATGTACACGCAAACCTCTTCTCCTAGGTTTGTTACATTGGTTGTTAATGCTTGCAGAGCATTTTTCTCTTTATGGCTGCTTTCACTGCAGTTTGATCCTGACACAGATGGCTGCGGTGTGAGGCGCATTATTGCTGGTGCGTAATAGCTCCACCCGATCTGCGGCGCACCATTTCATCGCTAATATAAACAACCTCTTCCTTGTTTGCAGCTCCTCCCCACATCCCGATTGGCTGTGAAAGCAGGGAGTGTGTTTTTTCATGTGCGTGCGTGTGTTTGTTTGCATGGTGGGGAGCGGTGTTAGTTTAGTGTGGCTCATTCTCATTTTCAGCGTGTTGTGTTCAGAGTCCAGAGTATTCCCTGTCTGACTCATAGACAGGGCCAGCGGGACAAATGGTCTTTCACCTGAAGTGCCGGCTCAGCGCGTTCAGGCTCTCCCGCTCCGTAAGGACCCTGGGGCTTCTCAGAAAGGATGAAATGAAGGAACGTCATGGAGTGCCAGCAGACAGGCTGCTCAGACCAGGGGTGGTCGGGGCGTGCCATGTGTCCTTCTCCATGCCTGAGGAGCTCGGAGTAATGAGAGTCGCACGTAATTAAAGTGGGTTAAATGTTCTGGGTCAGGGGCAACACACCTCTAATGCACTCCCGACTGAAAGTACCCGGCCACAGGACCTTTTCAAATCAAACCGATTCAAAACTGTTGGCAGATTTTACAGAGAGTGCTTCCTGATATGCTCCACAGCACACTGAAGCCTAGCACCCAGGTGACACACCTTTCAACTGTTAAACACCCTGTGTGCGGAAGACAAGCCATTTATAACCACATGTTATGTATCGAATTAATATTTTATCTAGAATGCTGGTTCCGAGCCAACTAATCTTTTTGTGTATTTATTTATGTTCTGTAGTTTGTGGTGTTGTTATTTGTATCGTCTGTCTTTTTGGTAATATTAGTAGGCAAAATACAGTTGCTGATCTCAAATTAATGGATAAATAGCACAGGAAGAACAACAGAAACCCTGTTTAAATCCTTTGAGCTCAAACATTGACTCGGTGAATGCTACTGTAGTTGGTATAGCTAGGATCGGTATTTGTAAAAATATGTAGGAGACTTATAGGATATTCACGCTTGTGTTGACTTTGTCTACAGCTTATTTATATTTAGGTCACACGTGCACACACACACACACACACACACACACACACACTCATTTCAGTTTATTTTGTGATGTACAGTGCGTATGTTTATCACGTTTCCGTTTGTTGGGCTGGCGTGACGGATGAAGGTTCTGAGAGGAGATGTGTTTGGTCCTGTCTACACTATACTGCTACTGTTCCTGTACTGGTTGGATGGGAAAACAAGTTGAATTGTATACATTATATTATAAATAAAAGTCATGTTCTGCCAGGTTTGATCAGAAATGGCTCGAACCAAAATTCTATTTTTCTGAGTGAAACATTATTCAGGATGGAACGGAGGTGTATGAGGAATGAAATAAAATCATCCCAGAAGCTCTTCATTTGAATATCTTTCACCGTCTTAGAAGACGAGAAAGCCAATCCGAATAATATTATGGTTGCAATCTGAATATGTTACAAAACGGTGCTACGGTTTGAATAAACATATTTTTGTGCACAAGTAGCCCATGCGCCTCATTGGCCCACTCTGGGTCACATGGTGGTTGCTCTTCACATCTCTCCACCATAGCTCCAGTGTTGAGCTCATTGTGTACAGGTTCAACTCAGGTTGTACACCGAAAAGAGACTCTTCTCTGAAAGTTCCACTGTCTGTCACGTGTGTACAATAACAGGGTCCTCCAACCACCCTCCCCCAGCTATGTGCCTGACTCACTCTGCAGGCATTCTGTTTTGATCTCACAAGCAGCTTATGATACAACAGGGGACTTGTCACACTGTAGAGCCGGATCCTTTCAGTCACTTCTAAGCACTGGGCCCATGGGTATTATGAAACTCAGAACCTGTCCCCTGTGCCATAGCCTGTAGTTCCTCAAACATTGTTTGATTTCCTGGGCCATTTGCGCTGCTTGTTTGACAAGCATTTGTTTGCCTCTGGAAGGGTAGTCTCCGGGCGACGTGCATCTGTCTTGCGTTGTGGACACAGTTGCATCATCTTTTAACTTTTCTTTTGAGGAGAAGCGTTATTGCAGGGGTGTTCAACCCCGCCCAAAGGCGTCGAGGAGACCTCTATCATACATTAAAGAGGGTTGTACAAAAACAAAGGCTAAAAATAACTTATTTGGTTATTATCTCAGTGAAAGTTCAACTCTGAGGCTGCTGCTCTGTTCTATGGCGGGTACAGGCAGATGAGATCGAGAGAACACACCCATTTTAGAATGTAGTAAACTTTGCCCGTTTTGAAATCTAAAGATCGCCTCTGCTTCAACCAATGCCGATTTGGAAGAAAGACTCTTAAGGCTTAGAAAGGGCTACTGTTTTCTGTTAGTGCTAAAGGTGTGTGTGTGTGTGTGTGTATGTGTCTGCGTCCATGTGTGTGTGCGCGTGTGTGTCGAGAGAGAGAGACATGCTGCTTAAGAGGCACTTTATTCAGAGAGGAGATCTGCCACTAAATATGTGAAAGTTTCCATTACAAAACACTGCCGTTAAACCAGGGAGGGGGCTTAAGATGGACACACAATTCCACTTCGCAGTCCGGGCATTGGGCCCCGGGGAATTGTACAGTACCTGGACTTTCTTAACACATGGTTCATAAACATAGAAGAGGCCATTTAGCCACTGCTATGTGAATGTCAGTAAAAAAAACCCAAAGATTTTCTGAAGCACATGTCAAATGACCTTGCTTTATGGTGTGTAAGGACTCTGTGAAATCACTCTGGTCATGTGGGTAATGGGAATAAAGACTGTTTTGTACCAAAAGGCAGTTCCCTTTCATTCAACATTTGTTCCAAGGAGATGGCAAATTAAACTTTAGGCAGGACTGCCATCTTGGAAATGTAGCTCTGTAGTGAAAATGGGCTCCATGCAAGAATGTTTTTGTCAATTTCTCATACTTTTTCATACAAAGGGCTCGTATAAGTGTGCCACGTCGGATTGAACTTAGAAATATTGATGTTTTTTCTTGTATAATTTTTTTTGTATCCTGTGCTACACAGATATCGCATTGTATCAGTTCAATATTAATTAAACACTAAAGCACCTTTCGAGCTGATTGTAGATTGTAAGAGGTACTGACTTTGATTAAAGCTGTCCGTACCTCCAAGGCACCAGCACCCAGTCCAGGAGCACACAGGCACACAGGTGCATACTACACAGGTGCATACTGTGCTGGGAAGTCCTTTCTTCTGTGGGTGCAAGGTACTACAAGGACTCAAACTGGATTTCAGCATCAGAAGGAAGAGTAAACTGAGGACAGCATTGATTATGTTCTGCTCCGGGATCCGCAGTGTCTCGCCAGCAAGGCCATGGATGTGTCCCTTCTCTGAACCCAATTATCTCCCCCCAGCCACACTTTACCACTTACACATACATTTCACACACCACGTACAGATATTGCCCCTCCCCGCCACCAGCTAACCGGTGCCTTTGACGCGCCCCTCGCATCGAACGGCGAAGACGTGCGTCGCCATGAGTGTGCTACTCCACACACGCCCGTATGGAATGCATCGGGACGCGTGGCTTCTCTCTTAGCGTTGGGCCGAGACCTGGGCGAGGGGGCGTCTCGCGCACAGCGTCTGACTGCGACGCTCTCCAAGAGAGCAAACGATGCAGCTGTTCTGTCTCTTCAAAAGCGCAGCGATGTGCGATTAACATACAGACAAAAACACCAAAAAAAAAGGGTTCGGCTACATCAATGTGTGTACAGAATCCCCCTCAGACAGGGGCAATGAGCTCATGGAACTTGTAGGCCTGCGAGTTTTGCTTCATCGCTGAATAAAAACAGGAGCTAATCGCTAAGCGGTGTAATGAGATTAGCAGTACCATGTTGGTTCTCTTGGCTGCTTATGACAATGCCTATTGTTTAAATGCAGCCGCTGTCGTGTCTAGTGGAACCCTGGTTATTAGCAAAAGCAACTCTTGGGGCTGCCATATGGTGTTGAATAAAGCAATATCCAAGCTATTCCCTAACAGAAGAATGACATACCCACGGATTTGGACTTGGACTTGCATGGCCACTTGCGTCCTTTGTGCACGGCGATAGATAACAAGAAAAGAAATAGCAATTGAATTTTGTATTGAAGTTTTTGTCCGTTTTGCTACTAGAGGATTGCCATTTTGATTGCGTGGAGAGTAACATGCACTCTGCTTCAATTATATCAATTTGAGAATGGGGTGATTTTGGCTTTTATCTTTGCTTTTTTACACTGCCTTGTGTCAAAAGGCTTTAAATCCACTAAAGGACATGTTAAATGTTTTTCCTTCTCAGCTCCAAGCTGGGAGGGGAGCAGAAACTCATTTGTAAAAGAAACTGACGAGAACATACCCTGTGGTTTGGGCAATTTTCTTCAGCCAAAAACCCAAAATCCCTCTTATTACAGTACATTACATTTGTCTCCTTCCAAAAATCATAACCTTCCATTAATAAAATGTTGTACCTTGTTGAATTAAAGCCCAGCATTAAGAGTGATGTCTTCAGGATATTGCTTTCAAAGTCTGTCGGCAGCAATGATGCTTGAGAAGGATGGATAGTCCTCTCTCGAGTCTGTGAATGATGTGGTGCATTGATTAGGGCTTGCTGTTCAAAAATAGGGACTGGGAAGATACCGGAATGAATCACAGGAGATAAACAGAGGGCTGTGAGTACGTGCGTGTGTTTGTGTGAGCGTGCATGTGTGCATGCGTGCCTGTATGTGTGTGTGTACCTGTGTGCATGCGTGTGGACGTGTGTGTTTGTATACGTGTGTGTGTGTGTGTGTGTGTGTGTGACAGAGAGAGCAAGAGAGAATGAGTGACTGTGTATGAGTGTGTGTGTGTATATGTGTGTTTGTGTTTGTGCAAGCATGCACGTGTGTGTGTGCATGCGTGTGTGTACATGTGTGTGTATGTGAGTGAGAGAGAAAGAATGACTGTGTGTGAGTGCATGAGTTTGCGTGTACAGTATGTGTGTGAGAGAGAGAGTGTAGTGTAGACTGTTGTATACTGCGACTGCCTTCTTTCCCTGGACAATACATATAAAGAAATCTAATAATACGCAAATGAGGTGCATAAACGGACCATCTTTAGCCGTTGGATCAGCCAACTACAACAACAACCATTTTTTCATTGTTCCGTAGCCACGCGCGTGAGGCTGCCACGTCAGTACGTGATAATTACAATGCCATGCCAAAGAGGTACACTGTTATTATCTGTAGTTCAGTGCAGCTGCAAAGAAGCTCTGCTTTCTATCTATTTTCTGTAATGGAGCCGATTGTAGATAAGTGCTTATTAGACCGCACGTATCAGATGACCTTGGCACAGCCAACCAGACGAGGCCCTTTTAAATGCGCTGCACCCCACTTCCTGCTTGCGTCAGTGGACTACGTAGAAAGTTTCAAGAACGATGGCGTCCTTGAACTTAATCGACTGCGGTGACGCTGCCCTTGTGCTCTGTCCCTTGCGACCGCCGCCCTGCCCAGCGAGTTTTAACTTCCCGGAGGAGCTGGGTGCGTTGGCCGCCTTGGCCCCTCCCCCACCGCGCGCGCCTCCACGCGACGACAAATCCGTCCAATCGACAGGCTCCGTCAACCTGGCTCCTTCTTCCCACTGGGCATCATGGTCCCGCGCAAAATGTGGCACATATGGCCTGGCGTAATGCCCCTAACCCCACCACCCACCCCCGAGAACCTGTCCTGAATATCTGCGTGGGGGTGGGTGGGTCTGATTTATACCCTGTCCCGGGGCCCAGGGATTATCCCTGGCTGTTAAAGGGCCGAGTTTAATCTCGTGATATGTCACAGGAACGTGGCGTGCTCCCTTCCCTCTCCCTAGCTGAGAGTCAGAGGAGGCCTCTCTCAGCATGCCTCTGTGGCATTTCTCCTGTGGCCGCGACTCGTGCCCTTTTCCTTAGACGGCTGCGTAAACACTGTAGCCGGACGCCGAGAAACACCGAAAGGCGTGCCAAAATATCTCGCGGCTCCCCCCCTGTGCGAGAACGCCGGGGCGCGTGGTGTTTTTTTCAGTCGTGGCGGCAGGGGAGAACAAAACGTACCACGCTGCCGCGCGCCTGCTTTGTCTGAGCGGCTGACAGCTCGGCGGTGAGTCAGCGCTCTGCGCGGCAGCTGTGGACTGCAGCTAGCACCAGAGCTCAAGCCGGGCCTAACCGTCCCTCTCCTCTCCCTGTGAAAACAGGTCTGTGGGCTAAGTGCGGGAAACAGTGCCCTATTTCCGAAAAACTGGGCCCAGGCAGCGGGCTGTGATGCTGGCAGGCTAGCGCCGACGCCACCGGGGCGCCTGGGGGTGGCAGTTGGTGCCTGGGCTGCGCTGTTGCTGATAGTGGCCACACAGTCTGGACCCAAGAATCCAGAGACAGAACTGACTGTACTTCCAAAGGGAAAATCTCCTGCCAGCCCTCCAAACTTTCCCTAATTATCAGAGGGGATCAGCTCAAATCTGCTATGAAGTACATTTCTGGAAGGGCAGGCAGAGCCTGAAGCATGGCCATTAATTTCTGCTAGCAGATCTGTAGTCCATGGGAGCATTCAGCCTACTTAGTCCGAGCAACAGCTAGCCACCGAGGCTAATAAAAATCAATATGGGGAGTGCCTTAAGCACAAGGAGTAAATATGTGTGCACTCTTGTTTTATTGCAGATAACAGACCTCGGTTTATAAGTGGCACTCAGTCTTAAGGTACCTAGCAGGTTTGCTAATGTACACGACAGAAATAAAACAGAGAAAGAAAGTATAATCAGCTTTACTGTCCCTGATCAAAGCCTCAGAGCATGTTACTTGGAATTTAGTGAGAGAAATAAATGCTGGTATCCAGGTAACAGGAAGGAAAGGGATATAGCTTTGAGATTCAGTATGAGAACCCAATGCTCAATGTAATATCTGATGTGATTCTCTATGTTTGAAACAATGAGCATGGGTAGGTTAGGAGGCTATGGGACCCTGCCATCTTATTCGATGCAGCTTATGAAAAATCTAGGAAAGGCAAAATGACTAAATATTGCAGCCAGAACAGAATCAGTACAAAATTGCCAACGTTTTTTATTTTTATTTTTTTACATTCTGTCAAAGGTAAACATTTCAAAATGAAAGAAATCCCTTTGCCTGTCCCTTTACTGTCACTTGTTTGATGTGTATTTTTCTCCTAAATGCAGTTTGGATCTTGAAATGTAAATATATTTCCACTGACAATCACACCTGCCCCCTCAAGTTAGATGGAGACAAGAAGCAACAATATACCATTTGCTTCAACGCTGCGATACGCATTGCTATTGTTCCTGTCCCACAGCTGTGAGTTATGTGATAGGCAGTGATGACATGAATTCCAAGTGGATTACTTCACTAAATTGGAGAGGCCCTCTGTTGCTTGCGCTAAGCCGTGCTGGGGTTTTCAGTGGGATTCTGCAATAACTCCTCGGCATCCTCCAACAATCCATCTCGATCCTCAGAGATAAGTACAGAGGGAACATGACGCTATAACTCTGACTGGGGTTGGGAAACGCCATGAAGAATCCTTACGCCACCCGTCTTCATAAGGCTTTTAATGTATGTCGCTTCCTTTGGGGAATGGATATCCCACCCTTCCTGGTTGTAACCATGCCTAAGTAAGTCCAAGCACACTGCAGTAATATCCCTAAGTGTGTAAATAACTAGCGGCCGCCCTGTCGGGTAGACAAGGCCACAGGACTGAGCCGTGCCGAGCCACGCTGCCTGAATCTACTGGTGTCTGATTTTCCAGCATTACGCTCCAGGAAGCTAGTGGGCATTGTGTCAGGAGAGGGACCCCCACGGGTTTGTGCAATATGTGCAAGAGAAATATCACAAGGAGGCTGGTGTGTGTGTGTGTGTGTGTGTGTGTGTGTGAGAGAGAGAGAGAGAGAGAGAGAGAGAGAGAGGCAATTTCAGAGAGGTGTGTGTGTGATAGAGGCAGACTCAGAGGGGTGTGTGTGTGAGAGAGAGAAAGAGAGAGAGAGAGGGAGGGTCAGAGAGGTGTGTATGTGTGTGCGTGTGTGCGTGTGTGTCTGTGTGTGTGTGAGAGAGAGGCAGGCTCAGAGAGGTGTGTGTGTGAGAGAGAGAGAGAGAGAGGGAGGGTCAGAGAGGCATGTATGTGTCTGCGTTTGGGTGTGAGTGAGAGAGAGAGGCAGGTTCAGAGGTGTGTATGTGAGAGAGAGAGAGAGAGAGAGAGAGAGAGAGAGAAGGAGCGGGAGCCTCAGAAAGGTGTGTGTTCGTGTATGTGTGTGTGTGAGAGAGAGAGAGAGAGAGAGAGAGAGACAGGCTCAGAAAGGTGTGTGTGTGTGTGAGTGTGAGAGAGAGAGAAAGGCAGGCTCAGATAGGTGTGTATGCGCGCGTGCGTGTGTGTGTGTGTGTGTGTGTGAGAAAGGCAACAGGAGATGCTGCACATCCTTGCCCCTCTCTAGCTGCAGGCTGAAATGGCGGCAGCTGCTGCACACACACAGTGCACTGTCCCCAGAAGAAACAACAACACTTGGTGCAGTGGTAATTCATCATTCCTGCGACACACGGCTGTAGCAAAGGCTGCTTGAAGGACTTCAAAAATGTCCTTTTCATTTCCCCGACCACGTTAATAGTCAGACATCTTCTAATGGCACACCTCCTTCTTGTGCAAAAAAATGCAATACAAAAAAGAAACAAGCAAAAAAAAATTACGTATTGACTTGAAGCAAAATACTGTGCTCAGCCTTTATCTGTGTCCTTTTCCTTTGCTCCTCTGTGCTGATATGAAAGTTTCATTTTATTCTTTTAGTACAAACTTTACTTTGGGGGAAATAATCTCCGTTCTTAACTAACAGCGCTGTGCTTTGAACAAAGGTGGCATTGTTACACTACTCACAACGGGTCATGAATGCAGGCTCGCTAACTCTGCCATCTTAACTGTGCTTTCCTGTATCGGCACTTCAAAACTAAGGTATGTATTTCTAGCCTGTCGCCTGCTCCTTTTCATATTCTCCAATTTTTGTCTCTGAATATTATGAACTGAAATCTTTCCTGTTGCTAAGTTTTTAACAGCATGTGGCATGAAGTTCTTGCCTCAGACTCAAAGTGTTAATCTGTGATTTCTAGTAGAATGCTTGTTACTGCGATACCCTTCCACTGGTTGCAGCTCCACAATAATATTACAAAGCAATCTAAAAGCGTTCTTCTTCTTATCAATCCCTCTCTGGTGTTTGACTATCCCTTATGTTACAGTCTTTTGTGGTAAAATTGAGCCTGTTTTTATTACCAGACACGAGGCTAGACACGGAAAAACCGACTCTTCTAAATGTTTACATCATGTGGCTGCCGTCTCAGATGTTTGGCTCGGTCATTGACCGCGCAGTGACATAGCTAACATGGCAAACACAGCCCCATCCAGTGACCTCACTGTACCCGAGCTGTGTCCATGGCAACACAACATGTTGTCAGTCAACCTGTAGGGCGTTGCGGCTGCCCTTTCTGTAGCGTCACCTTTCTGATGAAGCGCACCCTCAGCTCCAGCTATTAGCCGAGGTGAAGGCTTCAGCGAGAGAAAATTACAGATGTCTGTCTGGAATGCGAAAACAATGTCCGCGACAGCGACTAAGTTGCTTCATGCTCGCAAAAATGGCAAAAATGCAAGATGGAGTATCAGAAAGCACTTGGCAACCCACCAAATGCAAGTGAGCCTGTTCCAAAACGATAATATTTTTGGCTTCAGTGCTTTTACTGTAAATATGTAGACATAAAGAATTTCTGACAGACATACACTTGATCCTACGCTTACTTATGCCCTATCCTGCGCTTAAGTGGAAACTTGGGAAAGCAGCCTGATTAGCCTAACGAGTGCAGTGCATTGATGTGCTCGACGTCTTTTGAAATTCCCACAACTGAAAATGATCCCTCTCTGTGAGTCTTGGAATTAACCAGGCTTGACTCAGCTGCATGACAGAGCTGTTAATGTGTGCCTCCCACAGATTTTGGCCACGCCAGTGTGGATTGGATTGTTATCGTGCACAGTCATGCACGGTCCCAACCGTCACACTTTCAGGTGTGTGGATTCGAGTCGGTTTACATTTTACTGCAGGCATTTTACAAGTCAAATGACCAGGTAATGTTCAGGTGAGTTACTGCAGGAAAAGGACTAATAGACATATCCAAGTGGAGACTTGGGAGGTAACCAGGAAGTGGACAGGTGAGGCATGGTCAGGTACTGAAAACAGACTAACTTTGTGAACATATCAAGGTTACAGGCTGCACATAGCCTACTTTTGTATTAGGGGATATTGCCTTCATTCTATGGTGAAGGGAGGGGGCACAGTGTAATCTGTAGCAAACCGTCCATTGGATTCTCAGCTCTGACACTGGATTAGCCAGGCTTGCTGTTTTACTGCATGTAGCAGGGCTGCTCTGGGTGGGCGGAGCTTGGTGTGGAGACTAATAGCAGGATGTGTGGAATTTTGCTGTGTGCCTGTTCTTTTCTGAGAGAGAGATAGAGAGAGAGAAAGAGAGAGAGAGAGAGAGAGAGAGAGAGAGAGAGAGAGGAGTGGGGGGAGGGAGAGAGGGAGGGAACTAAATACTGTTCTACAGTATTTACAGTAAAAACAAAACCTGTAACTATTGAGGAAACTGCTGTTTGCAGGATTTTCAGATGGCAACACCAAGATGGGTGTGACGGAATTATGTTACTGTGCGATTCTAAATTTAGATCTAATGTATTTCCAAATATGTCTTGAATGTGGAATATTTGAATGAAGTGTGTGTGTTTAGTATTAAGCTAAATAATTTTACTTCATACAGATCAGAGAGATATAATCCAATGGTCACCACATACTGTATAAAATAGGCTACATCATATAGTTTGGCAAATAGCATATATGGCCCCATGTCACATCTGTAGTAAAGGCTGTAGTAGTGTCCTGCTGGGTTCTGCCTGTTCCATTCTCACCCCTGGGTTCCTCAGAGCACCCCATCACGCTGTGTGTTTCTGCACCCAGAGCACTTTGTTTTCTCAGAACCGAGACTGGAGGTGACTGATCAGGCTGCCCATTCATAGAAGGTTCTGTGAACCTCTTTTGATTCACTGAGCAATGAGTGCCTTGAGTGAGTGATGCTATTCACTGGGTTAAAATAGACACCAAGAGATGTTTTCCAGTACCTGTTTTTTTATTTTTATTCTTTATATCTATGACCTGTCTTGAACCGTGGGGCACATTCTTTTGAAATGATTTCCTCCTCCAGGTGGCAGTGGTGGAGATTTTTGTTTTCAGTGTGGTGCAGTCATTCAAGGGCAATTGAGGTGATCTAGTATTTCAATGCCACTTCCTGTCACCTCTGTTTCCCTGCTACTGTTTCCTGTTTTGAGCGCATAGCATACAGGTGCCTCAGCTGTTGGGATTTTGGACCGTGTCCCTCAGCCAAAACCTAGATGCTGAACAGCAACGTGTGTATGTTAATCAAAAAAAATTCTAAATGTCTGGTTAGTTAACAGTTTGCTCATGTTTTCTTCAATTTGGTGGTTGTTTATATTGCTATTTCCAGTAATGCCATCAGAGCATAACTGAAGCAGGCTTTTCTTTGATCACTGACAGTGTTGTTTGCTGAAAGTACGCAGAGCGTGCTACAAAGGCTGGTTAAGCTGGGCACTGTGATGAAATTGTTCATTCGCTTGGCAAATGCCCTTATCCAGGGTGACTCACATTGCTTACATTTGTACAACTCATTTATGCAGATAGGTATTTGCTGAAGGTATTCCTGGTAAATAGCTTTGGTCAGGGGTACAGTGCAGATCTGGGTCAAATATGTAATTGTTTTGGAGTCAAATTGTTTTTGACACTTCACTGTGCTTGTCTGGTGTATTGGAATCTTATCAAATAGTGTGAACCCCGCCTTCTGGTCCTCTTGGTTGACTCAGCTGCACCAGGCAAAATCAGTTGAGCACAGTAAAGCATTTGACCCAGGTCTAGTACAGTTGTAGTTCTCCCATGTTAGCATGAAACCTGGTTACAAGCCCACATCCTCAGCGCCATGTTTCAGAAGCATTCCCATTTCATAGCCTGTCCCAGTTTTTCTATTGTGTCACAGGCATGCAAGGTGACATGTTTCTAGAAACCCTGTCAACAGCGAGGACCTGAAGACACCGTTGAGTGGAGTTGCTAGAGGGCTCGTCCTGTCAGAACGATGATTCTCTCTGGGCGAGGGGGGGGGGGGGGGGGGGCAACAACAACTAGAGCATGTCAACAGCATTCCTATGCAAGTAAAGCTGTGTTTAGCTCAGTCACTGTGGGTTTACCTGCATGGATGTGGCCCGTGTATGGGGGTGGAGATGGCGGTTTGTGTGGCTAGTCTCGCAGTACTGCAGTACTGTGACAAAAGATTGATCAGTCTATGGCAAGGTCATAGGGTCGATGGTCCATTAGTGGCATCAGTTATTTAGGAACTGTACTGTTCATACCTTCAGTGTTTAGTCATATGGATACATTAGAGATGTTTTCATTTTAGGCAGATTGTACTGTGTCAACAATTCTGCCTTAAAGCCGCAGAAACAAAATGCACTGGAAGCGACATATCTACAGCACTGAGCAAAGTTCACATAACGATAACAATTGTAACAAAGAGGATTATTTGAAGGCACCAATCAAGCAACATGGACTTGCGGTGGCCATGTAATGTGAACGGTTTCTCATTGCAGAATGTGGTCCTCTTGCATATTCATTCACAGCAGAGCCTGAGATGAAAGTGTGGGACAGGTGACTGGAGGGCAAAGCCAGCTGATGGCCCCTGCTGCTCTCAGATGAGAAAGGTGACCTTAGTGGCTAGGTGCAGGTCCCCATGCTGGGGTCTGAACTTATTTTATCCGAGAGTGACTGGAGTAACCTGAGAATGACCTGAGATTTTTGCCGCTTGCACCTGTATGACTGAAATCACCCAGGAACATCACTTCATTCACAGTACTGAGTGAGGCTGAACTTGCCTGAGTATGTTACATATTTCACTGTAGTATGACCTGAGATTGTCAGAGACGTCTGCTCAAAATGGTACTTACTTCACCTGCGTGACTGACCTTCCCTGAGAATGTTGTTTATTCATCTGTGACGGATCCTTCCGGAGAATGTCACATTGTTCTCCTGAGAAGGAATAAGCTGACACCTGGATGTCACTCATCTCAGCTGAGAGTGCCACTGAATTCACCTGCAAACATCTTGTTTCCTTTTGAGTTTGACTGAACTCACCCGAGAGTCATACTCATGCGCTTCACCCGAGTGCGACTGTGCTCCCCTTGGAATGCAAATTATTTCACGCGACCAAAGTCACCCGAGATTGCCACTTAATTAACACCTGCGTTTGACTGAACTCATCCGAGATTGTCACTTAATTATACCTGAATGTGGCTGAGCTCACCTGAGATTGTCACTTAATTCGCCCGCGTTGGCGCGAGCTCGTCTGGAAAGCCGGCGAGTCTGAGAGCATGACTGCGAAGAGATCAAAGGTGGCGGGGTGAGAGAAATGGAAGACTCGCTCGGAGGACGTGGAAGTGAGATAGAGGTAGAGGAAGAAAATGAATCGCGGTGTAGCTTTTTTTCCTCCCCTTCCCAGTGATGCCATAATCTGTCAGAGTAAGCTGGCTGTGGGTGACATGCGACGGGCACGGTTAATTGTTCTCAGCGGTAGCTCCAGAGGCTGTCAGGCCACACCTCTGTCTCTCTGCCGGAGCGCGCTCTGAAAGAACCTGACAGCATTAGAGTATCTTCTCTCTCGCTGGCTCTCTCTCTCACGTCTCCCCCGCGGTGCTAGCCTTTTGTTCCTCCCGCTTCCCCTTCCTGTCCTTCCGCCTTCCCCCCCGTCCCTTTGGCCTGTGCCTCCCTCTGTTTCCCTCTGCTGGACTCCTCAGCCAGCCCTTCCGCCCCCTGGACGCCCTGCTTAAAGAAACAGCTCAAGCTAGGTTTCGAAACAACTGGTAGCTGGTTGACCAATTAAGACCAGCTACCAGCCTGACATGGTTTAGCTGATTGACCAGTTCTGACCAGCTAAACCATGACATGGTTAGACCAGAGTAGGCCATGTTTTGAAAGAACTGGTAGCTGGTTGACCAGTTCAGACCAGTTCAGACCAGCTCTCAGCTCAATGTGATTTAACTGGTTGACCAGTTCAGACCAGCTTCCAGCTCGACATGGTTTAGCTGATTGACCAGTTCTGACCAGCTAAACCATGACATGGTTAGACCAGAGTAGGCCATGTTTTGAAAGAACTGGTAGCTGGTTGACCAGTTCAGACCAGTTCAGACCAGCTCTCAGCTCAATGTGATTTAACTGGTTGACCATTTCAGACCAGCTTCCAGCTCGACATGGTTTAGCTGATTGACCAGTTCTGACAAGCTCTCAGCTTGACATGGTTAGACCAGAGCAGGCCATGTTTTGAAACAGCTGGTAGCTGGTGGACCAGTTCAGACCAGCTCCCAGTGTGACAATGGTTTAACCATTTCATACCTACAGTAGCTAGACCAGCTTTATGACCAGATTGGCCATGCTGGTTGACAAGCTCATATCCTGCTAGGCCAGCTCAATTTTCAAGCTGGTCGAGCTGGCATAGCTGCATTTTACTGCAGGGTAATTGTTTGTTACTTCAGTTACTTGTTTGTTTTGGTTTCTTCAATAGTTCTATGGCAAGGTCATAGGGTCGATGGTCCATTAGTGGCATCAGTTATTTAGGAACTGTACTGTTCATACCTTCAGTGTTTAGTCATATGGATACATTAGAGATGTTTTCATTTTAGGCAGATTGTACTGTGTCAACAATTCTGCCTTAAAGCCGCAGAAACAAAATGCACTGGAAGCGACATATCTACAGCACTGAGCAAAGTTCACATAACGATAACAATTGTAACAAAGAGGATTATTTGAAGGCACCAATCAAGCAACATGGACTTGCGGTGGCCATGTAATGTGAACGGTTTCTCATTGCAGAATGTGGTCCTCTTGCATATTCATTCACAGCAGAGCCTGAGATGAAAGTGTGGGACAGGTGACTGGAGGGCAAAGCCAGCTGATGGCCCCTGCTGCTCTCAGATGAGAAAGGTGACCTTAGTGGCTAGGTGCAGGTCCCCATGCTGGCAGTGTAAAACAAAGGCTTGCTGCTCACACAAAGGGAAGCTCCAATATATATAGGAAAATAGTACACTGTGGAGCAACACTGACACTGTCTTCACTCTCTTTCTCCAACCTGTCACGCCCTCTTCCTTCCCATGTTATGTTTCTCTTTATTTCCTCTTGTGCACCCTTTATCTTCCCTCTGTCCTTTTCTATATCTTCTACTGCTACTTCCTTTTCCCCCTGCCCCACCCATCTCTCATTATCTCTCTCTCTGTTCTGACAACCCTGTCACTCTCCCGGCACTGGAGAAAAAGTGTTCAGAGCTGTTACCATGGAAACTGAATCTGCTGTGAGCCTCTCTCTCTTTCTCTCCGCCCTCTTCACGCAGATTAAAGTAGCCGTTCTGTGCATGGGGGGAGAGAGAGAGAGAGATTGAGAGAGGGAGAAAGAGAAAGGTGTGGGGGGAGATTGTGAGCTGTGGGGTGAGGTGGGGGCGTAGAACAAGGTGAAAGGTGAAAACGGCAGTGATTTTCCATGGTAACAGTAAAAAAAAGATCATAAGATAGCAGACCATAACAGCTGAAACCCTGCAGGTCTGCATACTGGGAGGGTTTAGCCTCACTGTCAGGCTAAATGTAGTACCCCCTGCTGCCTTGCTGGAGGTTGGAACCGACAATATGGTCTAAGGAACATGACGCTTCTCTTCTGTAGGGATGGACGCCTAGGCTATAGTCTCTGCCTCAGTGGCATACACAGGCACACACGTATGCACACAAGCATACTTGACTGTCGCCAGCCTCCCCTGATTGTCATGCGTACAGGTGTGGTTCTCCCTATTTGAGGGGTGGGAGGGGGTTTGGGTAATGGTGCGTAACAGGAGATGGATCTCCGCAAATGTATCCTGCAGTCCCCATTTGACAGCCACGCTCCTTAATTTGCCAATTAGTCTGAATCCATTAAAGTTCCCTGGACAGGAGACCCTGAGAAACCCTGAGGGATTACCCTCATTGACGGTGTGGGGTGTGCTTGGTGGAAGGGGTAGACCCATTAAAACCTGGCGCCTTCCAGCACTGTAAATCACATGGAGCCAGTGCCTCGTGCTCCTCTGTTCAGTCCTGGGGGGCTGCGATTGCTTTTGAAATAATGTCAGTGAATACATAGTGCTCTGTGTGAAATGGAATAAGAGGGTGGTGAAAGAGTGCAGGAGTACCAGTGCATGGGGAGACAGGAGCATCACATGGCTGGTTTTCAGTGGATTATCTTTGGTGTCTAGTGCCTGTGAACAGCTCATGGACAGTGTGTATGCTAACAGCTTAAATGATTCATAGCTGAAATCTGCAGTGTTAATATATTTTGTCTGAGTGTCTTTTGCTTTATGCACATGCTCTGCTGATGTTCTAGTAATAGAACTGCCCAAAATATTTCAACCTGTGGTGTCAAAGAGGTTTGACACGTTATGTGTTCTGAGATGCTCTTCTGCATTGCAATGCGTGGTTATTTGCGTTACTGTCACCTTCCTGTCAGCTTCAACCAGTGTGGGCCTCTCCTCTGACCTCTGAGATACTCACACCACAATCATTCCACGGTCAAAGTCACTTAGATCACTTTTCTTCCCCATTCTGAAATTTGGTCTTAACAACAGCTTAACCTCTTGTCCATGTCTGCTTGCTTTCATGCATTTAGTTGCTGCCACATAATTGGCTGATTAAATATTTGCATTAACAAACTGGTGTACAGGTACACATAATAAATTGCTCACTGAGTGTATATGCCTTAACCACTACACTACAGGCTGCCCATATCAAATCCAGCCCGCGCCAGTGCCGACTGTGGCTAGAAGCCCTGTTGGCTTTGGTGTTGCCCAAGGGATATATGGGAGGGATTCAGTCATCCGGGAACCCATGACTTGTTCTCTGTACACGCATATGATTGGGTCTCCTCTGCCCCAGCTCTGCATGTTTACGGCTTGTGGCTGCAGTGTGAATAGAAGACGCTTGCTTGCACTGAATGTTTTGGAGGAGGACCTTGAATGGTCTTGACTATCCTCAGCCAGCAGTAGGGGTGTACAGAGTACATAGTTTGCAAATTCGACATTCCAATTCTAATTGTTTGCAAATTTGACATTTGACATGCCAATTAAAACAAAAGGATATGGTTTTCTATTTCCTGTTTCATTTGAAGACTGGCCCTAAGGAGGGTGTGAACCTCAACGGACGGTTGTTGTTTGGAAGATTCCGCATTTCAGTGGAAGAATTGATTTAGCACCATAACCTCAAAGCTCAGCTGAATCAGCCGGGCGGAGGAAATTAGCCCCGGCCCAGGTCGACTGCTCAAACTGCCCTTTATCCCACAGGAAAGGAATTCATTTCTGTCAATTTGGTGTGACTGTAAGTAAGGGGGGAATAAATATTTTTTTTTTGCCAGCAAAGGGAAGCGACCTCTTTAAGCACGCCTGAGAGGTCGTAACCTTCAAATTGATGAGCGCTCGCTTTCCCTCTGATCCAGGGGCTTGTAGTCGTGTTTCTTCCTCCACCCATGGTGCTGACAGCCCCCGGCCCTCAAGGCACGCTGATGTGATTTGTGCCATAAGGGCAGCTGGGTCCCTGGGGTCACGGGGAGATTGGATTGTTTTAATGGAACATGTTCCTGGGCTACTTGGCGCTCGGGAAGGCTCTTTGTGAACGCGGCGTTCGGCGGGAATCCCCGTACTAAACGGAATGTGCGCAACCGCATGCCGCAGACTTGGAGGCAGCCGTCATTCTTCCGGTAGCTAAAGAGGAGTGAGATTCACGAGACAGGGTCTACTGTCTCCGCACTGTGAGTCCCGTTCCTGTAGGTCAGCGCGCCCTTCTGAATGCAGGCTGGGAGCCGCGAATGGCGCCCGTGCTCATCGGGGTGTGCGAGCGCATCGACGGCTTAAATGATTGCAGGTGTAATGAGTAATGACGTCCGCATGCACACCTCCATCAGCTAATTTACATGTTCCCAGATTAGAGCTTGCTTCTGCTGCACCGCCTCTTTCTACAGAGTCTCTCTCCACCATTAAAGCATTAATCCTCCCCCTTATCCATGCAGATTTTTGCCATAAACATATAACGGCCAGAAAGAAAATATATATTACTTGTTATGATATCGTTAAAACACATCAATGCAAATCTCTTCTGTTGCTGAATCTAGCAGAAAAGGCAAATAGAACTAAAGAAAATTAAGATAGAATGCTGCCTGGAGGGAAGCGAATGAGCAAATGGGGTTATTTGCATGTGTCCGTATGGGCTGCCGTGGTAACGCTCTGGAACCCCCTCCCACCAATGAGATATGGGTATGTGACTGCGAGGGAGGCAGCCACCATGTCATATGATCATGCTCCTTCACATAAACCTTACATCATGAAGAAATATGTATGAGGCACAGTGAAAGGGCTGCTTGGGGTGTTTAATCAACGCGTTCCTACTCTGCAAATGCACAAACATGCACAGAAACACACACGCACACACACACACAAACGCACATGCACAAACACACACACGCATGCACACACACACACGCACACACATGAACATGCATGGAAATGCGTACGCACATGCACATGCACACGCACATGCACACGCACACACATGCATGCACACACATGGACGCACACATACGCACGCACACATACACACACACGCACATGCACACACACACGCACACACACACACACACACACACATGGACGCACACGGACACACACACGGACGCACACGGACACACACACGGACGCACACACACACACACGCATGCACACACACACACACACAAACACACGCACACACATGAACATGCATGGAAATGCGTACGCACATGCACATGCACACGCACACGCACATGCACACACACACATGGACGCACACATACGCACGCACACATACACACGCACATGCACACACACACGCACACACACACACACACACATGGACGCACACACACACACGGACGCACACGGACACACACACACACACACACACACGCACGCACACACACACATGCACACGCACATGCACACACACACATACGCACATGCACACACACGCACGCACACACACACACAAACATGTGGCAGCAGCTATGACAAAACTGAAGCTGCAGCCACTTAAAGTTTAGTGTGTCAGAAATAAATAAATGTGCAACTAAAGCTATTAAACTAAGAAACCCCAGCCAAACTGTATCTATATACTATATGATATTATTTTCTCATTCTTCTACCCAGTTAGCTTTCTTACTAAAAATACCCTGTCGGTTTGATTAACCATTGAACTTGCTAAGTAGCTGTTTACACAATGGAACAGTAAAACCTAGGGCATGAAACGTGACAGGTATGTACCTAATTAATGTCCAAAATGTATTTTACACTTTCAGTCAATCCCCAAACAGAGCTCTGAGGAACATCTTTAATACCTAGAGAATCATAATAGGCTGAATAAATTATTTATTAATTATGAATTACATAGTTTATTTGATTTAGATCAAAATGATGAATATGGTTAAATGTGTAATTATACATATGGGAGTCAAACAACACACAATGACCAATGCCTGTAGGTTTCAAGATTAGATTAGATCACATAAACCTTTACTGCCTATTGTATACAGAAATTTGCTTTGCTTCATTCTGTAGATGAGAAAACCTCTATGAGTCATATGTACATGAAGTGAAATATATATAGGGGCGACATGGCTCAGGCAGTAAGAACAGTTGTCTGGCAGTCGGAGGGTTGCCGGTTTGATCCCCCGCCCGGGCTGTGTCGAAGTGTCCCTGAGCAAGACACCTAACCCCCAAATTCTCCTGATGCCTTGCCTGGTGCCTTGCATGGCAGCCAATCGCTGTCAGTGTCTGAGTGTGTGTATGAATGGGTGAATGAGAAGCATCGATTGTACAGCGCTTTGGATAAAGGCGCTACATAAATGCCAACCATTTATATATTTTAACATCAAGATGTTAGTGGTAAAATAAAGTAAAACAGTTACAGTATCCCCCACACTCACAGCATTTAAATAAACAAAAGGAGCTTATTCTGAACATCAGCTGGTGTACTTATTTTTGACTTACTTATGACTTTTCTGAGTCATAAATGAAAAGCTTGTGCTGAATACTGCAAAGGCATTTCATCAAACATTCTGGGACAATATTAGTCATCTTAACATACAGTATGTTCTGACTTGCGTAATAAATGACTTATAATAAACCTTAACTGTTGCATTGTGCTCAGAAGTGTGCAGTATATTCTGGTATTACGGGCTGAGTAAAGTTGCGGTGCAGTATGTGGTGCAGATCTAGCTTGACAAACACTGGAGGGATATAATATATGAATGCCAATCACCATTAGGCCGGCTATACCAACGCATCACTCCATTACATTATTGGCATTTGGCAGCTGCTTCTATCCAGAGCGACGTACAGTTGATTAGACTAAGCAGGAGACAATCCTCCCCTGGAGCAATGTAGGGTTAAGGACCTTGCTCAAGGGCCCAACGGCTGTGTGAATCTTATTGTGGCTAGACCGTGGACTTGAGTAAGAGAATGTCGACAATTTAAAGTAGCACTAACCAGCTCCCAGTGAACCCCACTGGAAGTGCTACTGGGGTTGAGCATGACAGATGTGATGTGACACGTGATCTGATGAGTGTGACCTTTCTCTGCTATTCCCATTATCACATAATAAACGAGGTGTCTGCTTTTCTGATACTGTCAATAAAAGTGTTACTCCATAAACACACCCCCCACACGTACACGCACGCACGGACACTAACAAAATACCCAGACATTTTCAGTCTTTTGCATCCTGCATTTTTCAGCCAATTTGAAAATGATGCCTGACGGTGAGTCATGTAAATATGGGGGTACACTGCAGTGCAAGGGCGCTGATTGCCCTTTGACACATCTGCAGGGGCTGCAGTGTTGTAATGAGTTGCTTGCAGTCAGGAGGTTGGCTTTACGCCTTGTCACCTCGGCTGCATTGGAACTCGATTTGTAAAAGTGTCACACCAAGTTCTGGAGATCCGGGTGTGTATAATAGAAGAAAACACGCTTTTGAAGGCACAGGTGCCCGTCACCAAGAAAGACTGATCACTTTTGCCTGAAATAAAACCAAGAAAAAAAATCCGCGCTTTTAGAATGAGCCTGATTGTATTGTTTTTTTTTTGCCCGTTTTTCTTCTCCTTCCTTAAAGTGCTTCTTTCCGTGTTCTCTTTGGTTTAGTGAGCAGTTACCATGACAACAGAGACTGGCCCAGAGTCAGAGGTTAAGAACACAGCTGAAGAGCCCCCCCAGCAGAGGGGGGCCACCCCCGGGGTGCAGGACTCTGCGGCTGACGGCAAGATGGCCAAGCAGGTGGGGCAGGATGACGGCTCTTTCTCCGTCGCGTCTTAATTATTCGATAATGCCAGAGAAGGCGTGACTTACCATGGGGTGTTGTCACTGCTGTAACAAACACTCATGGTAAGTCAGGACTTCAAGTGTATTATTGCAATTATACAACAGCTTTGCCAACATGCTTGGAAAAAAGAAGAAAATTAAAATAATGTTAAAAGTTTATGTTTATGAAATTAGTTTATGATATCTCTTGATACTATGAATCAGCTGTTGTATAATGAATTATAATGCATCATAGTATCATGTGCTGGTTTGAGAGTTACAAAATGTTCTTTCCGCCATATGGAATTATGTACATATTTCAAGGTAATGCATTTTTGAAAATGATTTCATTGTTTATTGCTTGGTATTGTATTCATGTATTGTTCCATGTCCTGTATCCTGTCACACGCAGTAACATGTTGTCTTACTAGCTAAATGCAAGAGTAGTAAAATAAAAGAGTTCAATTCGACAGCAGAGAAAGTAGATTCACTTTTGAAACTTTTCAGAAAAAGAGGGATTTGTCATAGCAGATTGTGACATTCATAAATATGATCTAAAGGCCATCATACTTTTTTATTGACGGAAGTGAAAAAATACTTTTTAATCCTCACCTTTCCCAGGTTCTGCTGAATCTTAATCTATTTTGTATTATTATGCCACCAAAAGAGCGATTTGTGTGTCAGAACACAGTTTTATGTGCCAAAATAGGGATTTGCAGTAATCTGTCTCTGCTATTTTAGAAATATGAAAGCCAGACAGGCAATCTTACATTTGGATGTTTGAGTTCCTGCTAGTCCCTCCATATGCTGACCAGATGCGAGTGTACTCATGTCTGTCTCATAGCAGATGTTTCTGGCTGTAAATTAGTATTTGCATAGATAATTTCTGATGCATTGTGCACCTGCGATTACCATAACCACACTCATCCGGAGATCATTAGACTTTGCACGTATTTGATGACCACAATTCACGAGTGGCTTTCAACTGTCCCTGCTTCTCATTACCGGTGACAGGACCAGGACACCAAACTGCTAGATGACCACGCGAACATGGACGACGTTTCGGACAAAACCACACCCAGCAAGATCCCCAAATCCCCCCAAAAAACGTCCAAACGGCCAAAGACTGTCCCTTTTAAGGTGACACTGCTGGACACCTCGGAGTACGAGGGTGGCATTGAGGTACGTCGTGTGGACTCTTGTTCATAAACAGTGTATTGTCTCAGTGTGGCTGATAATGAGTGTACTGGCAGTGCTACAGTAATTTAGTCGTTCAGTGATTTCAACCTAACAGGCCTTCCCTGTCTTACTTAGCATCTCTTTTCTCGTGTTTTGCTGTGCGGCTGCATCTGTAGCTGGCAGGTTTCCACTGCAGAATCTGTTTCTTTGTTGTTCATCGGTGTTGAGCCGTGGAGTGCAGATAACATTGATAGAAAGGGATTGAGTTAGCTTAAATAGTCTGGGTTTCCTGCCGTGCTCACACTTTCAGGCTTGCCGATGCAGAGGCTTTTCCATTTGCGGCAGAGTAATACACTAGCTTTGTGAAAATAAAGATGAAGGTGAATCAGATTTTGTGAAATTTTCTTCCTCTAGTATGATTCATTGCGTTTCTAAAGAATGTGGCACTGCATATGAAGGCCGACAGCCATTGCAAGCCGACTCATGATGACTGTTGCGACCACATAGTGGAGGTGTGTGTTAAAATGGCAGTCTAGCGTTCTGCGGGGGGAGATGTTACTGGATTCTGGTGCGGTGTTTTTGCACTTGGGAGGCACTGTTCTCAACCCCGCGGCCTCCAACAACAGCTTCACAGAGTAACCTTTGTGATTGGCTTTTTTTCTTCCACTGTCACATGACACGGGATGAGGCCTCAGAGCTCAGGAGGAAAGCCAGTTCCCCTCAGGCAGGTCGCACATCACTGTGCAGAGGCAGGCAGTTACTGTTCTGCTCCAGGCCGCTTTCGTGTTCATCCAAACAATTGGCCGTCGCCTTGCCCTGATTTACTCCTCCCTGCCTGGTCATAGGCTGTGTTCGAAACCCGCGTACACAGCATATGACTCGTACTTTGTTTCAATGAAGATCAGCCAGAAATTTTGTATGAGCAGTATGCTAGTGTGTGGTTTCGAACACAGCCATAGCCCCCTGACCCCCTCTGAATTGCTCTTCCCTCTGACCTGCCATGCCCCGCCCTGCCCCACCCTGCCCCGCTATGCACTGCCCCCTGTGCTGCGCATGGTGGTGATGACGTTTTTAGCCCTCCCCCCCTCTCATTCTCTCTCTCTCTCTCACTCCAAACACTCCTGGCTTCACCATGGCTGACTGCACCCTCTCACGCCCAGCCCTTCACTCAGAGATATACGACAGAGCCACGGTGAAATACCATCTGTGGGGGCAGGACACACCCCTCCCCCTCCCACCTCTGTGAAATATCCCCCAGTGAAAACCGTGGGATGGGAAATCCATACTCCTAATATAAAGCAGAATATGCCCTGTCACAGAGAAAACAGAATGGCCATGTAATGGCTGCAGGGACCAGCCTGCCACAGATACTGTCGTGTGTGTTCCTTGCGTGCACATTTTTGCATATGTACTGTGTACATTCCTCATAATATATCATACAGCTACTGAGCAGAGTTGTCTTTGAAGCCCATGTTATGGCATGACATCGCAGCATACTTAAGTACTGCAATTCAGGTGTCTGTCAACAGCTTAAGGTGTTAGGTGTTGTAGGAATTATTTGGGTGGAGCTGTTAACTGTTTAATATGCAGTGCTTTGTGCTTGTACATCACTCACTGTTTTCCTTTGTTGCTACAAAAGTCACTTTATGCTTGAGTCCACTGTCAAACAATCCATTAGCGCCGTTCTATAAAATTAATCTACAAATAATTTGGAGGAAACGTGACCTCATTTTGGAAAGAGCTCAACCAAACAATTTCCCATGGCTACTTGTGCATAATTGCTGTGTGGTTATAAAAAGCCTATCAGCTCTGCTGCCCCCCCCCCCCCCCCCCACACACACACAGTACAGTTGATGTGTGTAATAACAGCCCTGAGAAAGAGCGAGTGGGACTTTGTGACACTTTCCATGTCAGCAAATGTCACATACGAGGGGTTAATTAGCCTGCTACTGACACTATTGGGTGTCAGCACTCTCCCCCGGGTCTCTTGCCGGAAAAGAGTGCTTTCTGATGTTGTTTCTCTCCTCTCTGTTGACGCTTGGTCATTTACAAGCACAGACGCCTGAGGGCCAGGTCCGGCACGAATAAGGCTCAGCCACACCCGGAACGATAACTATAACGACAACTATAATTATATGTAATTTTTAAAATCGTTCTAACTGAAGCGGATGGCGGAATCCACTCCACAACTATAATGACCACGACAGTGACAAACAATATCTTTGGGACAGCTGCATTAGCAATAAAACCCTGGCTGCCAATCAAATCCAACCAAATTTACAGGGCGCCACGTGCAAAATTGCAGATGACTTAGCCGAGAGACTAATTACAGAACTTTATCATTCAGCAGTGTGCATGCTCACATCGTTGTCGTTGTAGTCACAGTTTTAGTTATTGGTGTGGATGGGCGTTAAGCCTGCCTGTTTGTGCTCAGAGCAGCGTAGTCCCTGTCCGCTACGCGTCCATAAGGGCTGTCCCCGGCATGGCCTGACGTCTCTGTGTCAGTCAGGGTGCTGGTTACCCCAGGACAGCAATTGCTAGTGCTTCCACAGGGAATCTGATTCACCTGCCCACGCAATCTCTCAAAGACCCAAATCTATAAGCTAGATTTCATTTCTCCTGGGTGAGAGATGTGTAAGGAATGTGATTTGCGGCAGTCGGGCCGAAAGTGAAATTGAAGCAACTGGCGTGCGGCAGGGAGGGGAGATGGGGAACGGGACATGTCAGGGTCTCTGTACCCGAAGCTGTCATATCACCGCCGAGGGTATCCATTTCCGTCATTCTCTTTTTTTTGAGGAACATGAACCTTATTCCACAGTAAGGGATTAATGCCGTTCCCCCTCCGTCCCTGTCCAAGAGAGCGGTTTTTATAGGACTGTCGCCGATCAAGGCTGCTTTTTACTGCCGCCGTGATGTATCTGAGGAGCACGCTCCGCCATTTCGGCTCCCGGAACGGGAGAGAAGGAGCGCAGCTTCCCTGTGAACTGGCCTTGAGAAATTCAGGAGCGAAGAAAGGAGATGAAACACACTACTTCTGTTTCCCTGGCAACAGCTGCTCCGTCTCCCTTGTCGCCTCGGAAACCAGCCTACTTGGAAGACAGGCGTTTCGCTGCTTAGACACCGTCTGCTCAGAGGGGTGTAGACTCAAGTCATTGACTCTACCTGGCTTTTGTGCCTTGCTGAGAGCCACACCCTTTTTTATGCCTATTTTGTCCATTTCCTTGTCGGTTTTTCTTAACATTTTATGAGAATTCATTAGAATTTATATGGTAAAGTTACATTGACACATTTCTGATGACTGCTTCTGTGTGAATCAGCAAGAATTTGCATACTATTTTTGCCTAAGTATATGCTGTTACAGTAATACTGATATTTGGCGCCATTTGTGAAGGGAATTGAGTAGTCACTCTAACATAATGGATTCCTTTCCCACCCATCCGTATGTAATCTAAAAGCTTTCTTGGTCATTAGTTGTAGTATGGAATGGAACAATTCCACCGTGGTATACCTCTGAAGGCTAGATGGGAATAATTTGATGAAGCCAACACGTTTTCAGAAGTTTGATCTACATGCATATTTATAGCCTTTTTTACGCACCTTCCTTTTACGTTGATTTATTCTGTCTATCATTGTGTCAAAATTCTCATCCTTCAATGTTAGCTTGTAGTTTTAGGCTAACAACTTGTTCCTACCATGTCACTGAAGTATTTTATTTTACCTTAACACTTAACTTGAGAAGAAGTGATCCTGACATTTATTTCCTGACATTGTATATTACATCTGAATTGTAATTTAGAGGTGCTTTGATTCCTTTGTTTTATGAGAATGTCTGAAAAGTTTTATAACTTACTGTCCAGCTTGTCTCCCTACTGTTTTTAATGCCATTTCAATGGATATCACATCTTCACATCTTATTACAAAAGATGTTCAAAGTATGTTCAAATGCCCTGCTAATTTTCATCTGGACAGTCAAGATATTGCTATTTTCTTTTGTGAAATGTATGTGTGATACATTGCAAAATGGTGGAAGTCATTTGTCCCCCGTGTCTACTTGTGTATTTCCACAGAAACATTCTCGAGGGCAGACTCTCCTGGACATGGTGTGTGAACACCTCAACCTGCTGGAGAAGGACTACTTTGGCCTGACATTCTGTGATGCGGACAGCCAGAAGGTCATCCACTCCCCCCTTATCTATCCCCCCCCCCCCCCCGCCTTCTCGTTCTCTCTCCCCCCCTCTCCCTTTCTCTCTCTCTCTATCTCTGAGGGCAACATATTAGAGTTCTGATTCCAGTCATTACACTCAGTTCCTTTGTGAGCTTTTGGTTGAATCAGCTTTTTAATTTTCTAGGTAATTTGTTATGAATTTAATTTGTCAGTCAAGGAACTGCTTGCTTGCAAATTATTTGCATGTGACATGGCTCTGTGGGCAATGAAATTGGAAAATAAATTGACGCCAACACAAAGGTTTTGTTATTAGTCGGTTCCTTTCTTTTTATTCATTGGGGATGTTCTCTTCGGTCTCCTTAACCCTTACGTTATAGCAGGGGGAGTGATAGTTGTGGTAATTATACTGCTGAATGGAATTTTCCCTTGAGAAAGCAATTATGCACAGTTTGTATGAAGGAGCTTTGAGGTAGTGATATCTAGCGCAGGTTTACCTTCCTGCCCTTGTTGTTGATGAAGAAGTAGCTATCAAGTGACCACAGCAATGTGACCCCCACGTTGAGGAACCAGTGGTTTATGCACCTCATCACATGCTGCCTATCTTCTGGGTGGTCTTTGCCCTCCTGCCCACCTCCCTCTTTCTGTATCACTGATCTTCATTTCTGGTCCCGGAGAGCCACAGAGTGTGCTGGCTTTTGTTGTTTCTCAGCACAGTTAACTCACCTCGCCTGGATACTTGTGTCTGGATCGGTTGCTGATATTAAGGCGAAAACAAAAACCAGTACGCCCTGCGGCTCACCAGGACCAGGAATGAAGTACACTGGTCTATATTGTGTCCGCACTTGGCTGAGGAGAAATGGTGTGCATGTTGATCTTCTAAACTGAAAGTGCACTAATGTGCTGGCAGCTAGGTGTGCTGTTCTTTCACTACAGCCCGCACCTAACATGCCACTGAACGCCTGGTGATTTCCTATAGTACAGAGAGGGGCTGCTGTTCATTGAGATGGATGTAGCGTTTGAAAGGGTGAATAATACCGCAGTCTCTCGCACCAACACTGTTCCTGGAGATCTACCGTGCTGAAGGTTTTCACTCCAATCCTAAATTGGCACACCTAATTACCATCTCAGTCAGATCTGAAGCTGTTGAATGAGGCACGCTTTGTTAGGGTTGGAGCACTTTGTTACGGTTGGAGTGAAAACCTAAATGACGGTAGATCTCCAGGAACAGGGTAAGTGATGACTGCTCTAGGAGCACACAAAGTTTAATTCAGGTCAGTTCAATTTTATTTGTATAGCGCTTCTCGCAGGAGATACTTCATAGAGTAACAGAAGGGAGAAAGGGGAGACACCAGACCTGAACCCCCAAATAGCACATAAGGTTAAATAGAACCTCAAATGGTGGTGAGAAAAAGTCCTGTTGGGAGGAATCTCGGGAGGAACCGGAGAGATGCTGGAGAGCCAGGTCTCACTGGGACTTGGTGAAATGTCCCCAGTGAGAGGCTCTGATCCTGGTCATCACAGTTGAGTGCACCCTCCGGGGCTCTCCCTGACCTCCAGCGAAGTGGGCGTAATTGAAATATGATTTCAGGTTCTCCCTCCTGGACTGAAGATGTTATTTCAAGTCCATTTGGGGAAACATTTATTTCATTACAGCCTTTTGAGCTGTGATGGAGCTGCAGCTGCTGGCTGGAGGGAGATCCGTATGTGCGGATTCTGATGGGCCACTGTACCGGAAGTTGCTCTTTAAAGGGGAACGGTCCTTGTTATAACGTGTCTCGTGCAAAGGGATCCGGAGTTTCATGGCACCCTGAATCCACAGAGGAAAAGCTTTCAGATAACGAGGTGCCCTTTGACCTAGCAGGATATCAAGTGAATTGAGTCAGCTAATGAACCGACACAGCTCATTAATTTCTCGAGTGGGCTGATTAGGCAGCGGAAGAACCTAACCCCTTACTCAGGCTGCGGGTGATTTAGCATGAATTGACAGAGCCCTGTTCAGGTGGGTATGGGCAGTTTTAACCATACTGCTTTCTGCCACCATACCTCTCATATCTCTACGGTTTTCACACCCCTGATTACACACCAGTGGCTCTGATCCCGGCTGCCAAAAAGACTTTTAGCGCAAATGAGCAGTTGGGTCATGCCCATTAGATTAAGCACGGGGAAGTCACTGCTAGTCAGAGTACTGTAATGGGCGACATTGGCTGAGGTGGTAAGAGCAGTCGTCTGGCAGTAGGAGGGTTGCCGGTTCGATCCCGCCCTGGGTGTGTCGAAGTGTCCCTGAGCAAGAAACCTAACCCCCAGTGTAGTGGCACTCCGTTCGCCTTTTCCTTTCCTCAAATGTACCACTTGTTGGAGTCGGTCTAACAAACAGTATTCGCCACGCGAACGACGGGACAAGATAACTTTCCTTTTTATATGTTTAAATAGAAAACACAAATTATAATGTCAAGCGTACGGTCAAAAAACTGTGTTGCTTCCAATGGCATCTGACTCAAAAACTAACCAAAGTTATGATTACGTATTTATACAATCGGAAGTACAAAAAATATAGACATGTTTTTATCATTTATACATTACTAAATTATGCATTCTAGACTAATATATACCTTATGCACATTAATGAAATTATCATTAGCAAATAATAATAGTTTTTAGTTAAATTATTATTAATCAACCTTTTCCTCATTGGCTCTTACACCCAAAATGCTCCTGATGAGCTGGTTGTTGCCTTGCATGGCAGCCGATCGCCATTGGTGTGTGAATGGGTGAATGAGAAACATCAATTGTACAGCGCTTTGGGTAAATGGCAACCATTTACCATTTAGTGTTTGGATAGTTAACTTTGGTGACTTTTGCTCTGTTTGTTTGTTTGTTCAAAAAAAAAAAAAAAAAAAAAAAAAAAATGGCCCTTGTCCTTATCTTTGCTGTACAGGTAGCAGTTGAAATTGTACTTACCTCTAGGGTCTTTCAGCGAACTTATCCCTGGTTATGGGTATGCACTTTGTTGTACGTCGCTCTGGATAAGAGCGTCTGCCAAATGCCAATAATGTAATGTAATGTAGTGGTATGGTATAATTTCTGTGGCATTTTTTTGCTGTTGTTCATTGTCAGAGATTAGGCTATGATCTCTTGTTGATAATATGTGGCACAAGGGTGTGGGAAGGTCGGGGGAGGATCCTTAAGACTTTTTACAGTTTAGAATCGCAGCCGGAGAGCGTATGCTTACTTCCGCATTCATCCCCTGAAGCTGACTATCTCTGAAGACTCAGTTATGCCTTTTCTTTCCTTTCAGCCAGATGGTGAAGTCTATCACTGGAAAATAATTTCAGCAATTAGAGGCACTGTGTGAGTCTGATGCGGAGTGTGAAATGTGACATTTTGATTCCGCCCCATTGTGAATTCTCACTCTTGTCTTTCAGAATTGGCTGGACCCCTCCAAGGAGATCAAAAAACAGATGCGCAGTGAGTGTGCCCCCCTTGAAACACACACGCATGCAAATGCACACACTCTCGCACGCACACGTACACACACTCGCACACACACACGCACACACACACACACACAAAAAGCATATAGAAATATCAAATATAGGATTGTACTGTATGTTACAAAGTATTGCATTGGTTGAAATAGAAAGTATCTGAGACCCAATATGCTGGTGTTGATTCTTCTTGACAGAAATACAATAATAATAATATCTGAGAAATCTCTATCTCAACCTGCGAAAGTCACTTTTTCTCTTTGCCGGGGGATATGGCTATTTTTAGGGTATGTTTTATTCTGTAGTTGTGCACTGTTTAATAGGCAGTCCCTTGCGAAAAGAGAGGCTAAATGGAGGTGACTCATGACTCATGATGAAGCCTTTCACTCTCAGCGACCTTGAGTCTCGCACATTGACACAGGAGAAATCTGTGGGGACACATGAATCCAAAAGAAGACACTTTTACTGCACCTTTGGTCAGCAGGCCGCATACCCGGCGTGTCACATCTCATCTCTCCGTCTCTTTCAGCTGCCGCGTGGCACTTCGCCTTCGCCGTCAAGTTCTACCCGCCCGACCCCTCCCAGCTCACTGAGGACATCACCAGGTAGAGCCAGAGGGGTCCGGACCTAAAATTATCTCCCTCTGACCGAGAACTCCCGTGGTGCTCCAGCCCGTTTTCACCTCTGTCTGACACCCACAGCAGTCCGCCATGCCTCTTAACACACAGGAAGCATGTCTAAAGCTAAAGGTCCATAAGTATTTGGACAGTGACCCAATTTTACACAATGCACTCGACATGGATGGGCGTACCCTCAAGTTGACAGTCTACAGCAGGGTTCATCGAATCACGGCCCTCGAGGTTCGAGGACTGCTGGTTTTCCACTTTCCCTTTACCTCGGAGTCAGTCTGGCCAATTGAAAGAAGTAATTGTTCAGCTAATTACCTGGGAGAAAAGAAAACCAGGGTCAGATTTGGATTTGAAGTCCAGATTTGATGATGGCTGGTCTACACTTTACTTTGAGAGTATTTACATCCATACAGAGTGAACCTTGTGTAGGAGTTACAGCCCTTTACATTTGTGTAACTGTCCATTTATATTGCATTGCATACAGACATCACTGTATATCAGTCATATACTGTATGCAATGCAGTATAAAGTATTTAATAAATTACAATGATCATAATGCTACCAAGATTATATAGGATTTTATATGAAAATCAAACATTGATGAAATGTAGAAACATGAAATGTATTATTTTGCCAAAGATCCCTAGAGGACTGTAATGGACCCCTGGAGCGTCCAGGCTCCAGTTTGGGAACCCCTGGTGTTTCCTGCAGCTTTCCAAAATAACACCTCTCTCCCCTGCCTTACTGTACACCCCTCACCCCCCAGCCCACTCTGCCTTCCTCGTATCTTCAAAAATAATCTTGGCTGCTCTCTCCTGTCACCCTTTCTGCACACAAGCCTGTTTACTGGCATCTTCTGGCAGTAACCTACTGAGCACTCAGTCAGAATAAAAAATACTTTATCGATCCCCTGTAGGGAATTAATCTCACCCCTGGCCACAGAGAGAGGTACAAAACAATGAAACCGTTATTAATAGAGACATATCAGAAAAAAACAAATGCACTGACGTCTGAACGCTGCAGGTCACAAGGCTTCTGTTTTCAGGGTTCAGTTCGCATTAGAGCGCGTCTTCCGGAGACTTCCGTGTGTGAGCTAACCCTCCCCGTGGCAGGTACTACCTGTGTCTGCAGCTGAGGGACGACATCCTGTCGGGCCGCCTGCCCTGCTCCTTCGTCACGCACGCGCTCCTGGGCTCCTACGCCGTGCAGGCCGAGCTGGGCGACTACGATCACGACGAGCACGGGGCCGACTACGTCAGCGACTTCCGCTTCGCCCCCAACCAGACACGCGAGCTGGAGGAGAGGGTGATGGAGCTGCACCGCAACTACAGGTACCTGTGACCCCCCCCCTCCAACCCCCACCGCAACTACAGGTACATGTGACCTCCCCCCTCCAACCCCCACCGCAACTACAGGTACATGTGACCCCCCCCTCCAACCCCCACCGCAACTACAGGTACATGTGACCCCCCCCTCCAACCCCCACCGCAACTACAGGTAAATGTGACCCCCCTCCAACCCCCACCGCAACTACAGGTAAATGTGACCCCCCCCTCCAACCCCCACCACAACTGCAGGTAAATGTCACCCCCCCGCCAACCCCCACCGCAACTACAGGTAAATGCGACCCCCCTCCAACCCCCACCGCAACTACAGGTAAACGTGACCCCCCTCCAACCCCCACCGCAACTACAGGTAAATGTCACCCCCCCCCTCCAACCCCCACCGCAACTACAGGTAAATGTCACCCCCCCCCCATCCAACCCCCACTGCAACTACAGGTTAATCTGTTTCTCCACACCACCGCAACTACATGTAAATGTGTTACCTGCCCCCAACCCCCACCGCAACTACAGGTAAATACAAGTAAATATGTCTTACCTCCAACCCCCTCCTCCCATAACTATAGGTAAATCTTTCATCCCTGTTAGGTGTTCAGTCTGTTAGGTGTTAGGCTGTTAGGTCTTTGTTTTGATGACATGGCACGCGTATGTTCACAAATGCTGCTGCAGTGTCCTGGAATCTGTCATGGCTGCTCACACGGAGCTAGTGCTGAACTGAGTGCTGGCCCTGTTTCAATCAGAGGCTGCGTTAGCCACGGTGTTTTCCCCAGCAGGGCGGGGTTCACTCGACAGGCATGCAGTCCAGTTCTCTCAGAGCAGGCTGAGACACCTGCTGTGTCGGGCAGTAGCCAGCAGCATTATTAGACGGTGGAGAATGCTGCACTAATAATGGCGGTTCTTTGTTGTCCCTGCCCAGGGGAATGACTCCTGCAGAAGCAGAAATTAACTTCCTGGAGAATGCCAAGAAGCTGTCCATGTACGGGGTGGACCTCCACCACGCCAAGGTATGCTCAAGGACGTGTTCAGTACCTATATGTGTGTGTGTGTGTGTGTGTGTATGTGTGTGTTCTGCTGAAAAAAAACTCACCTCAAGTTTTGAAACAGTTTTGACATGGTTTAGCTGGTTGACCAGTTCAGACCAGCTCCCAGCTTGATACGGTTTGGCCAGCTCGAGGTATGTTTTGAAACAGCTGGTAGCCGTCAACCAGCTCAGATAAGTTGATACTGGTTGACCAGCCCATATCCAGCTAGACCAGCTTATGACCTGCTTCACCAGCTAAATTCTCAAGCTGGCATAGCTGGATTTTACTGCAGGGTGTATGTGTGTGTGTGTGTTATATGACAATCAAGGCCCACTAATGTTTATTTGTGCCTCCTCTCCTCTCCTCTCCTCTCCGTTCCCCTGACGGCGCTTGTCTGAGACAGGACTCTGAAGGGATCGACATCATGCTGGGAGTGTGTGCCAACGGGCTGCTCATATACCGGGATCGCCTGCGGATCAACCGCTTTGCCTGGCCCAAAATCCTCAAAATCTCCTACAAGAGGAGCAACTTCTACATCAAGATCCGTCCAGGAGAGGTAAGTGCTGGACGAGACAGCATCTGATTGCAGAACTGTGCCACAGGAACACAGTGTTCTCCTCTCTACTGTACTGCACATCCATCAGAACAAGTCTTACGTAGTATTTCTGTACTTCTAGCGTGAACAGCATTTGAAGGCCCTTGCTCAGAGCTATGAACTGCTGCACACGCACACGTTGCTGAGTCTGGAGAGATGGAGTTACAGAAGTGGGGTAGAGAGGGGAAGTTTAGAGATGAAATGCTTATGAAGGGGGTTGAATGGGAACTGGAAGTCCACAGTTTGATGCTGACCCTTATAAATGGCGGTTGGTTGGGGACTGGTGCTTTTGAGAGCTGTAACTGTAGGGGTTGAATGCCGGAGGCTGGCGCTGGATGAAGCTGATTCGGTTTGGGCGGGGGCGGGGGTCGGGGATGTGGTGTGCTGGGAAAGGAGCCACTTCTTCAGTTCCGCAAAGCCACTGGTCAGCACAGCGTGCTCAGTTCCTGTGCCGCTGGCCCTGTTATTGTGCCTCAGCGAGACGCAGGAACTCACAGTGCGCCTGTGAACGGGAGAATAAAGAGGGCCTTGAGCGCAGTGCAGCTGTCAGAACACGCCGTACACACGGATAAAAGTATAAACATCGACGCGCAGAAGCGTCTCGCTTTCGTTTGTCTTCTGAGCTGTAAAATGGGATTTTTTTTCACACATCCCCGGAGTCTGTCCGGCAGCCATATCACTGGGATTTATGCGACTGAAAAACATATTAGCACAAATTAAGTCTCATAGCAAGCAGACTGTTTTATTATTGATTGTTGTGGAGTCAATGGAGTCAACCATTTGCAAGCTCATTTGTAAGACTATCTGCACAATAAGTCTGAGGGTATGAAGTTGGCCACTTGAGCTACTGAAGTATAAAGCATGCAAACAAATGAATGGTGGGCAGATTCACTTGATGAGTCTACTGGGGTAATTTTTATTTTTGTAGGGAGCTGTTTAGCATTTTATTGTTTCATACAGTTTTCCTGTAATTTTTTTAAATTCAGACAATGTTGTCATTTAAAATAATGGTTTAGTCTCACTTATTACTGGCAAGTGCGCTATTGTCTTCATATTTAAAGTGACACATCACATGAGTGGTACAGTAGACCATTCATTACTGTGTCAGAGATTTTATGCACGGTTTAATATTAACATATTGATCAGGACAGTCACAAACTGCTGTTTCACTAAACCTGAAAGTGTTCATCAGCATGTGGATGTTGATGTCAGATTTTTGTTTTTTGGCCAATGAAAAGAAGTAAAATAATCTTGCCAGTAAACTGTGGAAAGAATGTCCATTTTATAGTGAGAATTTTGAAGAAGTTTAATTTTAGCTTGTTTTTCTTGGCTTGTTACATTTCAAATACCCGTGCAGGCATTTGAGGTTTTACTACACAATGTTTGACATTGGGCCAGTTTCACAGACACAGATTAAGCTCAGTCTTAGATGAAAATTAGTTTTGTATGGAGAATCACCATTCAAAATTGAATTTAGTCTAGGACTAAGCTTAATCTCTGTTTGCAAAACTGGCCTTTTATCTCTTTACCCTTGTCTTAAACACAGAAAGCACTGTTCCCACTGTTGGAATTCTGCTGATTCATTTAGCCTAAATTTAACTACTGACACTAAGCTAGCCAGTGGAGGATGGGCTCCCCCTCTATCGCTGGGTTTTTCCCATGTTTTATTCTCATGTTTTATTCCCATCAGGGAGTTGTTTCTCACCGCTGTATGAGTGGTTTGAGAGTTTTACTTTAGCTCAGTTCCAGTTTTTAGGGGGTTCAGGCCCAGTATTTTCCACTCTTCCCATGTCCCGTATTGTGAGAGTGCTTCTATAAAAAAACTATACAAACACTGTAAAAATGAATTACCCCCCCCCCCTACTCTCTCTGGGCAGTATGAGCAGTTTGAGAGTACCATCGGCTTCAAGCTACCCAACCACCGAGCCGCGAAGAGGCTGTGGAAGGTCTGCATTGAGCACCACACCTTCTTCAGGTAGGCCGTGCATCTGTCTTCATCAACACACAGATCCCCACTATCCCCTTCCTACAGAGCACATCCCTCAGACTGCATAGCGCACTGCTGCGTCATCTCGCATACGCCATAATGCTCCTGTACGTATCACTGCGCACAGCACACTTCACCCAGTAGCTTTTGGGAACGCTTAGGGAATGTTATGGGAAAACTGAGTTTCTTTGATCAGGGTTTTTCACTGGCTTTAAAGGCTTATTTCTCCGCTATCTGTGTTTTGTTTTCCGATTGCCACCTGCTTTTGGGGCCGTTGGGGGCCCTCCTCCTGTTTTGGTACAGCTTATTTTTAACACTTGACTTGATTGTGTTTCACGCCTGCTGGTGGGGAATAGTTCAGTGTTCAGGCACTGTGTTGACTTTGATGTTTTTATTTGACCGATTAGTTCTGATAATGCGTGAAGATGTACTTGCTGTTGTTTTTGAATTATCAGCTCAATCAAAGATGTAGAGTCTTATCATTGTGCTGTTTGATTTTAACTTAGAATTGTCTTTTGTTGCTGCCATCTTGGCCAGGTCTGGAAAGTGAGTTATTGGTAAAAAGAAATATATATATATATGGAGTGCAATATGTTTCCCAAGGTTTGATCAGTCACCTCCTCCCTCCACACCTCCCCACCTCCCCCAGGCTGGTGTCTCCAGAACCTCCTCCTAAAGGCTTTTTGGTGATGGGCTCCAAGTTCCGCTACAGCGGTCGTACGCAAGCCCAGACCCGGCAAGCTAGCGCTCTGATTGATCGCCCCGCGCCGCATTTCGAGCGCTCCGCCAGCAAGAGGTACCTGCTGTCCCGCAGCCTGGATGGAGGTGGGTACCCCTGAAGCTCTCGCCACACCCCCTCCTCTCTCCCTGACTCTTTCCACACTACTGCTGGACTAAACCCCCCTGGCCATGCGTCCTTAGCAATGGGAGCTGTTTTCAGGCATGCACGGCCCTGTTTCTGCTGCGTTGCATTCGTAATTGTCAGTCAATACATGAACCTATCAAATTGAATTTGATGCAGATCACCTCTAACAAAAGCATGTCCAATTATATTAACTAAAATGTGAATTAGGTACACAGTGCACCATACATATGGCTAGCTTCACAGACACAGATTAAGCCTGGTCCTAGACTAAATTAAAATGTCAATTTGAGTAGAGTAGATTCTCTATTTGTAAAACCAGCCCTTTTTTCTTTAAATCTATCATAACAAAAGCTTGAAATGTTAACATATCCTGAAGTGAAGATAGAGAGCAAACAGTGGGCATCGTGAGCGTAGATGTTTTTGTCTGACGACATCGGGCTTTTCTTCCTCCTGCTCCTGCTGCCCTATAGCGCCTCCCCTTGGTGTGCGGTTCCCTGCATCCCTTGCCCCGCCCCTGTCCCGCCCTGGCCTATCCCCTGCTCTTCCTCTCACGTTTCTGACCAGCAGAATTGTCCCGCTCAGCCTCTGTCCTCGGCGAGAACCAGGACGGCCTATCCCAGCGCAGCAGCAGCGAACGGCAGCCCCGCCCCTCCGGGGACGAGGAGGGTGACATGCTGGACCAGACCTTCATCCAAGACCAGGACGGGATCCAGGACGAGAACCAGGAGGGCCCCATCACTCCCACCAAGAAGAGGGAACTGAAGGTAGAGTGTGCACGGTTCCTGTTTGAGGTGCTGCCGTTCGATCAGTGCTCTGCCCCTTTACAGAACCCTGCTGTAAAATCCGGCTATGCCAGTTTGGCCAGTTTGAAAATTGAGCTGGTTATGCTGGTCACAAGCTGATCTAGCTGGGTATGAGCTGGTTAACCAGCTAGTGCTGGTAGCTTGTCTGAGCTGGTAGCTGGTCAACCAGTCAACCAGTTGCCAGCTGTTTCAAAACATAGCTTGAGCTGGTCAAAACATGTCAAGATGTTGAGCTGATCTGAACTGGTCAAACAGCTAAACCATGTCAAACTGGGAGCTGGCCTGAACAAGCTACCAGCTGCTTCAAAGTCTGGCTTGAGCTGTTCGGCTTGACAGCAGGGAAGCCATTTCTGTAAAGGACGTGACATTTTTTGAGTGTCACTGAGAGCTCCGTGATAGAGCTCTTCTTGCTTCAGCTAGTGAGAGGAATAGGTCTCGGCCTGCTGTCTCTCACGCTGTGAATACTGCTCGTTTGAGCAGATCTGCCACTTCACTGTGTTTCCCATGGGGATCGATCTAATGAGAGTTACCACTCGCCTGAAATCCAGCCGGGTTGACATGTTCTTCACGCCTGCATTTTTCCCTCTTTCTCTTTACTTTTAACTGGATGTCAGAGTGAAGAGCTGCCAACTGATGGGGTCAAACAGGAGGTACTTCCTGTCTCGGAAAATACTATTTCCTGTCTGTGCCTGCCCTACTTCCTGTTTCTGTGGACCGCTGTTTGTCCTCTATACCCACGATCCCTCCTTTGATATCCCTGGATATCCATCTTCAGAAATCACTGAAGAACAGCCCAAATTGTTGCCCTTGAACTGTATTTGTATTCTTGCAGTACAGTTATTGTGCTTTTTTGTCGTTTGCATGGTTTTTGGAAGAAACAAACACCTCAGTTTTCTGTCTCTTCCAAACCTTTGTCATATCCATTGAGATAATTGCATTGGTGTTTGTTGTCTAAAGAAAGTTTGTAGCACCTTCAGATGAAGCAGCCAATGTCAATGTCATACCTCATCTATATAATAGTAATCCAAACTGATGATAAATTCCTATTGAAGCTGTACGCTATGATTATGAAAATTTTTTGTTTTACTGCTAGTTCCCTGCTCAGCTAGCTTGCCTTTGCATTTCAACAGAAAAATAGCAGTGTAGTACATAGTTTCGGGAACTTGGCTTATAACTCAGGTTCCAGTTCCAGATTCAGTTACTGGTTGGGGCACTGCTGTTATAGCCTTGAGCGAGATACTGAGATTGCTTCAGGACACGTCCAACTGTATAAAGGAGCAGTCTTTTTTAAGCACATGTAAGCAGTGGGGAAGTGTGTCTGCTCGGTGTAAGTCAGGTGCCGAAGACTGTGGGGAGGATAGCAAGATGTGGATAATCAACCACTCTCTTCCTGTCTGGAATGCCAGTGACAGTCTTCGTTAATTTACATTTCACTTTGACACACAAATAATTAATGATGTTGCAATCTTTTTATGTAAGAAGAAGATTTAGGATAAAAGTAAAATCCCCCATCCATTTAGATACACATATTTCTCAAATACAATAAATCACATTTGATATAATTAATAACAAGGATTGTCTGAAATTAATTCAGTCACTTGACATTGTGAAATTCATGCCGCAAGACCAAATCCGATCCATAAATAAACTAATCTGCAAGCTGAAGGAAAAGGGATAAATGAACACACATTGGGCTACAAAAGAAAAAAGTTGGGATTGATGCCAAAACGGCTTTGGCATTACAACGAGTAGATACATGCTTGATGAATGTGTAGTAGGTGCCTGCAGGTGCGGCCCCACTCTAGATTCTGAAATATTGACAGTCCAATCACTCACTGCATGTCTTAGATACTGACCCCACTGTTTACTCTTTAGACCAGGGAGGTCCAATCTTATCCCATAAGGGCCGGTGTGGGGGCGGGTTTTTGTCTTAGACCAGCACTAAGACACCTGATTGTACTTACCAAGGTCTTGATTGAAGATTGAAGATTAGTTAATCAGTTAAATCGGGTGTCGTAGTGATGGGCAAAAAAACAAACAAACAAAACAAAACAAAAAACTACACTGAAAAACAGTCTGTTACAGTAGATTTAATTAAAATAAATGATATATTTTTATTACCTCTCAAGGAGTAAATATTCGCTTGTTTTAAGTTACTGGTTGCTTGACGTTCTTACCTCATTGGACAGAATCAGACAAGATTGGACACCCATCTTGGAAAGTGACCATTATCACAAGCTTTGACCTGGGGCCTGTTCCACAAAGCAGGATTACTGTGTTACACAGATGACTGCAGGAAGTAAAACCTGGAAGAACTCTTTCTACTTCAGGCCATGTTCCAGATTTGGGTCCATGGGTCCAGGTTTTACTTTGTGCAGCTATCCGGCTAACTCAGTAATCCTGCGTTATGGAACAGACGACTTGTTCTATTAAAGGAGGAATAGCAGAGCTATATGGGTATTGGTCAACACTGAGAAAGTCACAACCAAAACTTAAGAAGACATATTCTTAAATTTGTTTTATAAGCCCGATGGATGTTTTCATGGAACCTGTCATCCTAAGTGATATTACCGCAGGCTAAGAGATTGAGCTGCCAGTGAAATGTTGTTTTCTCTTTTTTGGGATGAAATGAGGAGCAGATGCACTGTTCCCACTCTGATAGAGGTGACAGTTAGGAATTGATTCTCCTGAGGGGAAGTGCTTGGCTGTCATTGGCGTTCTTCGCTGTAGCCGTGTAAAAGCATCTCTAGATCATCCAGATTTCTCCTCTTCGCTGTCTCCATTTCCCTGAAGCAGATGCAAATCTAACCCAGACTAACTCATGACCCCTCTCTCCCGTTCACCACTGAGCCTAGCCCTGCTGCTAATGTGCATGACTTCTACTAACCCGCCTTTTCTCTTTAACCCCTTGCTGGCAGAGGGAGGATACTGAGTCACCAATTGACTCTAAACAGGAGGTATCTTGTACCTAGTGACCGGTGTTTGTTTGTCTGTCTACAGTGTCCTTCTGTCAGTGTTGAGAAGTCTTTCTATATATAGAACTATACAACAGTTATTTGTATATTGTATAGTAGTATAATAAAAAGCAGTCAGGCTCAATACAATGAAAAAACATCTTTGTTTATTTACGTAATATTGAGTATATTACAGATATTGAAAATTTAGCTAATATCGAAGAAAGATGCCGTAGCAATGTGGAAAATCTTTTAAGAGATAAGGCTGCAGCTGTACAGGGATGTCTGGGTAATGTCATATAATCAGTGTTTTTTACCCACCTGTCTGTCTGGCAGTTAGATCCATTGGCGTATCTATGGCATCTCTTACTAGCAGATGATCCATTCTATTTTTTCTTTTCCTTCTATTTCTGCACATGCTGTTGAGAGGCTTGAAAAGCAGACTGCAAATTGCATCATTTTCAGATGCAAGATATTTGCTGCTTGATTAAAACTCATCTACATCCTATTCGGGGAAACACCCGCTCCATCTACCTGCAGCGTACTTATAGCTTATTAGAGATATTTCAGCTTGTGTAGGTTTTATGGGCTGTCAACCTGCATGCCTGTGTGTGTGTGTGTGTATGCGTGTGTGTGGGTGTGTGTGCGTTGTCTTGCACAGATCGATTCCCGGTTTTATAGTTTGTGTACACGGTGTGTGTTTGTGCATTTTATCCCATGGACTTGTCCAGCTCTCTGTCCCTGGGCTCAGTAAATCTGTCTCTCTGTCTGCCTCCCTCCTTGACTTACTGGCTGCGCTCTCCCTCTTTGTCTCTGCACCCCTACTCCCACACCCCCCTTAATCCTGCCTCTCCCCTCACCCCCGTCCCTGCCCTGCCTTGCCCTGCCTCCCCCCCCCCCCCCAGTTGGACCAGGACTCCACCCCTCGACACAAGGAGGTACTGCTCTCTCAGCTGTGCACCTGCTGCCTGTGACACCCATCTCTAGCGCTTGCCTGTGAGGAGCTATGAAAGAGAGGCTCACCACAGACATGCGCTTTGCTTCTCTGTTGTGTCATGTGACATGTCATGTGACTCAGCACTGGCACGGACACCAGTCTCCAAATGGAAAAGGAAAAAAAGAAACAGATTTTTGATCCTCTAATGACATTAGCTGTTGAAGTTTGGTGGCTGCGTTACTGAAATACTAAAATCTTGGTAATACTGGACTTGTCTGCCAGCAACGTGATTTGCATTACTGTTGAGTGAGTGGGAGGAATATTAAATGAAGAAGAGAGAAAGAAGTTGCATAAAACTATGAAATAGCAGTTGAATGATAAAGGAATTGATTATAAAGGATATAATTTATACAAATTTCTTCATGAGGTGACAAGGATAATTAAAATGTTTTAACATTAGGTTCCACATTTCATGACAACAGGACAGGTAGTACAGAATCATCTATGGAGATTTGTGTTACATCACACATCTCAAAAGACTCGATAAGGAGATATATTTATGAATTATGGTGCAATCACAAACAACATACAGTTAGTATTAGTTCCCTGGTGAAGTTCCTGAAATGTAAAAGTTTGTACAAATGTCTTGTGTTTATTGTCTGTAATGATAATATACTTATTATCATTCCGCCCTTCCTTTGTGCATATCAGAATCATTTTCCTGTGGTCAACCGCATGTCGAAGCATAGAAGTTGATAGGGATGTGCAGTATCTGCTGTTCTCTCTTTGACACAAAATGGTCTCCCTACTTTCTCTCATGCCTGTTTTCTTTCTTGTGCAGTTCCTGGATAAGTCTGAGGATGTCCTCCTGAAGCACCAGGCCAGTATCAACGAGCTGAAGCGAGCCCTGAGGGAGCCCAACAGCAAGCTAATGCACCGGGAAAAGCGCCTCTCCAGCTCCTCTCCCGAAAAACGCCTGTCGGGCACCTCCCCGGGAGGCACGCCCGAGAGGAAGGCTGTGAGTCTGGGGCCGGGGGTTTGGGGGAGGGAGTGGGGTCTCTGGAGGGGGGAGAGGGGCGGGGGTCACAAAAACCTGCAGCACCCCTATACCGTCGGTGCTGACACCACGTGTGGGTCTCAGGGAGTCATTTTCTATCGACTGCTGGGAAGGATTTGGTGTTGTCTACACACACGTGTGCCGTATGTGTGCGCCTTTTTGGTTTGAAACATGCTCATGGGTACGTATGGCTGTGATGAGATGACTCCATGTGTTGTGATTGGCCAACGGGGTCTCTCACATATTATACCGTGCACAGCAGAGATTCGATGCAGGGCACTTGTGTTCTATGAGTCATTTTAAACATGTTTATAACATTGATGGTATTACTGTTCCATGTGAGGTGCTGACAAATAACACAAGTGGTAGCTTCAGCTTCAGGACACATATACAGTATGTACCCATCATCCCTAAGGAGACATTTTGTTATTTTCCTTGTCATGTGTTGTTTTGGCTCATAATAATCAGTCCCAAATGATCTGTAATATTTCTGTAATCAATTACATATTGCTATAGGCTCTGAAGGGCAGAGAACCTCACTTCGGTTTAGATCAATAATCTTGATGAATGCTCAGAGTGATCAATGTGTACCAAACTGTAACTGACAATTAATTTATTTTGTAAATGCACTGTACTGTACGTATTTTCAATGGTGAATAATCAATAGATGAGTGAAAATGTCATGAATGGCATGATTCAATTAATTCTGAAGATTTCATTCAAAGAGGCCATGTCTGCTGTACTTATTAACTGGTGCATGCTTGTAGCTTGCATAACCGCTCGATTGGTGGAATGTTTAAAATGATTGGTGGAAAATAGAATGTGGAAAAAAAAGAATGTCTTTTTTGTATTATGAATTTGGCACCCAGCACCGGACTGTGCATGAACAATTCCACCCCAATTTGGAATTGCCAGTTGTCTCCAACCGCAGCTGTGTAGATTGTGAACACCCCACTGCTGGTTCAGGAGAGTGTAGACATCTCCTCTGTCACCAACTGCTTCTCTTTACACTGCAGACTGCAGCTATGCATGCCTAGAATGATCAGACGAAGATATAAGAAAAGGAACTTGTGAAAAATGATACTGTAAGACGATGTGTTTTTCTGAGCTTTCTCGAAGACATGCAAATGTGAAATTCCCAAGTTTGCAAAGCTGACATTCAAGCAGTCAAGTGTTCAAGCATTAACAACATTAGCAATGATGAATTTACACTTGTGAAACTAAAGGAAATATAAAAGTACTTTGTTTTCTAAACTGAAATTCCAAGCAGAAAAAAACAGAAAAACATCTATTTTCTAATTCTAAAGAAAAAGCGAGAGCAAAACTGTGGAGCTATCATTATTCCCATTGTGACAAAGGTGTATGTGATGACAAGCTGCTATTCTCCAGATATCCCTGCTGATTTCACGTTTCATGTGTTTGCGTCTTCTGGGACAGGCTGGGGACTGTTTCTGATCTGATGTCTTAGAACAATGAGATGGTATCCATAGCTTATTAGAAATCCTACTGGGTGGAGAATTCTTTCTGTCACATACCTGGATCAGAGCAACAGATTTTTATCTTCCTTATGGAGTAATAAGTAGATGTAGCTGTATAGCAAGCCCTACATAATGGAGGATCATTTTCATCCCATTTTACTGTAGAGACAAGTATAGAGTGTTACAGGCATGCAGCTCAATAATCCAGTTTTGCAATTGCATGCATGCTATTTTTTCTCATGTAGACATATTTGACAGGCAGAATGTTAGGTTTGCGGGTACACTGTGACTTTGGTTGACATTTCTGTAATCTGTAATCTCTTTCTGTACCGGCCCTTTATTCATTCAGATTGCCTCTAGCATTTCAGAGCGGAACTGACAACCCCAAATTGAAAGGTGAAACTGGCTTTTTGAAGAGATAAATATGTGGTTTATGAAGCGAGATGAGAGAAAAGTAATTAGTTATTTTCACTTAAATGCAGCTACGAAGGCACTATAACGGTCTTACACGTCTACCGACAGAATTAGCGGGATTGGAATTTTTCCAGTTCCTCTCTCGATAGGCAATGACGCGGCGACCCTTCAGCGAGTCTCGTGATCACACGGCGCGTCTCTGTAAGCACCGAGCCGTCGTCACGTCCACGCGTTTCTTTGGGGGGGGGGGGGTCGCGTGTGGATCGGACCCGGGAGCAGCGAGAGGAGCATGGCAGGCGGAGTCAGGGGAAAGGGAGATCCGCTAACTGTTGCTCTCCGCTCTCTTTCTCACTCTCTACCGGCGGGTTTTGTCCGACCTCCCGTCAGGTGTCGGGACGAACAGGGGATAAGGACCCTGTGAGCGGCCACACTCTGGAGGGCTTCATCCAGAAGACTGTGGTGGCATCTCCAGAGGTTTCTCTTCTCTCTTCTATCTTTCCCTGCTGCGTAGTTGTAGATTGTATATTGCAGTGACTTGCTGGTCTGTCAGCACAATGTTCTTTTATAGCTGTTTCCGATTTGCATAATTTGTCCTCAGGTGCAATCCATCTTGAGGATAATTGAACTTCAAAATTCACAGAAGAGTTTACAATCCGTTATGTGTCCTGGAATACACTAGTTTTGTTGTTTGTCAGTAAAACATGTCCCTCAAGGTAGAGTGGTTTTGACTTTTAAAGCTTGAAAATACTCTTTCAAATAGTGAGTGCTAAATATACATTGCATCCATTAGCAATGTTTTTTCTTATATGCAAAGAAGGATAATGATGCAAAGAAGGAGAGTGAGCAGTGCAGTTCTCACAGAGTACAATCTTTTAAGCTCTAACCATTTTCTTTTTCTACCTTCCTCTATTGTACATCAGAACTGAGATTGCTATACCACATGTTCACAGCATTAATAAGGCATGCTTGGAAATAAAGCAAAATTTGATGAGACAGTAATTGAGTCAATGCCTTAGCTAATTGTGGAAATGTATTATCACTTTATGCACAGTTCACTGGCTGCCTATTGTTGTGTAAAAAAAGCAGATACATTGTAGATTCTGAAGGAGCATTACACTAGAATCGTCCATTCTAACTGTTTTTAATCTATATCAACATAGGGCTCTGAGGAGTGGGTTTTGATTGAGAAACAAGAGACTAGCGAAAGCGACCATGAATCAAATGAGGAAAATGATGTTACGTCTCCACAGCCAGTAATGGCTGATTCAATGTGGGAAAGAAGGGGAGAAACTGAAAGGGAGCGAGAAGTCCTCAGAATGATTCACATCGAGGTGACCAGAGAGGATGGCCAGGAAACAAGACTGCAGATGGACAACTTTCCATCGGCAGATACACAAAAGTCACGAGCTAGCACTCGTCCAGTGGACGACTCCCCAGCCACAGCCATGGAGATAAAGGGGCAACAACCATACAGAGTCCACAGGGAGAGGAGGCCTCAGAGCCTGAACCTTGGAATGTCGACGGAATTTGTGTACGAGATAGATGGGGAGGGGTCTGATGGCGAGGACGAGTCCGACAGTGACAGAGGGCACTCTCCCTCAAGGACAGAGCAAGAGGAGGTCCAAACTGAAGACCAAAGGCCTGAAGAAGCTAGTCTCAGTGACAAGATGGCGGCCGTCTCTGCAGTTCTGCAGGATAAGTACAGTGATGGCAACATGGGAGAAGCCAAGAGGACGATCAAAAATGTAGAAGAAGAGGAAGAGGCTTCTTCTCAGGGAAAGCTTGTCTCCATTAGCACAGAGAAGCCTACAGAGCGCAAAGGTGTGGAAGACAAACCAGCGGCTGAAGATAGGGGCTCTGCAAATGGTCCTCTGGAAGTAGAGGAGAAGCAGGAAGTGCTCCTGGTGGCCATGGAAATACAAGAGGAGGGAGCAGAACAGAACCAGCAGTCAGCAAAGCCTGTTGTACATGGAAACCTTGGTAGTACATCACCACCTGCAACACTGTCTGAATACACAGAACAAATAAGACAAGAGACAATACAGACAGAAACGAGTAACGGGACGCTTCCAAATTTAGACGCGGCCAAGCAAAATAAGCCTGATGGTGACGGACAGAGAACTGGCACAGCGGAAGGGGCTAAGCCGGACAAAGCTGAGAGAAGGCCCAATCACAAACCGACTGGGATTAATCATTCAGAAATAACCCGAATCGTGCCCCTGAAACCCGAGCGTTCAAAAAGCGTAAGCAGTTGCAAGGAAGACAAGGCCAAGTCTATTCAACGTGCAGACACTTGTGCTGAGAACACTGGGACTAGAATAGAGGACAGCCAAGGGGAGGAATCAGGAGACAGACTATCTTACAACAAGAAGATCGATGAAGTGTTCCCTGCCCCTCCTCTACCATTCTCAGATCCGGCGCCCACCCGCACTGAAACTCAGGAATCAACCTTTTGGCGAACCGATGAAGACGCTGAGTTTCTCCAGCGTTTAGCGGAACAAGAGCTACAGGCTACATGGAACCTGGCTAAAGGTATTAGTCCAATAGAAGATGTGTTGCTCAAGCAAGACAAGCCAGCCCGTGAAGATCCCTCTCAGACAAACAGGTCATCCCATCCCTTTGGCTCGAAGGCTTCAACATCCCACAGAAACGCTCCCCCCACACCCCCCGTCAAAACCCAGAAAGCCAGAGAGTCCGGACTCATACTACGGAACAGCCGAATTGCCAGCAAGGACCCTAACCTGGACGCCAAGAAGAGACATTCGGTAACTCTGCTTGGCATCTGCTTTTCAGTCATTGGGAGCAAAGCATCGCATGAGCTTCAGACAAAAGTGCCCATCCATGCCCTTATTTATTTTCAGTGACTTGAATATACATACATAAGACTTGTGTGCTTGTATATAAGGAAGGGGGGAAAAGTGTGCCACACTTTTTTTGGCTTTGTGTCATTGGGCTGATGCCGCAGTGCAGCCATCAGTGCATAATCTCCTCCATGAATTCTGGAACCTTCCCGGGTTGCCCCCATTCTAGCCCCTGCCTCCCCCCCCCCCTCTCTCTCTCTCTCTCTCTCTCTCTCTCTATCTCTCCCTCACTCCACAGTGCACCCCGCGTCACGACTGCTTGCAAATCAGTAGAAACCAATAGAAAGCTGCGTCTCTAAATCAGCAGATCAGCTTCCATGCTTTGGCTCCTGGCTTTGATTCCCCCCTCCCGACCCCTGGACCTTGGCTTTCCTTCCAACGCCCCCTTCTATCAGCTCTCATTTTGGCCTGCTGTTTGTCGGAGGGTTGCAAGGAAACAAAGGCTTCTGCATCTTGTCATGGCTCTGAGATTATTTTGACTTCTCTGTGTGGTCATGTGTTTAACAGAATGTATGAACAGAAAAAGTCAAGACTGTCAAACGTGGAGTAAATATTTAATTTGGGCTTCAGCTAAATGCGAGTGTGCTGTTACACAATATGTTTTAACTTTAATATGCAAGTGATGTGCTTCCATCACCTACAGTACATGAGTGTGCTTCAGATGATTACTGTATTCAATTTTCATGCCTGACATGACATACTTAATGGAATACTCAGTGTTTGCATATTTCTATGGTATGTATTGTGTTGAATAACAATAAAATTAATGCTGTAAATATTTTGTGATAATGGTTTACAAAATCTTTATATGTCACATGTAGAACATTGATGATACATGAAAATGAATAAACTGAAACTAATTGTAGACCTCAGAGGGTGATGTAATATCCATTACATTTTTGTAAGCAATGTAGCATAATTTACAAAGATGTTTACCCTCTTTTAAATCTCCCCTCACACTACAAAGTAGACCTGTGCATACAAGTATAGAGCTCACAGTTAACACCCTCATGGATTGAGGTTGAGGCACAGCTCAGCACTGTAATTTCATAGTTGCATTAATTAGGAGTTAGCACATTTTTGGCAGTGGAATGAAGGGAATTTTAAATAAGGCTGGGATCTGACAGCTTAAATAATTGCATGACTTTCATCTGAGCTAAGGTCCTGGACATTTTGGCACAAACACGTTTTCATAGTGGGGGTGATGTGGAAGCGGCAATGCTTATGCGGAGCAATGCACATGCGAAACCACTGGGTTTGGTACGCTGCAAAACCTGAGTCTTGTGGTAAAAGAGTATGTGTCAAGCAAACTTTTTCGGTCAGCGTGGCTCTGCAGTATTTGCACATTCTACCTTGTGTTCAAATGGCTATTGCCAGACATTGGTCTCAACTATTCAAAGGTGTGTGTCCACTTCTGTAGAGCAAACTCAAAATCTTTCTCCTCGGCGTATTTCAGTCCAATCTTCGATTCGATTAAAGGCAGTGCTTTTCCGTTTATGCTATTCTGTTAACGTGAAGATCTTTCGACATGAGATGAATGGATGGATATTTGTCATAAAGCATCCTCTAACAGTCTGTGTGGTGCCATTTTAGATGCATTTAGCTAACCACATTGCATTTTGGGTGTTTTTTTTGTTTTGCATACAAACCAACAAATAACACTGGGTTTAGCATAAAGTGCCATTATGAATTGAACCCGTCTTGGTTATGTGGGATTATGATATCTCTTGTTTGTAATATATGGATGGAGGCAGGAGGTTGAGCTGCCTCTTTGTAGCCACATCATAATTGGGATATAAAAGAGCTGTGGTGCCCTGTGCTGTTTATCTGGCACAGCGAAAGTGGGGGTCTTGTCCCAGTCAGCACGGGCCTCTGGCGAAGGGTGTCAGTGCAGCATGGGCCTAACTTCGGACCGCTCTCCTTTTCCCTTTTGATTTTTTCAGGAGCCCCTGTCCACTCCCGCCATTCACGAAGAGCCGCTAGATGAAGCCCAGGTTTCTCATTTTACCTTGAATTTAAAAAAGAACATAAAAAACATTATCCTCCCGCCATCCATAATTCACGACTCTCCTCTTTGCCTGTTGCCTCCTGTTTCATCATCACCCTGAGCCACCCCGGGCAGCCCCATGCATGCCCCCCCTCATGCTCGCTGTGTGCATGCAGCATGCGCCCACGTCATCTGCTCCCGTGACTCATGTCTGTTACAGCTTAACCCCTTCTGGGTTAGCTTCAGAATGACGCAATACTGTAAGAAAAGCGAGTCCTGGATGTTCTAATGATGTATGTTACATATTTCATAAACTGTGTGGACGCGTCTGTTCACGTGGTGGAGACCCGTGTTTCTCTGTGACATGCTGTGATCCCTCCATCCCTCTCCCGTGTTGTCATCACTGTCTTCAGTGGGAGCTCATTTGTCCTCTCCTCCGCGGACATGCCACAGATTGCATGCTGTCGGGGTATGACTCCGTTGTCTCTCTCATGGATCATTACCTTGACAAGAAACCATCATGTGGCGCAGTATGAGAGCTTGCACACTGATGTGAAATCTCAGGAGCTGGAAGGAGATCCCAAAACCAACCCCTCCCCTTCCAAACCATTGTTCATTGCCATCCCATCTCCGGAGGGGTCGCCCTGGCCGGCCTCTGACCGCGGGGCGTGGCCGCTCTCTGTCTCCCTGTGTCCCGTCCAGAGAGAGCCCTGGGAGAGGCGACCGGGCTCCGCCTCGGAGGACGACCAGGACCGCGAGACCCTCTACATGAAGGAGACCCACCTGGGCATCGAGCGCAAGTGCTCCAGCATCACGGTCAGCTCCACCTCCAGCCTGGAGGCCGAGGTGGACTTCACCGTCATCATGGACCTCCACACGGGCATGGAGGAGTTCTCCAAGGGCATGACCGAGCTGGGCGAGAGGGACCACGTGCCCGAGGTGGGGCGCGACGACTTCGAGGAGACCTCGCGCTTCTACTCCGCCCGCCTCATGGCCATGCAGGACAAGTCCCCAGTGGAGGACAGACCCCTCGATGAGCGTGTGCCCTATGAGGTAGCTAGACCCCGCCCGTCCCCCCCCTCCCCAGGCCCAGGGGACACCCTGCCCGTCATCAGCAGAACCACGTCAGCATGCTTCAGCCCCGCCTCCCCTTCTGCCGGACCAATCACATCTCACCTTTGCTTTTATTTTTTTGACATACTGCATTTATTTATTTTATTTTTTATGTATTTATTATATTATTTATTCATGTGTTTGTTTGCTTATTTTTTTATTCATTTGTTGAATTGTTCATTCATTTATTTTCTGTTCCATGTTTTTATGCATTTTTTCTTTGTAATACTGAGATACTTATTTTGATATATCTGTGGCCAGCTCACATTCTGTAAAATCTTTATCGCACTTATCATGGTTTGCCACTGTTATGTTTTTCTACCTCTAACAATGTTGTGCATGTATATAAACTATGCACCCTCAGACTCCAAGGGCCAAGTTATTTAAGTGTCTTTTTGTATGTTAATCAACAAAAAATAACATAAGTAATTAATTGAATGGCATGAAGATACACTTGAGTGTGAAGCCAATATGGCTACCCAAAATTCAAAATGCTCAAATGCAGTTCCGTACTGTGTAGACTTAAAAAAAACGTTAAATACCAATGCTGCATAGTGCTTATATCAGCCAATAAGATCATCTATTGTGGCTGACTAATATTTACCCAGTAACAACACATATTTGTTGGATTTGACTTTTTTGATTGGCTAAAAATAACGGATGTGTAAAATGCAAGCTCCTGGCACTCCAGAACGCTGTTATTGGCACTGAGTGCATTAAGGTTGCTGTCCTACTTGGAGCTTTTTGGGGTTCATCATGTGTGATTTGCCTGGTTTGCCCCCCAGCCCCCCGTTGCCAGGAAAGACGCCAGTGCTGTGAGTGCTGCCCAGCTGCTGAAGAGGACCGACTCCAAAACAGAGACACAACCCAACGGTGCGGAGGTGACCACCACCATCATGGAGTTCTCAGGACAGGTGCAGTGCTCCTTATCTCAGCTGTACCAGGCGTGAGCAATGGGTTAATACAAACAAACAAACAGTAATTCAATTCCATTTAAAAAAACAACAGGCATTTTTGGCCGGTTTGGCAACAGAGTGAAACAATGAATCATTTTGATATTTTTGTAATGCAGTGTTCTGAGCATAATAATATGTCTTTCTTTAATCAGACACAAAGAAAAATGACATAGCAATTTTGAAAAAAAAAAAAAAGTATTTAGAGTAGTTTCTTTCTTCTAACCAAGTGCACTTAATGACTTCACTTACAATAATTTGTACCAGCACAGAATAATGACAGGGGTGCAGAGTAATTAAATATCGAGTGGAAATTAACAAGGGCGAGAAACAGCCCTTCCATTCATCTTAAGAAATCATGCACAATGCTGAAGCTGCCCCACAGGTGTCTTATTAAAGCTGAATTATGCCTCCTGCCTTTTCTGTAATGATGACAACAAGCTATGCCAATGCTTTTCCCCAGTTCTCTTTGACGAGTTCACTTGAAAGTTTCCAAAAATCAATGACAGCAGTCGCTTGGGGTCTACAGGCGAGTGTGTTATGAATTCAGATCGCAGTGTGAATGAGTCTGTGTTTGTGCGGCAGATTCAGACTGATTTCAACTGCCAGGACCCCCAAGTCCCCTGCGCTGATGTCATACTACCAGCAGAGGGCGACCTGGTATGTTTCCTTATGCTGTGTGCCCCGCCCTCCCCCCTTCACCCTGATTGGAGAATTGAGTTTCATGAAACAAAACACAGGGGTGGAGCTAACACATACTATTAGCGATTCACCAATTTGAACCAATCATTGCTCAAATAGCTAAAAAGCTAAATTTTTCATTGTTTATACAAGTGAATGATTGTTGTAGCTCCACCCATAATGGAATTTATGCAACCTCTATGAGTGTAACTATTTTTCAAGCATGCATATGCTGACTAATGTACACTAACCATTAGGCATTTGGCTATATGATTAATAGTCTGAGAATTGTATTTGTTGTCCAGTCATGGGTTAATCACACCATTTCTTAAGGGAGGAGGGATTGCCTCCATGGTTGGTTTGCCACAAAGCAGTGCTTTGAGGTGCATGAAATCAGAATGTTGTTTCATACAGTTAGTAAGAACTATGGCCAAACAGGTCTATGAAATCTGCTGTAATAGAAATTCATTAAAGGCCCACATGCATTTTTTTTCCATATCATATCATCTTAGAGCTTTTTAGATTTCTGTTCCATATGTCATATTTAGTTTTAAGTGCTATTTTCCTGAGCTGGTCGTAAAAATGATTGCCCATGTGACAAGATGTATGTTTTTGCATTTGCAATTGTTGGGTGATGTTGCCATATACAGTGCTCTCAATAACGTTTGGGACAAAGACCCGTACTTTATTTATTTGCCTCTGTACTCCACAATTAGTTTATTTTAAATTAATTAAATTAAATTAAAGTGGACATTGTCAGATTTGAATAAAGAACATTTTTATACATTTGGTTTCACCATGTAGAAATTACTGATGCCTGTTACCTATCATCATCATCAGAGTCTGGATATCTTATCTTCAGGTTGTCCTACAAGCAGTACTAAAACTCCTTGCATTTGAATGGATCTCTAAGGGAATTGGGGGTAGGACTAGATTCAGCTGTACATTTTGTTGATATAGTATAGAACACATTAGTTGGCTAAATGGCTTTAAGTTATCAAGGGTCCAAGGTATCAAATGAGCCTGAAACCACCTTGCTGCTGCCAGATATGCAGTCGATATCAAAACAACTGTTTCTCTTGAATATTTTTTTCCATTGAGTTCAGCAGGTACATTTGTCAGGAGAAACTATTCTTTTCATATCTGCTGAATAAGCTTAAGCCACACTTTTGCCACTGTCCATGTTAACACAGATGGCTGACTGCAGGAGGCGGAGGGGGAGGAGTTAGGGAATTAATTACTGGAAAACCATCTAAACTCTAACAATTTTAGCATCTAAAACAGGCGTTTTACATACTAAAACCAGGAAGAGAGCGCTAATGTGTGTGGGCCTTTAATATCATGAAGCTGTCATGGGACTGTGAGATTCTGTATGTACAGCACTGCTGCACTGTGAGTTTTATCTTTAACTGCATGTTTTGTGGGGGCTGTGCTGTTGGTCTCTGTGAGGAGACCACACTACTTCACTCACTGTGGGGGCTGTGCTGTTGGGCTCTGTGAGGAGACCGCACTACTTCACTCACTGTGGGGGCTGTGCTGTTGGGCTCTGTGAGGAGACCACACTACTTCACTCACTGTGGGGGCTGTGCTGTTGGGCTCTGTGAGGACACCACACAACTGGACACCACACAACGGGATACCACTAACATCCAGTCCAGTGAGACCGTGCTGTAGGTCTCTGTTTGGAGACCACACTGTTGCGCTGTGGAAACAGAGCTCCTACACGCTCAGAGGGGACCAGGCTAATGCCGTGCGCATTGAGACTGCACTACGGCAGTCTCCCTGGGGGCCACGCTAATGCTCTGTGAATTGGGACAATGGTGCTGGTCGCTGTGTGTGTTGAGACCACGCCGTTGCTGTCTGGTGGTGGTGCGCGGCTGGAGGGGTGAGGTAATCTTTCTCTGTGTTTTAGAGCCACCGTGTGAGCAGTGGAAAAGAGGCTCCTCCACCCAGCTCTGAGAGCGGCTCACCCGTGAGTGCACTGTTTTAATCTTTCAGACTGAAAGGAGTGTGTTTCCCCACAACAGTCTGAGTGGAGCAATACCCAAGGCTCACTTCTAATTTGGTATGATTAACAAAGGTACGCAACTGCTGCTGTTATTTTCATACAGTTTTCAGCTTTTCTCTTTTCTGAGTTTCCAACTTTTGTCCCTATTACTGAAAATAAAATATTTACTAGAAGGCTGACTTGAATTACCTAGTTTGATATTTATACCAAAAAGGGAAATAACACAATAGTATCTATGGACTTCTGGGTCAAAGGTAATTAGTAGCTGGGGACACACTGGATTTGAGGCTTGGAGCTGCAGTGTGCATGTGTTGGTTTACATGCATTAGAAATTTGAGTACAGCTGATGGGCTACAGTGTGTTGTTTATGAAATCTGTAGTGTGCAGGAAATGTGTCTGTATTAAGATATGTAGAGTGTATGTTGGTGTGCAATGTGTGTGTATACGTATGTGTGTCTGTGCCTGTGTGTGTATACTGTATGTGTGTATGTGTGTGTATGTACTGTATGTATGCGTCTGTGTATGTGTATGTATGTGTGTGTGTCTCTGTGGGTGTGTCTATGTGTGTATATACCGTATGTGTTTGTCTATGTGTGTATCTGTGTACGTGTGTATACTGTGTGTGTGTGTGTCTGTGTGTGTATCTATGTTTCTGTGTGTGTACACTGTATGTGTGTGTCTGTGTGTGTGTACTGTATGTGTGTATCTGTGTACGTGTGTATACTTTTGTGTGTCTGTTTCTGTGTGTGTGTACTGTATGTGTGTGTATCTCTCTGAGTGTGTATATGTGTGTGCGTGTGTGTTTGTGTGTACTGTCTGTTTATCTCTGGGTGTGTATACTGTGTGTGTGTGTGTGTGTGTGTACTATGTGTGTTTCTCTCTGGGTGTGTATACTGTGTGTGTGTGTGTATCTCTCTGGGTGTGTCTATACTGTGTGTGTGTATATGTGTGCATGTGTCTGTGTGTGTGTATACTGTATGTGTGTGTATCTCTCTGAGTGTGTATATGTGTGTGTGTGGGTGTGTGTGAGTGTGTGTGTGTGTGTGTACTGTATGTGTGTGTATCTCTCTGAGTGTGTATATGTGTGTGTGTGTGTGTGTGTGTGTGTACTGTATGTGTGTGTATCTCTCTGAGTGTGTATATGTGTGTGTGTGTGTGTGTGTGTGTGTGTACTGTATGTGTGTGTATCTCTCTGTGTGTATATGTGTGCATGCGTGTTGGCGCTGCAGCAGCTGTGTGGCTGGTCATGTGACTCTGGCCTAATGGCTTCTCTGCAGGGGAGGATGGGCTCTCTGGGGAGGGAGGCCGCTGTGTCCCCGCTGACTGTCACCACGGAAAACGTTACCTCAGCAACCACAACGCATGTTACCAAGGTAACCGTCTCCTCCGCTCCTGCAGGAGGCAGCGGGGGGCTCCGGGGGTGGGAGACGCGTCGTTATGTTCCGTGCCCAAAACAAAGCCCCTGGATTTATTGACAGAAGTCGCAGCGATTCCCGTGGCTGCAGTTAGCCCTTACGATGGCTGACAGGGCTGGGGCTCCAGTGTGGGGCTGATGCAGTGTCTCTGCAGTGGCACAGTGAGGCCTGCTGTTACCCCCGCTGCCCCTCTGACCGGCCTGTGCTTTGTGCTGCTGTGTCGCAGACAGTGAAAGGAGGGTACTCAGAGACCAGGATCGAGAAGAGAATCATCATCACTGGGGACGACGATGTGGACCAGGACCAGGTTAGGCCCGTGTTTATCCCGCGTGCGGTGTATCCAGGGGGGCGGGGGGTTTCCCATCCGCTTCCCGGACTATGATATTTTACGAGATTTTATGTCATTGTGTACCAGTGGGCGTGTACGTCGACCAAATCGACATCCCCGCCCTTCAGAAATTCCCCCGAAAGATCCGTTTTGCTCGTGTGTAAGTCATACCGCGGAGGCTAGTGCTGCTCTAAATTACATTTCATCTGGCTTTTTTATTGAGGTATGAAAGAAAAATACCGGGATTGGAGATGGCAGAATTAGGGCAAACCTTGAGAATTCTGCTTGCTTTGTCAAATCTGTAATGTGCACACTGCTGATTTTGGTAATACAAAAGGGCAGGCACACACCGGGGTGAAGTGATATCGATGAAGGGAACAGGATCCAATTTTCGGAAATGTCTGCTCCTCCCTCAGGCTCTAGCAATGGCAATACAGGAGGCCAAGCACCAGCACCCTGACATGCTGGTTACCAAGGCAGTGGTTGTCAGGGAAACAGAATCTTCCTCTGAAGAGAAATACAGGAAATCTGAGGTAAGAGAGAAAGCGAGTGCCATGTCACACTGTGGACAGTAGAGGGCAGTAGATGAATATGGAAGCGTGCTCAGATATAAATATCAATATAAAATATGAAAAATGGATTTAAAGGAAAAGAGGAATATTATGAAAGTCTTTCACCAAAAAAAAACTATTAAAAGATCTTTATAACAAAAAAAAAATGTTTTGACCGCTTATTCAGCAATTCCTAATTCATTGTATTTATATAGCTTTTTATGTGTCACACATTAGCCATGTAAATATGAATTGAGATGCAGAAAATAAATAAAGTAAATTTACATGATGTTAAACTGGGCGACGCATATGATAGGCAGTAATGTAATGTATGCATGGTAATGCATTTATTTAATCGTGATTAGAATGTACCGGACTACCCAATGTTAATTCATTTACTTCGCCCAAGGGCTGGATTAAATCAGAACTTCCTCCTTTACTGATCGCTAATTATAAGCTTCAGAGTGGTGCTAATGTATGTCTGATGCAATTTATCATGGAACGTAAAGGTTACTTCCACAGATGAAATAGAGTCATGTGTATCTGTATGCATGTGTGTGTGTGTGTGTGTGTGTGTGTGTGTGTGCGCGTGCTTGTATGTATGTGTGTGTGTGCCTGTGTGTGTGTGCATGCATATGGTTTGTGTGTGTATGTGTTTGTGTGTCTGTGTGTGTGTGCCTGTGTGTGCGTGTGTTAATTCCTCTCTTCCAGTCCTGATCTCTCTCTCCTCGGCCCCTGCGTCGGCCCCTGCGTCGGCCCCTGGGAGTGGGGACAGCCTGGCCTGACCACTGCCGCGGGTCCCCCACCACCCACCCCCCACCCCAAATCCACCATCCACCCCCTCCCTCTGCTGCTCATACCACAGGACCACCAGGCCTCCACCCGTCTCTGTTTCCACCAAACACAACTCCTCTCCTGCCCTTCCTGCTAAAACTGACTGTGTGAGGGCCTGAACTCCCCCTCCTCCCTCTCCAAACCTCCCCGACCCACCTCCATTCCCTCCAGCATGGCCTCCCAGCGTCCTGCTGAAACAGAATCCTCAGATGTTTTTCGGTTCCTCCTATCCCCAGAAAACCAAACCCCCCACCCCCCACCCCCAAAAAAAACAAACAAACTCACTTGTATGTATTTTACGTAGATGTGGTGAATGGCATTCTGTTTAATTGCACTATGTTTAGTATTGAGGGATGGCTCTGGGTTCAAATGACCCCCTCCTATTGTATAATGCTCTTCTTGAACGGCTCCTAGAAAAGCGGTGCAGCCGAGCTCCCCCATGACAGAGCGCTCGCCCTTCTTCAATCCGCCTTGTACAGTTAAACTGGGTGACATCATCATCCTGACGCGATTCATTGGTTGGCTCCCTGCGATATATAATTGGTATAGGTGCAACTCCAACCAGTTTTTTTTTTTTTGTGTTTTGAAGAAGAACGCATGACAGGGCGTTTCAGAATCCCTTAATCCCGCAGAGTAAATGTACAGAGGTGGCTTCCCCATCTGCCCGGTCCATGCTGATGACACATATGAAGTGTGGGATCTGATTGGGGGAGGGGAGGGGAGGGGGTGGAGTCTGCAGCGATGGCCAGCCTTTACCGCTCGCCGGATTCCACAGCAGTCTTATTAGCTTTTTAAACATTTTTAATAATAGAAGATCAGACTTATGTCCAGTGTTTTTGCTCGTTCATGAAAATAAAAAAAAACATACTATGTATCGATTTAGATTCGCAAAACGTGTATGCATGTGTGATAGCAAATGTAAAATAGTCGAGAGGACGATACCGAAACAAAATGGCGGAAGGTCCCGGAAGCTCGCGAGGTGCGCTCGGAGGACGTAACCCCGCCTGCTGGGCCGCGTTGGAGGGCTGGACTCTGAGTCATACGGAGCAGAGGGAGGAACGCCACATGACGAACAGGAAACGGACAGCTCTCACGACGGCGTGGCACGGAGCGAAACCCCCTTCAGTCGCTCCGCCTGCACGCTGCACACTCTGGCTCATCGGCTAATGAAAACATTACTTCTACTATCTTTACATTACAGGCTTTATTCCAAAAAAACAACCACGAAAAAAAACAAAAAACAAATCTGGGATCCTCTTTCTAAGTCCTCCCGCCCACCCCTCCTCCGAGCCCATGAGTGGCAACTTGTCATGTTTCTTCCCAAAATCGACCCTTTCATCTTTTTGCTACCATGTTCAATCAATACCGTAGTCATTTTGTAATCGGTACAATCAGATCACTAAAGCAAACGGTTCTCCTATAAGCGTTTTATTCATTCATTTTGAAATGTGAGAATATGATTTTCTTTTTTTTTTTCTGTTTGAATTTTACTTCCAGATATTTTTAAGTTATGGTGTATGAATTTGACAGTTGTATTTATAAGAATGGTGAATGTGAGACGTGAGGGTTTCCCTCCCTGAAGGAGAGTGCCGCCTGTTTTCTGGTTCCATTTTGAGACAGAGCCTGGGCAGACTGAAAGAGGGCCTGAACCCTGTCCTCGCTTGTGGGGTAACATGGGTGAAACCACACACTCCAGAGTCTCTGGTGTACAGCACTGTGTGAGGCTTCATGTGTGAGCTCACTCAGTTCTCCGCTGAGATACATAAACACATTAATCACAGTGCTTTAGCAGAAAAGCTACATGCACTTTAACCGGACTGATGTCAAATGTGTGAAGCAACAACAACAAAAACAAACCCGGCCATGCTGTACATGCAATATCTTGCTGTTACTTGAATGTGTGTGAAACATTGGTTCAGTAGGTCGGGGGGGGGGGGGGGGGGGGGGGGGGTATTTCCTGTGAGGTCACTGCAAAATGGCTGACCACGTTGTCATTGTGCTGACCTCACAGTTGTCACGATCTGCAGCCTTAGGTCTGCCTAAAAAGACAGCTAAGCACGTTGTGGTGAAGTTGAAGCGGGTCAGTGAAGGTTATGCGCTCCACACCCGCTCTATACAGGTGTCCATGGCTTTGTCTGTTCTTCCTCCTCTCTCCCTCCGAAAAGGGCACGGGAAGACCCTCTGCACTCGTCTAAACTGCTGTTGAGTTGTATCTGTGAAACACCCTAAACCTGACTCTTTATCGATTCCTTTCTATGTTTAAAAGTCGGACGACACTGGAGTCCTTTGTTGCTGTCAAAAGGTACTTTTGTTTGCAGTGAGTATAGCGTTGCTGTCAGCAATGATATTCCACACAACTCTCCAGTTCTCCCAGTGTTCATTTCATATTGTTGAGAAACATTTTTGGTATTGTAGGGTAAAAAAAAACAACAGTACACGTTGTGTGGAAAAGTGGAGGGAGTGTAAATGTATTTACTCGTAACAAAATTTAAATGGTAGCCAAGTACTAGTAAGTGAGTTAGGCCGCAAGCAGTCAGTGGGTTCTCATGTTTCGTATTTACAGTCAGTGCAAAGACTCCAAACGCATCGTAAGGACTGTTTCAGCATTATGTCATGGTGCTGTCAAATTAATAATGGGTGCCTTACCGCCTGAGTCCCTGTCATTCTGTGAAACAAAGTACTGACGTGTGACAGTTTGAAGCTTTCCCGGTGGCCTCTTATTTATGGGCCGAGTGCCTTGTGTTTACTGGCACTCGCGGCTTGCTGCTGGGTAGCTGCTGAAGTGTTGCTGAATGGACACAACAAAATCACACGAGCAGACAAAATGGAGCCTCGGGTTAGAGCTTCACTCGTGTAGGAGGGCAAGCATCGCGACCACATCCCGAGATACACAAAGAGGGGAGATTGTGGCGTGAGTGGAACGGGTATCATTGCTGACGGTTACAGTACAGAGGTCGGATTTGTGGTGCATTAGGTCCGTATTTAGTGCCAACCAAAAAAAAAACTGTGAGGGCAGTTTAACAGATAGCAATGCACTGGATGAAACCGAATCCCAACACGACACCCATTGCTCTGTGCACGGCTAGTAGAAACACTGACCTCCCCCTACATCTCCTTCCTTCTCCTTGCCGATTCATGCCTCACTTTTGCTCTACATTGCCCCCCTAGTGCTTGGTGGTGTGTGTTTGCTGTATTTGCATTCAGTCTAAGTGGAATAAATAAAAACATACATACATACATTAATAAATGTCTCAGTGCGATTTGGTTGGCCTGTGTGTGTGTTTTCTTTATAATTTTGTCATAGTTTTGCCTGGATTTGACATTGATGGATGTGGTACAGCCAAACACTGTTGTTGTCAGCACAGACAAATATAAGCAAAGCTACACTCAACCTAAAGATTGGTCTTTGTATTAGTGAACAATTGGTAACCATTCATTACTTCATTTAAAGTAACAGTGTTCTAATTGACTATTGGTCCTTTACTACCATCATGTGGTGTTTCAGGGAATAGCAATCAGCATGACCTGCTGATAAGAAACGACCCCCCTCCCCCCCAAAAAAACCCCCAAAAAAACATGAAAGACCATAATTCATTGAGAGGACTATGATACATAAGATGGGTAGAAAAAAGGAGTACTTCAAATGTAAAAAAAGAAAAAAATAATAAAAGAAATTAGTTTATAAAACCATTCTGTCCCTAATTGTGTCTAATGTATAATGTGACCACTTTTATTACTTTTTCATTTTTTTTTAAATGTTTAAATGTATTAATGTTCACCTCATCAAATTAAGTACATCATGCGCCATGTGTGAATGCAATACAAAGTAAATGTAAGCATACACCTAGTAGCATTCTTACATCCACTCTCACGATGGCAAGTAATATGAGGAATGGACTTGAGATGACATTATACACAGGGAAGCTCCATCGGCAGGGCTTCAGGAGTTCAGAGGACATTGAGATCACTTTCCAAATGTCACAATGAATGCCAGTCTCTGGCTCCACACTGCTACACATTGCTAAAAGACTGACTAATTTGATGAGACAATGTACCTGTCACATAGGTACAGTCTGCAATACCTGACAGGAGAGGTTGCTACACTGTTACAAAACAAATTAAACATGAAAATCAGCCTTGAAACCACAGACGGATTCCGTTTCAAAGATCTGATATGTCACATCACAGCGTGTTCGGTGGCCAGAGACAGAGCCAGCTGCAAGAATGAAAATGGAGGTCATTCATCGCTAAGCTTTATCGCCACCTACTGGATGGGTCTTTGTCTTCTTTTAAAAAGGCTGCACCCATGAACGTGCATCGTCAACTGCGTTCTTTGATCGATTTCAGGTTACCTGGACATCGAGCAGGCTTCTTGCTCTCGTGAGCAGGCACACTTTACATAGCTTGTCCTGTTATCACGCCATACCATGTGTTTTATTTTCATTACAAAGCAGTCATGATGATACCGTATGTATGTGATTTTTCAGATGGCACAAACTTCCGTATATATATTTGGCCTATATATTCCCTAGCCAGTTTGAGTCACCGTGCTCATCGAATTTTTAATTTTTAATTATGGCCATGGCAGGACCAACAGTGTGGCTCTGATAGCATTTCACATCGGCATGATTTCACACTAGTAAGAACTGCTCTGGGAATCTTGCCTGCTCCTTGAAATCTCATCTCAATTCATATTCAGCACAGAAATGCCTAATGAATATTGATTAAACAAAGCAAAATATTGCATTTAATTCCTCCAATTGATCTATTGCAATGAGAGGATAAGTAATGATTATTTATCATCAGGAAAGTGAAATAAACAGCAGAAAGAAAAAAATGAAAGAGAGAGAAGATTATTGTGGATTATAGTCTCCATTTGCAACACAAATAGAGTCATTCATGATATTAGAGTATGTATGTGAATGAACTGTATTGTTGATAGAAAAAACCCCCCAAAATATTGACTTGTTTCATTTCAATAAGTATTAACACGCACGGTTATAAATTAATAAAATTTATTCATTAATGTAGTATAAACAAACAACCACAACAAAAAATGATATCATGACTGAACATTGTGGGAACTGGTTCATCTCAAAGAAATAATTTAAGAGGAGAGCACCAGGTTCAGAATGAAACACAATTGAATATACGGTATGCTTTTGGTCTGGTTAAGTACACATACACTACCCAGAAGCCCCTGCTTCTTCACTGTCTCTTCATCGGCATGGAAACGTGTGATCACAAGCCAGTCAGTAAGCAAATGTTCGGACCAACACTGTCATGCGGAACACCATTTAGCTACAGTGTGAAACATTTACCAAATGTTGGTTTGTATAACAAAAAACCAAGTAAATCAGCAGATCTTCATAAAGTTTTCCTTTTAATATAAAGTATCTGAGGAATACAAAAAAAAGTATTCTATGCATTTTTCAAAGTCTGGTTTAAAACAGACCAGGTAACCCAAGTGTCCCTTTTAAGTACTACTTACTACTGTACCCACATTTCACTGGATTACACGCTACATACAGTACTGAACTGTACCGGTCTCACATGGCATTAGAACACTACAGTAAAGAAAGAGAATATGAGCAGCATTCAATTTTTTTTTGTTAAAGAGCAGTCAGCAAATCCATTCAAATATTCCCGACCGCACATATTGCCAGTTCCCATGCTAAACAGCAAATAACATTTTGAACGCTTCTGTACATGTGATGTTCGTAAAGTACGTAGGATAATTGCCTAGATCCCAATACATCTTCATTTAATGCTGTGTGTGTATTCACATTATTCACACTCCCTCTAAACCAGTTGAGTACTATTGATGTGTGGAACTAATAGTAGTATACATATATTTGATAAGTTAAGGCTCTTTAAGGACCTGAGGATTTCAAACACATACAGCAATGAGGCACACACTAGGCAAAGCATAGCTCTAGATACATGTCACTAACAGTACAGAGAAGGAGTCTCGGTCGGCCGCACCCACTCCACGCACAGGTACAATCAAGTTGCCGCTGTGGCGTTCTGATCGGGAAACTTCTAGAAGACGCACTGGAATGGCAAACCAGTAACCGGGAAGGAGAGAGACAGTGCAGAGAGTGACCAAGGAGAGAGTCTTCGCCATTTAAAGTGGAGGATATCACTTATCTCACGAGGAATGGAAAAAGCAAGACATTTCTCTTTTCACCTGTTCCGAGGAGACCGGGTTCAGCGCAAGGTTACGTTACATTGTAGAGTCATGGAAGCCTTGAGGCCTGCGAGGAAGGCAGTTAAGCCACAAACAGTAGATATGCGCAGTAATGTGGATGTCACGATTCACACTTCAGTCTAGAAATAGCCCAGAAGCCCACTGAGTGACATTGTGTTAGATAGCTGAACGGTACAAGTTAGGTCAGGTTCCTTAACTGAACATTTTTTTTTTTTTACATTTTGACTTCAACTACCATACAGAAGGCTAGAAATATGGTAGTTTCACCATCAAATGTCTTTAGCTTTACACGTTGAAATGGCGGTTTGAAACAAATGCGGTCACCTGTATATTTCATTCGAAAGAAATGCTTCATCTTAGATTTTGTCATGCATTTAAATCCTGCACCCTCACCATACTGGAATGGAACAGACCACACAATCCATCGGTAGTTTTAAAGAAATCTATAAAAAGCTAGATATGTCATACAAAATATGCATACAAGAACTTTTTTTTCTCCTTTTTTTTTTTATGAAAGCTGCTTTGGTAACAACATATTCAAGACTTCAGAGGATTTCCTGCTTCAGCAAGAACGATTTGAAGAGGGCGCCCTTTTCTTCCTTCTCATCTGGAAGAAGATTTTCAGGCTCGTCCTCAAGGTCCTAAAGTCTAAACTAAGGGATCTATTCATACCAGCGAGGTCAGTTGATAGCGTGAACCTCTCTTCTGAGTCTCTGTGATGTCTTCTCCTCATGGAAAGAAAAGTTCTCTGGGTATTTTTTGTCATAAAGATGTCCGTGCTGTGAAGGACAGTGCTATTGTGCTGAGGGCTGAGATGGTAGACACTTTGGAAGCTGAACCAATGGCACTTGCACCTGAAAACAACCAGTGAGACCCTCAGAGATGTTTTCAGAAAGGTTATAAAAATATCAAAATTTTTGCATTGCTTCCTTATTTTGTATTGTTTGGTTTTATTCCAAACGTCCATTGCATGCACATGAATAATATTGACAGAAAATTAAATACTTCCATGAGACTGTGAAATCTATTCATTTATGCCAAGAAAACCAAATAAAATCATGCATTGCGCTGTGTAACAATCAAAACAGAGCACATATTTCAAGGGTTGAAGAAACGCTGGTAAGTTATTTACATGCTTAAATTTATGTCCACCACAATGAGTCTGGCTTACAAAAATGTATTTGCAAACAGTACGATAAGTCAGGTTGTACCATGGAGCGTTGCCTCGTCATGAGGACTGTACCATTATAGAGAGGGGGGAATGAGACTACTGACCTGGTATTCTGGGGATGGTGATCTGTTTGCTGCTGCTCCCATCCCCCCCCTCCCCGAATGGTCTGATCTGGATGATGTACTCCTCGTCGATGGGCAGAGAGAGCTCCACGGAGGTGGTGTTGGTCTCCATGACGCTGGGACGGCTGTGTCTGTTGCGCTTGTAAAGCACCTGGGGAGAGGAGAGACAGGCCGCGGTTAAGCCCCTGCAGTGGCGCTGGGTCAGCTCAAAAGTGGCGGGGCACAAAACTTTCTTTTAAACTGATCATTGGGCTCAGCCTGTTTTAATTCGTTTTCCTTGATTAACAAGCGTGCCAATGATCTGACTAGTCAATTGGCAAGTAACAGCTTCTTCACATCATGTGAGGGTGATTAAAAGATAAATTAAATTGAAAAAAGCATTATTAATCACTAAGTACACTTTACAAAAACAACTCTGTTAACTAGCGCATTAGCATAACCAGCAATAACAAAACTTGTACTTCAAGATTATTTAATAGTTGAATTATTGAACATTGCAGATCTTTGCAGAAGAAGCCTACAAGTATCTGCAGATAATGTTGATAAAATACACATAATTTTACAATGTAAATAAAAATAATGGGTGGCTATAAACTACCTAGTTGTGGTTTTCCATCCAACTGCTCCTCTGTTCCTCGGTCCTGGCTAAAGCTAAAAGGTGACAGGGCAAGACTGTGGAACAAACTGCCTCTCTCTATCAGGTCTGCAGCAACCATGTACACCTTCAAATCCCAGCTCACATCTCACTTCTTGCATTTAATTCCACATAACAACGGTCGTTGTTGTTGTTTTTGTTGTATCTTTATGTATTTATTATTTTATTTCCCCCCACTTTTTTTATTTTTTAAATATATAGTAATTAGAAATTGTACAGCACTTGATGACGGTAGTCATTTTTAATGTGCTTTATAAATGAATGTGACTTGACTTGACTAATTGAGGAGGACTGGCAGTATCTGATGGTATTGAGTATTTTGTGATGAGTATTTTATGAGTTGGGCAGCAGGCTCCTGCTGGTCTCACTCACTTTGTACCCTGTGACCTCTGACTCATTGTCCAGGGCTTTGACGTGCTCCCAGTTCAGGATGATCTTAGAGTTCAGTGCATTCCACACCACTTTATTGGGCGGCTGGCTTGGAGCTGGAACATAAATCATCGGTAAAGAAGTAAGACATCCAAATGAACTATTACAGCACCACTGATAATGGCTTTATAGCATTGGCTTCCTACTGTTGGCAGATAATATTGGGTCAAAACACAATAACCATGACCTGGATTCAATAAATATTTGACTTTCACTCTGACTTAAAAATAAAGCAAGTAAAAAACATTTCAGCAGTCATCACCAATTACCAAAAGAGACACTGAAATCTATTTATTTTTTTTATATGTATTTTTAAGATACTTTAAAGTTAAGGCTGATGTTAAATGAATCCGATCCAAAATGGCGGACAGATGTTACTGAATCCAGGCCAGTGGCTCAGCCTGCATGGCCCAGTTGTAGTATATGCGGTAACTGCAGCGTGCTGGCAGTAAGGGTTATGCTCACGGGGTTTTTTGGTGGTGACGTTGACCGTGGAGCTGGCCGGGCCTGTCCCTGCGGTGTTGTAGGCGCGGATCTGGATGTTGTACACGCTGTTCCCCTTCAGACCCCGGATTACGGCCGACGTCTTGTTCCCCACGGTCCTCAGCACGCTCGCCACATCCTCCTTCTCCTTCTTCTCCCAGTACCTCAGCTAACACAACACACGGCACAGCAGCCAACACACTGGCTTCAGAGCCAGCTGGTACTGTCTTGTAACCTGTTTTAATGGCTTCTCCAGTTGAAAACTAGCCAGTTGGCTAATACTGGCACATTCACAGTAATGTTAATTAATGTGCGCTGTCCCTGAAACAATAAACTTGTAAACGGTAAAAGATGTTACACAAGGGTGTACTTCCAGTACCTCAACTAATGTGACACACACAGTTTGGACAGCAGCCAGCACAAACAAGTTTAAAAGCCGGCTCAAACTTTCAGACACAGTGACTACTGAAGGTACAACTGCAGTCTCAACTGTTGTCAAAGTAGCAATCTGCAAAAGCTCTGGGACTTTGGGATTGCATTGTTTCATGCAGAAGTGGTTGCAAAAAAAGACAACAATAACATGGAAATAAATCACAGGGCATAAATTGGCAATTATATAAAAAGGGAACAAACTCCCAAAATGTACTGCTGTCTTGCAAACACTCCTTTGTCTAAATAATCACATTGTTAAGCCCAAATAGTTGTTCTACCCATATTCACTCTTTTTTTAAACTTTATGTGATAAACATTTCATATTATATGAACACAGTATTCATTTCTGCCTGTGGATAAATACTTCAAACCAGCATCTTCATTCAAATACTGAATTTCTGTAATCAATTAAATTATAATGAACAGACTGCTGTCTGAACAGTTGCAATGCATTTAGGCTACTGTGTGGATTGAGCATAGTCCCTCCCTGGTGCATTACGTCACTGGCTTTTCTGGTACAAACGTGGAACTGCTGCACTTAAGCTAATTAAAGGGACCAATTTGGATGATTACTGTACTAACACAACAGTCATTAAAATGCATTTTGTGTTCGGCAAATCAACCACTATGGTGATCAATAATAGAATAGATCAAGATGAGAGGGGTTCTGAAATAGTCAACCAGACATCCTTCATTCAGAAAGAAGATTTATGCCATCAAAGCTGAAACAAATTGCATACGGCTGTATCCACTAAGCACACAAACACGTACACGCCTGAGCCCAGGAACAGAGAACTGTATCTATGCACAGGCACAGACACTCAAACAGGCCACACACACACACACACACACACACACAGAACATATCCTTTTTTTGCTTCCTCTCACCTCATATCCCAGAATCCTCCTCTTGCTGGTGTTCCAGGGCAGAGCTTTCCAGGACACCTCGATCTCGGAAGCCGACAGGCTTTTGGGCCTGATCCTGGTTGGCGCTCGTCCGGGCTCTGAGGCGAATTCAGAATGACGTTAAATGACTCAACTGACCCTTTCAGTCAGTCTCTTTCAACCCAGACACAGGGCAAGAACCGGGAGGGGGACAACAGGAGAGAAACTACCTGCACACTGGGATACAGAATAAATCCATGCGCTGATGAAATATAAGTCTCCCTGAAGGCTTGCTGCTACACATGTAGCTACTGCGTGGTGATACCTGACATAGAGCCAATGCTGTGACCTTCTGATACCTCAATTGCACAAACTCAGGGAAAATGCTCAAATTATGAATCCGTGTTGATTTATAATGTTACCTTCCTCCGCTGAGTAGATGGTGGTTATGTGACCAAAGGGCCCCTCCCCTCTGTTGTTATACACTCCCACTTTCACGTGGAACGGGGAGAACGGAGGGATGCTCTCGTTCTTGAAGACGTATCTAGAAGCTTCCGCCGAAGGCACCGCCGCCTGCATCCACCCGGTGCTGCCCTGCGGACGGAAGGCCACCACGTAGCCAAACCCTCCCCCGTTCTGCAGCTCCTCAGGAACGGGCTGGAGCATGTCACGCACGCACACACACATGCAAACACACACACAAACACACACGCAAACACACACAAACACACACACACACAGTATGTGAAAATAATTACAAGCCATGTTCAGCATCACATCTCATCCCATTGCTAAAACTTAAAGTGCCTTGCACACGCCAATGCAAATGCAAGTGCACAGAGAACACACACAGGTGGACTTCTTTTCTCACTTAAAAGCTCATCTTGCAGCCAAATTAAGGCAATTCAAACCAGTGATATCATTGGATCAATATACTTCTTATAGCTTGGACCTGATTTTATTTTTAAAGACATGTCAGAAATGAAATGTGGGAAGATTTGAATTTCAGAACTGAATGCCCTATTTCAATAGCTCACAAACAGCACCTGAAAGTATGACTTGTGTTGGCAAGGATTCAATGAACAAACATCCTGGAGTTTGAATTACATACAAATATAAGCTTTCATCTTTTCCAAATGGCCTTTCTCCCCCTTTTACAATGCCCAATGATATGCCTCTATATTATTGCTACATATTGCTCACTCTGCTAGACTTGCAGGCACCTGACGGACTAGTGAGGACCTGGGGGTCACTGCTGCAGGGTGAGATGAATGTAATCCTGGCTGACTGGCTCTCCCATGGCTGAGAGATACAAGAGCCATTCAATACTCGACTCAATATTCTCCTTCATAAACCCACAGTTCATTTTGATCAACCTTTCATTCTGGGGTAAAGATTCCGAACAAATTTTCCTGAAACACTAAAAAACTTAACCTACAGTACCTTACTAAAGATGGTTATGAGCTTTAGAGCAACAGTAGAAAACGTTGTTAATTTGAGAATCTATTTAAAAATAATTTTTAGGCATCTCGTTTGCTCCTTGCTTCTTTCCCACAGTGTAACAAGATTGGGTGGAGACAAAAGGAAGGGCTAAATCTTTCCATACTGTAGCTGTTTCTGAAGTGACACCCTGCTCACTGTAAGTTGAGATGAATGAGACAGGTGTGGATCCTCTCTCATCTCAGCACTGATAACAGATAAAGCGAGGCTCTCTGTATGACAGACTGTCTACAGGAGCTTTGGCAACATGTTCTGCCAGCAAACCGGGTAGCATGCCATTACTACAGCATACCAGTGGTCCTCACTCCCGGTCCTGGAGGGCCGCAGGGTGTGCCGGTTTTTGTTGTTACTCAGCAATTCATTGATCAATTAAAGCAGTTAATTGCACAGTTAACTCATCTGACCTGGTTTGATGGGTCTGAATTGGTTGCTGATATTAAGGCGAACGCGAAAACAAAAAGCAACACACCCTCCAGCTCTCCAGGGCCACCGGTCTATACCAACATGAGGGGCACAGTGGAAATGACGCATGTGCACACACCGCACACACGCACACACACGCACTCCACATGCAAGCACACACCGCACGCCACACGCAAGCACACACTGCACGACACACGCAAGCACACACACGCACATGCACACAAAGGCACAATACACAACACAAAAGCCTTTGTGCATGCAGACACATTATCCACACACACAAATACAGTAGTGTGCCAAAACTTGGGCACCCCTGATCAAAAAGCCTTTTACAATTAAAGTGAACAGAAGCGAACCTGATTTTAAACCAAGATGATTTTCTATTATAATTCTTTTTTTGAGTTTCAAAAAAATAAAAAAGGAAAAAGGCCCTGTGCAAAAGTTTGGGAGGCCGTTCAGTTAGTAACTCCTCCTCGGAAAACTATAACAGCTTCCTGTAGCCAGATCTCTTTTTTCAGAAATCTGGGGACTGTGGTGGCCATTCCAAAACCTTCACCTGTCTTTCCTGGAGGTATTTCATGGTTGATTTTGAGGTATGCTTTGGATCATTGTCTTCAACTTCAGGACTGACCTTTGAACATTAGCCTCTATAATTTATTGATATTTGGTGGAACCTTCCACTCCCACAGTATTTTCTGTGCCCCCAGCTGCCACACAACCCCAATGCATAATGGATCCACCTCCATGTTCAACAGTTGGCAAACATACCTTCAAATTCTGTTTTTTTTGTTCAGTCCAAAGCACATTGTTCCAAGGCTTCAGGCTTCTCAATATTTTCTTTTTCATACTTAATTTGTGTTGAGGCTGTTCTTTCTGGCAACTCTGCCAAGTAGTTATTTGTTTTTTAAAGTACGTTGTATTGTTATCCTGTGAACAGCTAAACCTGTGTTTGCTACTGTGTTTTTGCAGTTCTTTTTCAGTGATGTGTGTGTTTTTCTGAGCATTTCGCACCAGGTCTCAACCGTTCCATTTATCTTCCATTTTCTAATGATGTTCCTGACAGTGGAAATAGTTTGAAATATTGAGTTTTTTTAGCCTTCTTGTTTTGGGTGGAAATGAACCATCTTCATTCTGAAATCCTTGGACAACTGTTTAGAGGAACCAATGATTGACAACACCAGACAGAACAGCCACTGCAATTGCATACTTTAGAAGTCATGGAGTTACTTCTGAATAAAACGAGTAAATCACCTGGGTCTGGGCCTTAGTAATCATATTTTCTTTTTAAAAATAATAATTCAAAAGGGTTCCCAAATGTTTGCCCAGGGCCCTTTTCCTTTTTTATCATTTATAAACAGTAAAACATTAAAATAAAAAGCAGTCTTGATTTACAATCTGCAGAGAGGCCTCCTGTTTAACTCTGTATCATTTAGAGTTCAGGTTTGCTTTCGACCACATACAGACTCATTGTAACAGCGGGTTTAAACCAGAGGTGGCCAAATTTCTTTCCCCTGCTGCACAGTGCATATGCAAAGTTTTCTAATGAAAAGTGAATATTTGCAAAAAATAGAAAAGAAAAATGCAATATCCTATGTGTAAAAAATGCAGTTCCTTTTCTGGAGAGGTTCCATATGAGGGAGGAAGAGGGGGGTAAAGAGAAATGACACTGTTTGGAAAGTTGCTTGCAACTTTGGAATAATTATTCCGTCTAATTAGCTTATTAAAAGCTCAAAGGCATTTTCCTCTTCCCCTGGGTAACAGTAGCAGCTTTTGCTGCTCTGCTTTTGGACTGAGGCCCTATATTATATTGAGGTGGCCTGTTGTTATTAATCCAACAAAAGGAAAACAATGGGTGCTGTCGGTTATTGTGAGGGTCAGTGTGTGTCATACGCTGTTGTGTGTCATGCGGTGTCTTACCTCCCAAGTGATGACTAATTCAGAGCGGCTGCCACCACCTCCGCTCACGTTGGCAGGAGTGACCTTTGGGACTGGGAGACAGAAAGACAATTTTTATCCTCTGTTGCCCTACAGTTTCTTCTAATCCTGCTTCCCCTCCCTCTCTCGCAATTACAAAACCATTCGGCAAATTCAAAGTGGACCCGCAGAGACTGTGGAATTTTAAACCCATTGACCGATGCATTTTCAATGATTTCCGAGGGCTATGATGACATAGCTCTACAAAAATGCACTGCATTCATCAAAATAATCTGCCACGGTGCATTCATAGGGGTTAGAATTTTCCTGCAACTGTAGTGTTCGTGTTGGGCTGTGTTGCTGGTTCAACTTCTGCACTCTGCTGAGTCATTAACGCATAGCTTAGCGCAGCATTTGAAAGGGAAAAACCGAACCATTTAAGCCGTGGCGGAATTTGTTTAAGATACAAATCAAATGTCAACCCAAGGATAGGGCACAGGAAAAGCAAATATATTCTAATTAATTCTGTAATATTTAGCGATACTTGTGTTGGGAGACTGAAAAGAGCAATCCCACACCCAATAAATACACGGTGAGCACGTACAGTAAATAAGGACATAAAAAGCTTGTGTGAGCGCTTGTGTGAGAGCACATTTAAATTCACAGCCGAGTTGGTATGCTAACACGTACGGGTTTCCTTAGTCCTGGCCTGCTTGGAGGACTTGCTCGGTTCTCCGGTCCCGACTGCATTGCTTGCCAGGACGCGGAAGTTGTACTCCACCCAGGGGCTGAGGTCCACCACTGTAGCTGTCAGACGGCGGCCTCCCACGGCCTCGGGCACTGCCAGCGAGCACAGGCACAAAGACGGCACTTCAGACCGAGTGCCCCTGTACCGAACAGAGCCGGCCCTACATCCGGCCCGGCTCACAGGGGCAGCACTACCGGCATGCCAACGCAAGAGAGGCATTCAATAACACATCCGACGAAACTGAAAAGCTGTCGCCATGCCAAAAAAATGTTTACTGTTTCGCTCTGAATGCTAAACCGCCCAACCACCCCCCTCCCCGATATAACACGACATCTGTGAAACTACTGAGAGCCACACTTTAAGAAGCAATGACATTCAAAACCAAAAAGTGCTTCAGAAGTTACCCAGCTATCAGAAGAGCCTTCAAAATACACCCTTTGAAGAGCTCCGCTGTGAGACAGGTCAAGGACAAAGACCCCGCTTTAAAATAGGACCTCACAAACATAGGACTTCAGTTCACACTTCAGTTCACTATCTAAAAAAACACACACACAGGGTAAGGAAAACAAAAAAAGGAAAAAGGCTGTGCCGTGTAAGGGCTGGTCTACGGATGGCTGATTAGAGGGCACTCTGAATATAGCCCCTACCTGTGGTGACAGCCTGCCAGCCCAGGGAGAAGGGAGTTCTAGCCTGGATGGTGTACGTGGTAATTGGACTGTGATTATCAGGCCCGGGCCTCCAGGATAGAGAGGCTGTGGTATCGGTGATTTCTTCCACTTGGAGGCCTGTGGGCGGGCCGGGGGGACCTGGGAAAATGGAGCGGGAGAGCGAGGCGTGGCGTAACAGAAAAAAAACCTGTCGTGGCCTCTTTATCAGACACAGCCCACAGCGGCGTTGTAGGCGCACAGCTGGTGGAGCCCGTCCGACGCATGGCTAATCGGGGCCCCCTCCTCATCCTGTAAATACCCCGCCACAGCGATCGGAGAGCTGATCTGTCCAATTAGACTGTAAAAATGTGTTTATCTAACAGTGAAGGACACATCCCTCGCTGGGCTATCTCGCCTCTGATCTATAAATGCAACCCCCGCATCAATATCAATTAATGGCCTAGTTTAATCACCCTCAATGAGAATGTCTGTAAAATAATAATCATAATAATTCAATAATAATTACAAGCATTACAAATAGAGTAAACACCACCAGGGATTTTCCTTTTAAGCGAGATGTATGTAAACAACAGTGTAGTACACGAGCCGGACGGGTGTGACAAGCAGGAAAGTGGCAAAGACAGTGAATGGTACCTCTAACGACCAGATCGGCGGCGATGGAGATGCTGTCCACCTTCGTCTGCACCGCGCAGGTATATTTCCCAGCATGCCTCAGCTGGATATTTCTGATCATGATATCTCCGGCCGAATGCTGCTAGACAAACACACAATGATGAAAACAGCCGGCGTCAGTAACGAGACTCCCTTACTTGTAACAGAGACAATTACGCTAATTTACAGTGAAAAGGTAAAAGGGAAAAAGGAAGGGGGTCAAGGTGTAGACAGCTGTAATATCCAATGTAAGTTTCTGTACGGACTCACTTTCAACTCTATTTTTAAGAATATGACTGAGTGCCAATCTCAACCTGGTCTTCACATTAAATGAAAAAATTGTTAAATAAAATTGCTTTTATCTGTAGGATAATCTGCATTCCATTTCACAGTGACGAGTGGTATCATTATTTTAATGATCAAGTACTCTTAAGCAGGTAAAGCCCAAAGGCTCCTATTTTGGAGGGTTTTTTTCCCTTTGTTTCAAATATTGGCTACAGGTTCCTCTCCGACACTTAATCAGCCTGACTGTGAGGGGAGTCAAGTGCATGAATAAATTGGAAGTGGCAAAGGCGGTTGTACAATTAACAGGATTCATGAAGTTTCAATGAAAAACTATATAAAAGCATGTTAGTGAGAGAGTGAGGTAATTTATTACACTGACCCGAAGCTTAATTATGATTAACTTGCCTGAAATTCTTGGCGATCGCCTTGCGAGACTAATATAAAAGACTCGACCGATCAATTAAGCCGCATTTCCCTGAACTGCTCTTTTGAATGAAAGAACGACAATCCCCTTTCTAACGCAGAGTGGGGTAACCTAAACTTGTCCCGCTTTTTTCATGAATTACAATGTTTTTCCTCAAAAAGCCAAGCTGTGCGCTCCTTGGAAGGATTTCTACAGGATAAATAATGCATGAAGAGCACTATTGTTGTACCAATCTGTATACCTACTGCTTCGTTCCTGGGTCTTTTCGACTGTAATTTGTGAGGGGGTGCCGAAAATCAATGTGTCTATCTGTCTCTTTTTACTGATATGTTTTCATCAGAGCCTGGGATCATGAATAAAATAGAAGCAATTTCCAGCACTGTAAAGAGGCGTGCTTGGTTATTCATTATGCATTACTTGCAGTTCCCTGACAACCATAGAGGAAAACCATGGCAGACCATGAAGTCTATTACATTTCCTGGGTTTGGAGGGAAAGGGGTTTAGCGGTGTCGCACTGCCCTTTCTTAGTGGTAATGGAACGGACTGCGCGTTGTGCACTTACACCACCCACTTTCTCGAAGTACCCGCCCTGGCTTCCAAAGTGGATGAGCTGCTCGTTGAAGAACCAGGTGAACTTGGGCTCCAGCGAGCGGTCGTAGGTCACCTGGCACGGTAGGACGATGCTCTCGCCCACGGTCACGTCCAGAGTGGACGGTGGGGTGGTGATGATGGTCGGTTCTGAAACAGGAAGGACAACGGGAAGAGCAGGTTCAGCAGCTGTATGGATTTCCAGCAGGAATGCAGGCGGAAAAAGGACCTTGTGGGGGAACTGCCCACCAAGGCGGGAAGCATACAAATGGGCAAAAAAAGGGCGATATATTTCAATCAAAAAGTCAGTATTCTTCAGAACGCCCTGGGATGTGTTCATATGAATAAATAAAACAAAGAAACAAAAAAAAAAGGTAAAGAGAGAAGTGCAAGTGGCGTTTGCAACACCTTTCCTTCCCGCACTTAGGTGCCATCGTCACGTGCAACCGCTAACCGCTAACGTTCCCCTGGAACAGAAGCCAGCTTCGCACCTCTGCGTCCCCCTTTAAGCTGCGAGCAGGTATGCAAAAACCGCTGGCTGTTATTGGTGTCTCATTCTGCTAGATAACAACCCCCCCCACCCCCTCTTTCATCCTCACCTTAGTGTGAAATACAGAGCGAGGGGGAGGAATAAATAAGAGTGGCTTTGTTCCTGACACTGTGAAAGATACCGCAGTCACCTCTGGGTGGTGCTGTGTGCTTTCCGCAGAAAAGACGGGCTCTGGATGCAGGTTAAATTACCCGTGGTGAATATTCCCTAAGCAGACACACACGTTCAGGAGAAAGCACAGATGCCCTGGACTCCAGACTCGCCAGTGTGTACTGCTACAAACATACATCTGGATCTGTCCAATGGGCCGGTTGGCATGAGCTGGAAGGTCCTGCACCACCCCCCTGCCACCCAACGGTTATACCACATCAATGGCTACTGTAAAAATAGCAATGCTAATCAGGTGCACTGGCAAGTCTAGTCTCCAGTGCCTCGGTGTATTTATTGTGAGGATGAAGGAGAAAATGCTGTCAGGACAATTCGAGAGAGAAGGGCACGCACAACAGACTATGCGGAAGAATTGTCCCTCGGACCTGACGCAGGACTCAACCTTGCTGTGCACGGTAAAACAGACGTAAGGTGAAGATGGGAAAGTAGAGATGGCTATTTTGCTATCTTGGGGGAAATCGGGGGGTAGGGGGGAGGAGGGAGAGATGGCTGATCTTTCGCCATTGCCTGCTGTCCCTCCTGTCCCTAGGCAATCGTGCTAATAGTCTCTTTTCCTTTTGTCCCCGACTTCACTGTGGGGGGCCCGTTCCGCAGCATCCTCACAGCTCAGCTCCATCAGCTCCTCACAGACACCTCCAGCTTAAGATCCCACCTGCGCATTAGCAGGCTAACACCAGGCAGGCGAAGCGACGAAAGTCACCCGGTGTAATCCCGTTTTTAAAGCCTCAGAATAGCTCACACGACTTACACTCGTTGCACCCGCAGTATGACGAGCGACAACGGTAAAATCCCACAACGGGCTTCTCCGAACTCCGCAGTTTCGGTCCAGAATGAGCACGGTTATACAGGTGCGCACTTCGAAGATCAGACCCAGCAGATGAGCCGGAGAAAAGGACGCTGGGAAAATGTGTCTGATTATCCCACTCCATCATCATTTCTGTCAGATTATATGGATAGCCCGAGTCATTTCAGGATGAGGCCCGTTCTGTGATCTTGAGCAAATTCGACTGATATCCATCTTGTCAAATATCTTGTTACCCACTGTCGTTATGAAAAGAGGAGGACAGCCCTCTTGCTCAGTAGGTCAATCACGGTGGTGATAGAGAGGAGGTTAGCTCCAGGAGAAATTTGCAGCTCCCCTGGGTCCACCGCGGAGGAATGCGGCAGAAAGCAGGGAGGGGAAATTGCATAGTAATCACATTAAAAGGAAAGGTCAGAGACCGGGATGGCCGACTGTTTACACCGGGAATTAAAATGCGGCAGGACTGTCGGTGCGGCCCTGTGGCACGGCGACTCGTCTCGCCAGGAGAACGCGCTGCATTTCTAAACACTTCTAAACGGCGGGCCAAAATGGACGCTGCCAAATCAAACACTTCCCCCCCGATGAGCCGGTTCCCACTCTTGAGGACTCCAGATCCTGTCTTAGGTAACTCTTTCTCATTATTTATAGCACCAAGCTACGTTGCGTTAATTGACCATCTTCACACCATTCCAAGAGTGACATGACTTTGAAATGTCCAATCACACTTCCAGTACTGTACAGAATATGACACTTGTGTAATAGTGGAAAAATATACGTAAAGTAATACCCATCATTTGTTAACAATTGATAATACCATAGGGGACTTCTTGAAGTTAAATTAAAATGTAAAATTAAAAAATAAAGAAGTTAAATAAATCACACTTTCAAGTTGTTTTTCTTGAGCCATTTAATTCTAGAAAACACAAGCCATTGGCCCACCTGACATGATTTGTGGTTCCCAGCGCTACCAGAACAATTAAGCATGAATACTTTGTTTACTAGACACCGGAACCTCTCGCTTCAAGGACCCACTTGGAACAGTCTATACTCTGGAGCACAATATGCCCTTTTTTCCCTAATCCACACATGAGATTGTCTTTATTGCAATTATATTTTCAATAGCTTTCAATTTCACTTTCATCTGTTGCATATACCCTGATGATGGCTGTTTGAAACAATACCGTGGACAATTAATGTTAAATTGTGTCTGATGAAAATATTCATATTATTTTATTGCAGGTGTGTGGCTAATTCACAGTACAAGAAGAAAAAGAAAAACACATTTACCACCGTGAGAACTGAAATAAAAATATTTATCAGTCCAACCCCATCTGTGACAGGGCATCACATAAATTGCCAGCACAATTTATGTTCTGTCCAGCACCTATGAAAAATCGCACCACTATGACAGAACACAAAGTGACTAAAGGAATGACCCCTGTCAAGGTTCTGAATTGAGTTTTAAACTTCTGCTATGACCTTGATGTTGCTGAAATCCCTTTTAACGGATCTATGGTTTGTGCATTACAGTGAAAAAAGAGAAGAAGACAGAAATGACACATAGTTACCGTGATAAGCCCACATCCCCTTCCAAGTAGGAAATCTGTTAAAAATTGATTTAAATTTCAACTGGGTATATGGTAACATGCATACCATAGTGACGTGACTGTAATGTATAAAACGTAATACTCATGCATTTAATTGCACTACCCTACTGCTGTTAGCCATGGACACTACCAAACCAGTAGTGTTTACCACACTTCTACATTCACACCGTCAACCATATTTTATGTATCACTGTAGGACAGTTATTTCTCTGACGTGAATACAAGAGGAAAACAAGACATTTCACTGTAGAGCTCAAATGAGGCTATTGAATTTTTCACTCTCCCAAATAAGACTGTCAAAATGAATGAAATCAACCAGACTGAAAAAAATTTACCTGTCCGCCAACAGTTCCAATGACTTGAGAAGTGACAACCCTGCCATGGCAACTAGGGCAATTAGTAGCAACAGCTTAGGCATATACTAATGAACCTTTCTAGTTAATTCACCAATCAGAATATATTCATCATTTAATACATATTAATCTGATTAATTTCCCCACTTTTCCAAACAATTAAGAAGGTTCATCTGTAGCCACCATGGTACAGCTGTTGGATGCGTGTGGGTTTGTTCAAATTTCCAGTGAATGAATATATTTTGACAGTTATTTTGCAGTATTCATATCACCACAGTCAGTTTAAATAAAGTACTGTCATTTCTCATAAAAACAGCTCTCAGCACGGATATACACCCAACAACCAAGTTTTCAACGCTCAATGAAATTGTGTATGCAAATTATGTGATCCCATTCTCTCACCATTATTGATAGTGACAGTGAATCGCAAGATCTTACATGAGAGCATTTGTTCTTCAGCTCAATAATGCTGTTCTGAAATCAGATGATGGAAGGTAAACAGTTAGGGGGGTAATGTCAAATAAAGCCTAAATTGTCAGCACCGCTGCTGAAATACCATGATTATTAAAACAAAGCCATGAAGGCAGAAATATTGATGTATATTTACATAAGGCAGAGGCTAAAGACAGACAAATTTCCAAAACAAATGAAAGCGGGGCTTGTGAAACATCTTATTAACATGTTGCTTCTCAGATTCTGCTACCATATAATGAAAAAAATGTGACCCTATTTTATTATGTCTATAATAATTGCATTAGAAAATGATCAGTTTAAATTAAAACTAGCATGAAGACCACAGCGTTTTAAGTGCCAATATAAGAGACAGGCCTTAATTAAACGGCTCTTTAAATGTATGGTTCTTGCATGGTGATTTAATCTGCACCATGAAACATGAAATTAAATGAAAGCATAATCTAATTATGAAGACAGTGATAGCTAAGTAGTAATGTTAACATTAATGGCATGAAGGTTGTGTATACACAAACCTGTCAGCTCAGTTCTGCTGCAGGAGAATGGAGCTCTCAGAAAAAGGGTTATTTGGCTTGTCTCCATAGAGTAACCCCTTTCATAGGTGCGAAGTGCCCGGACAAAGAACCATTTAACTAAATAGATCACCTGGTCTCTTTTGTAGTGTTTTTTTCTTTATGCAGTGCACAAGAAACAGAACATAGACGGTAAAATGCTGCACTACCTTAGGTTTACACCAGCCAAAAAACAGGAATCCAACAGCAAACGCATATGAGTGGGCAGTACCATTAATATTCACCAACGTCGCCCATGCTCAGTCAAATCTCGTTTCATGTTTATGAGATCAGAATTAAAAATGACTCAGTGTCCACATTTTTCTTTCACTAAAATGAAGCCAGACAGTCAGACACACACAATAATAAGGCTTTAGATATAGCTTTGTGGCCAGTCACCCTGCTGGGGAGTGTGGTCTAAAATCCTTTACATTGCAAAATGACATTGACGTGACCTTGCCAAGTAAGTTTAAGTTTAATTGCCTGGTACAATAGGTGATTTTGGACTTCTAATGGTCCAGAGAGTAATAGCAGCAACAAAAACCCTCAAACCGCAACACTGTTTTCCCTCCCCCTTTTCTGTGAACCTGCTGACATTGAACCACCCACCCATATGCCATCGGCTGTGGCATTTTTCAACCAATGAGCTTGAATTATTGTACAGCTATACAATGTTTTGGTACAGAGTGTTGGTCCGCCAACTGTATATTTAAGGACTATAAACACAGGCAGAGGGCGAGTCAACATGCCAGTGAGCCTTTTTCAATGATAGGAAGGGATTTAAATGGTCTTGTAACAATGTTTTCATACAAAAATCTTACTTACTTCAAACCAATTACTGTGCCGTGAAAAAATATTTGCCCCCGTCCTGATTTGCCTCTATCATTTTGTATTTTTCACACAGAATGGTTTCAGATCTTTAGACAAAACATGATATTAGAAAAGGGGAATCTAAATAAACACAAAACATGTTTTTTAAATTACTATTTAATTTCTTCAATAAAAAAATATGATCAAACACCCAAATCACTCCTATGAAAAGGTAATTGTCCCCTTAATCTTAAAAACTTTACCACCTTTAGCAGCAAGTGGAGGTATTTTAGCCCAGGTTTCCTAGCAGAACTGCTTTAATTCAGTTTATAGGTTTGGCATGCCATGATCAAAGGAAACAAGAAAAAAAGAAATGAAGAAATGAGAAAAAAAGTCTGAAAAAGTTACAAAGACATTTCTAAGGCTCACAGACTCCAGTGAGCCACACTGAGAGCCATTATCACCAAATGGAGAACACTTGGAACAGCGGTGAACATTCCCAGGAGTGGCTGGCCTGCCAAAATTCATCCAATGACAACTAATCCAGGAAGTCACACATGAGCTCATTAGAACATCCAAAGACCTGCAGGCCTCTCCTGCCTCAGCTATGTCATTATTCAACGAGGAGATACTGTGACAGAACCAATGCGTGAGCTAAGATTCCTCTCCAGCGATGTGAAAGACATATCAAATTATACAAAATGTTTGGTTGCAATTATTGCTGTTAAAGGTGGTGAAACCAGTTATTACATTTAGAGGGCAATTACCTTTTGTGAAAAATACAAATAGCAGTGGAACCCAGGAAGGGGGCAAATACTTTTTTATCTTAACATAATAGCGAGAACAGGCCATGTACCTACTGTTTAGTTTGCCTAAAAGCTAAATAGTATCTAGCACCGTATCAAGCCTGGTCTTGAAAACCCCCAGTATTTCTGCCTCCACTACATGTCCTGGCAAGCTATTCCACACAGCGACCACTCGCTGTGTGAAAAAATACTTCCTAATATCCGTGCGGAATTTATCCATCGACAATGTGCATTTTCAGAGCACTGTATAATGTGCATATTGTCAGCACACTGCAGAAAGCTCCACAAGCATTTATTTAAGAAACATCAAGAGAGAAACACAATTTTAATCACTTAGGGTTCCGTCATTAGTTCTGGCTAGCTACACCAAACCTCTCAGCATATACAGTACTGTCTTTGTCCTATTGTCTCCCAGTGACTCATGTTCACACCTCATCTCCACACTTTGATATTTTCTTTGAGAATTATCACAGGATAACATCACACCCATGAAACAACCATGCGCTGTCCATTCATATTCATAACGTAAACAAGAAAGCATCATTAAAACAAAAACAAAATAAGAAGCGCAATCTACACTTCCCAGTGACAAGGACACATTACAAGTGCTAGCAGCTGAGCATTTCCTTTAAAAGCCATTTGCCAGGAAAACCTGAAGTGCATACAAATGTCAGCTTTGACGTTATTGTCTCCTGTAAAATCTTTAATTTTTTCCCCCTACAGTCAAGCAAACAATAAATTTTTCCATAAGAATTTCTTTTTTTGTAGGGGAACACTATGTTATGGCGCTACATATTTATTTTGCTGCAGATTTTCTATCATGCTTGAGAGACCACACTCGCCACTGAACATGAACAGGAGTGCACTTCATCTGGCCAGCTAAATGAGGGACGGTTTTTAAAATAGGGAAGGATTTTGGAAATGAATCAAAGAAAAACGAGGAGGAGCCTCATGCCTGGTGTGAAGACTCAGCAGAAAGCTGTAGCTGGACTCCACGCAACCTTGACTGCTGACCTCAGAGAATTCATAATATATGAAACCGGCGTTTCATTATTAATCAAAATGAAGAACACGCTGCTCGAAAATCGTGCGCAAATCAACTTCAGACATCAGCAGTCGTAAAATAAAAGATACTAAACCCATGCCTCTCAGTTTATTTTACATACAGAGTGCTATAAATATGTTATTATTAATCCAAGAAGCCTCTTTGAAATGTGGCTGAATTTATATTCTTGCTAAAGGGACCAGCTGTTTTTCATTAACACAATGTGAATGCTAAAAAGCGCACATATTAATATTTCACCATTATTGTGAAAGGCCAAAGAGGCTCTTCAAAAGCAAACAAATAAAAAAGGTTTCTATAGCAACCGATTTGCAATTCTGAAATGAGATGAAACTCCAAAATGCATTTTAATAGAGTACGGTGTATTGTTGACTCTGCTTTTCAAAAGGCTTCAGAAATCACCGACTTGCGGTAGGAAGAGAGCCAAATTGATTGCCCCTCTAAACAAACATGACGGCATATTCCTCAACAACCATTTTGTCTTTTTGTGAATGAAATAATGCATTAAACATTAAAGGAGAGAACTAAGTATAGTGCTACCCATCTCAACCACACTACATCATCTCCAACTTTTTTCCCTGACATTTTTTTACCAATCACAGCGCATCTTGATTGAATCTAACCTGCCTGTGGTCTTCGATAACGCGATACAGCATCAAGATATTTACTACGTGTGATAGTGTTTTACTGTATCTCGTATATTTCAGAGGAAATACAGAGAGCAAAAGCCAAGCACCTTGAAAGGTATCGCCTTGGCAACCACAGCCGTGCCCTCGTCTGTTAATATGCATCTCTACCATGTAGAAGTACAGTCCAATTAACAGTTATCTCACATTTCCATAAAATACATGTGCGCCATATCTTTTAAAAAACATCCCTAAAATATATATATTTTTTATTTCCAAGGCCATAGTCTACCTTGCTTGACTTGAACAGCCAAGAGAAGTGAATTAATTCAGGCCCTACAGGCCACCAAAACTTCAACATTGCAGACATATAGCTTGGACAAATAGCCTACTGCTCTGAATTTGCAAGGGAAAAAGGGATGAGTTCACTGTCTGCAGCATAAAAGAGATGAAGACATTACGACCATCTGCCATCTGCATGAAGACTATACTGTCCCTCTTTTAAAACCAGGAGAGCTGTTACCCGTTTCTGTGCTAGTATGGCCTTTAAATGTACGAGGCTTGCAAATAAGGCCGTTTTTTTAAGCAGACATGCTGTGCATGTTTTACATCAGCCTTTTAATGCAATGCCTTGCACATCAGCTGTGTTGCTGTGTTTGATTCCACCTGACACTGTACTAGGTTCAGCAATATTGGGCCAGTTTTGCAGACACAGATTAAGCCAAGTCATCAAGAAATTCAATATTGAACGAGCAGTGGTCTGGCAATCAGAGGGTTGCCGGTTCGATTCCCACCCTGGCTGTGTCGAAGTGTCTCTGAGCAAGACACCTAACCTCCTGACGAGCTGGTTGGTGACTATGGCAGCCGTCGGTGCGTGAGCGTGTGTGTATGGGTGAGTGAGGAGCATCAGTTGTACAGCGCTTTGGATAAGGGCGCTATATAAATTCCAACCATTTACCATTTTGATTCTCCATAGTGCCTAAGGTACCTGACTGGTGATTCAAGCCCCAGTGTATCCACGATAAGATCCGCACAGCTGTTGGGCCCTTAACCCCGCATTGCTCCAGGGGGGATTGTCACCCGCTTAGTCGAATCAACTGTTAGTGGCTTTGGATAAAAGAGTCAACGAAATAGCAAAATGAGTAATCTTTATCTGTGTCTGTGAAACTTCCCCATTGTGTTTTGAATTTGTACATTGTATACCATTCCCACACTCTGAAGGTTCCTTCAGGACATTTTTGTTTTACATAAATTAATTACATGAATTAATCCAATTCAATTAAAAAATAAACTGGTTTAAAATAATATAAATATAAAATAATACAGCCCTCAATCAAGTCACACCCAGCCCTGAAATGCCATTTCAGGAAGGCTTGAGCTTTACCTCAGTCAGGCTGAAAATAAACTGGAAGGGAAGGTCCCGCTGAACGGTGTGGAATCCGGAATATTCTAACACTTCCTGACTATTTGATAACACCGAGTCCACCATCTGAGGGACTGCCTGGACGATAGAGGTGAAAGAGGACATTTTGAATGACGGGTGCTAAGATAGTGACAGGTTGTGGAATCATTACATGGATTTTTACCATACAAATGGAGCGCCTTTCCCAGGAGAATGGAAAGGTGTGTTTACCTCAACCCACTTAAACTGCAGACAGATATAAATAGCATTGTTAAAAGGCATTCTTAACGAGAGCGGAGAGATTCAGCATATGATTAAAACTCTCTACAGCGCCACTAAACGGGGCTCGTCTCTGAAAAACGAGCGCACCGTAACTTTACTCGGTGATTTTCACCGATGCTTCGGCGGAAGTCGAAAGAGCGGGTTTCACATCCCGTAATCCGCGACCTTCGACACGGAAGGCGGGCGGTGAAATTGAAAAGGTAAGTCAGCGGGTAGGGGAGGGGTCTCGCCCGCATGTGGTACTCGCTGTTCTCCGGCAAAGGGGACTGGGAGCAGGCGAAGGCGCGCTGCTTTACATCACTCCCATTCATTTTTAATGGGATATAATAAGTCACGAGCGCGGTGACAGAAGAGAGGGGTGATCCCGAGTCCCGCAGGGGTTGTCTCCTGCCGAGGATCTGACAGCACAGCCCCCTTTCATCTCATTTGCACAACATTTCCCCTTACAGTACGTTTCCATTTTTTACGTCGTATTGCCTTTCGCCAAGATCTGCCTCATTGGGACGGGCTTCTGAGCCCTGGCTCCTCTGGGGACAGGAACACACAGCAGCCTAGGCCCCGCCCGCCTCCCGCCGTCCCCCTCACCAAATGAGCAGTCATTCATCCCTGCAGCTTTTACAGAAAGAGACGGAATGAACGCGAATAAAAAAACCAGCGTGGCTTCATTTCGTAATTAGTTTTCCCAAGTTGTTGACGTCGAAGTGGTCAGTTAGCAATAATTACAGAGCTTCGATTTCGTTGAAAGATCCAGCCGCTAATTAATGCACAGTGGATCAATGTTACACTTTGCAGTCCGCGGACTGCAGAAATGAGCACGGTAGACAGAAACCGTCCTTTACCAGCTGATGTAACAGTAACAGAGTTACGCAGTACTCTCTTCACAGAAGAAGGTTGTGATGTTTCTATTAGTAGCACAAGAGGAACATTTGTAACATTTGGTATGAGATAATAGAAAATAGGTGAGAAGACAGTGCCTGGAAGGAGTTTCTCTTAATCAGGGTGACACAAGATGTTCTGCTGTCAAAATGTTGTTGTGCTTGAAGCTTGTGACTGCCATTAAGAAAAACTGCCAATGCCTGAAGTTCTATGCAATTACTCTGACCTCTCTATGTCAATGTGTTAGGCATCTTCCTGGCTGATCAATCCATGAACTAAATAGGGTACAGTCTCACTTCCTTCATAGATTCAATGTGTGATTTCCATGAAAGAACTCAATACGAGTTTAACGGATCACATGTACTATATTCGAGCTGAACATGAACTGTCTGAGTTGATTTTTACACAGAGATGTGTGCATGCATTGAAATAGAAAGATTCATTCACAAACACCCACAGAGATAACCAACGTGCAAGACCCCAAGGGACCGCAGGGATAAAGAAAATAAACACACCACCCACCTTTCACAACCAAGCTCCCCTCGCTGCTAGCGACTCCAAACTGGTTCCTTGCCACGCAAGTGTAGTGGCCTGCATCCGATTTGCTCACATTAGATATCCGTAGACTTCCACTATCCAGGATAGCAACTCTGCAAGAAGCAAACAACATATGCGTTGATCAGAGCGACAGTGGATAGCAAGATCTACAATAGGTCCATGATCATACTCAGCTACAAACAGGCTGTGAGTTGAATGTATTGTCATTTACTATAGTAAGTGTATTGTCTGGTTTGCTATTTTTATAAAAAAAAATGAAAGGGGAAATTATTTATTCCAGGAGAGAGAAACACAGGCAACTTGGTCTTGTTATTTGCTATTCTGTGCATGTGCTACTGAAACGAAATGAATGACTACACAGGGTCTTACGCAAAACAGAGGTTTCTACAGGTCTTTATTTCTCGAGAGGAAAAACAACTGACATCTGCAGTATATAGGCTCACATTACCCCGAAATTCCACCGCAACAGCAAATCTCAATTTTGTGTGAATCCATTAAGGAACGATTTTGCATAAGCAACACGCGCACCGGCATACATCAAGCCACAACGGTTAAGCAGGAAAAGCGGATACACGCGGGACTCGCAACGCGACTCCAGCAAGAGTCCTGAGGCACAGGTGCTCCGGTTATCAATGTTTTCTTTTTAAAGAAATAATGTTTCCAATTATGCCCTTGTCACAGGCTGAAAGCCTACGGTGACGAAGGCCCATCCTTCACCGCCCTCTTTTTTTCCTGATAGGTGCCACGGCTGATGAATGGAGCGCTTGTTTTACAGAAGTGATTCATGCCTTCGCCGGATGCACAGATGCCAAGGCGACCGCAGTCGGCGTGTTCCGCGGTGGCAGCGGAGGTCGATAACCCTTAACGCCGCACTACATTGGCCCCAAACAAAGGGCGGGAAACGCAAACGTGACCTTGAAAGCGCAGAAGGACGGTGGTTAATTTAGCGCCGTTGGAAACACTCCATTGACTCCGTGAGCTCTAAATAGTTAAAGGCCTTTGCACCAGGTGAATAGAGGAAGAAGACTTGACTTTGATTCAACAAAGAGGTAAAAGGATAAGCAATATTATACCCTTTCATTTTAAAGTACCGGCTAATGGCAGGTAATCTGCTGCATGCTTGGAACATCTCCTCAATGCCTTTAGCCAGTCACGTCGGTTTTAAAAGGGACTCTTTATATCAAATGGATGAAATCGAAAAAAAATATAATCAAGGCAACGAAAAAGATGCACTATTTGCATCCATTCTACTTGTGAAAGGATTTATCATGCCAGTGTGCTGTATGACTCAATACGTATAACCACAATTAGATTCAACAAAAAAGACAGAAAACCTTCGATTCTCCAATCAAAGTAACCTTGATCAAGGTTACATAAATCAAATCATTCACTTTCATAATAATTTTCATTTGCTGTAACTTTTTAAAGTTTTTTGGCATTTTAAAACAAGTTGTCCGCTTCATAATGACATATGAGGCAGAATTACTTGGATTATCAAAAACAAAAAATGTCAACCTAGCAGCAGCATTTAGGTTTAGACTGCCAGCTTCTGAATGCTTCAATGTCATTGTCACTTAAATGGAACTCATTGCAAACAGTACAAACACCCCCATGTTGAATTATTTTAAAATTGTTTTGTCGGCAAAGGTTGTATGTTTCTGAAGAATGAAAACACATCATTACTATGAGACATAATTCATGTGTATGTAGTTAGCTGATTATTTGTTGACCAGCCCAGTGGGGAAGAACCAAATGCTTTTCAGAGCAATTACAGTCATATTTCAACAAATTTATTTAGTAAACATTTCACATTTATTCAGTAGAAGGCTTAAAAAAGGCTTCCGCAATAAAGGGATTTGTTCAAACGTTTATCGCTTGCTATGCAAACAAGCTCTTTGTCGAAATGAGAAATACAAACATAACAGGGATTACTTTTTGCAAATGCGCACCTGACAAATCTAGCAGTACCATACTTTATGTAGAAGAAGACATGGCCTGGATTCATAAACAAAACAAATTCAGAAGGCTGCAAAGAAACAATGCAGCAATAAGAATTACATTAATGCAATATTTCTGTACATTCACGGACCTTCGTCCCAAGAGAGAGGCCAAGACGTATGAGAGGGCTATTCTGATGAGGACAATTTTCTGGAATGTCTACCAAATATGTACAGGCCTGTTTGAAAAAGGCTCCAAATAGCCATGCTGACTCATTCAAATTTTATACTGTCTCAGTCTTCCTGTTAGTGTACTAATGCACAGAACGAACATGCACTGGGGCATAGCCACCAGCAGGTGTGGACAAGTATTATTCTACTGTAATTACAATAGGCTCCAAAATATGGCATATTACAGTCATGAGACTGTAATGTTAGGGGTAGAGCCTATTACGTTCTCTCTACACTTTGCTGCAGTTTGGAAATCAAATGTCCACTGGGGGTGCTAAAGGGAACCTTAAATTACTGAAGAAGAGGCATGTATGCTCAGGGGGAAGGGTGTGATAACTTAGGTTTAGAGTAGTGGTTCAATCTAGTGGTTAGCACGTCAGCTTCTCCCAATTGCAATTTAGGTTTGGAAACCACATTCACATACTAACATATCCGACTGCTTGGCATAAATAAAACTATATTAAAACAAAACATATCAAGCAGGAGGGTCCGGTGGGTTTGGGGAAAGGCAATATTAGTTATAAATAGTTCTTAATCTCATGTTCTGTTGTTAAATTCACACAGCCATCACATGATGCTAGTTTAGCTACTGTACCTAATACGTAAAAATGAGAAGTTCCGGAGGATAACAAAATAAATAAAATTCTCATTAAAGTATGAGCTTCTTTACCACCCCTAGTGGACATGTTGTTTTAAAACTCTAGCAAAGTGTACCTGTGAGAACATAATCGTGGCAAAACAGTGCTCAGAGGTACTTACATGCCATGAGACTGGGTTTGGGTTCAGCACAGTAAACAAAACCATCAGACAAAACCAAGCACATTTGACCTGGCAAAAATAAATAATTCCAGGAATGACAGCAACATATAGTATGTAAAAATTATTAGGGGATGTGAGTTTGTAACTGGAAGTATGTTAAAACGCTGTGGTAGTTAATGCTGCTGCTACCTTCACCTGCTTGGGTACATTTCTAGCACAATAAACAGATAATATGTAAAACGTAACCTTTGAAAGTCACTCTGAATGAGGGTGTCTCCTAATCAAATAAATAATATTAGATTACGTTTCAAATTACAGCAGGAGACAGACTGATGTCAATTCTAATCATTTGCATGGTATTTATTTGCTTGACATGACCTTATCCATATGCCCTATTTTATACATTATTATTTATACATCTAGTTATTTTTACTGAGAAAAATAAGGCTTGACAGTTAACACGCCGCCCTTGGGTGTGACAGCAATCCCAAGCCTTTTCAGGAAAACGCCTTCCGCTGCGCGAAAACAGAGACGCATATACATCAGAACAGAAAAAGTAGGAGTTGTTCCCAGCTTCCTTGACACAAAACTTATCCAGTGGGCCTGCTCAATCACCCAGGAGAGGCTTCCCACCTCAGTGCCTGAATCAGACCGAACAGGGGAAGACGCATCAATAATTTACAGGTAAGATGACAGCGAGTGGCACTCTTTTCATCGCGGAATCACACAAGCTAATGCCCACAGCTATAAACCTCGGAAGAGGAGACCGTTATTTATAACACAGGGGGGATCCCGAAACGCACTCGTGTCATCCTCAAAGTGCGGGAAATTTATGTGGAGGATGAAGCCACAGCCAAAAAAGAGCAGGGCAGCATAAAAAGCAGTTCTTCTTTATTCCGAGGAGAGATGAAAGACGTACAAATAGCAGCGTGGCCAAGCAGCCGTCTCCTCCACTCTGAAGTGCAAATTGCTGAAAATTGCACAGTCTCAAGTAAAATTCGCTCTCGTTATCTTTTGACTTTTGAGAAGTCACCCCCGCTCTGTCTGGAATGTGGCTCCACTGTATGTGAAAAAGCCATTTTTTGCATACTGGATGCTAGGTTTCATTATATTTCATGATAGTTCTCTGGAATTGTCATCTTGCTCTCTCTGCCAAGGGGGGCAGTGCGCTCCTTGGCAAGGGCTGTGTCAGTCATTGCCACTCCCTGGGAAGAGGGAGATGTGGAGAGCCAGGATGCTGTTTGACAGAGATGCAAATCCTCTCAATCGCTCACATATGCAGTCACATGCACAAGAAATAAGTCAAACTCGAAATTACATGACCTTATACTCGTCAATTAGACGTACACAACCAGAATACAACTAAATAATTTAATTCTGTCAGTTTAATAAGACTGCAAGCACTTTTTAATGCTGTGTTTGCCTACTTAATTATGTATCATATTACCTATATTGGATGTAGTACGTACCATGCTTCATACATGTGTGTGAATGCAAATGTGGATTACTACTGACATCATACATAAATTAAACATATAGCCATGACAACATATATTTTCATCATCTGAGCCAAAGACGAACGGATATCCACTCTCAGTTTGAAGTCTCTCTCTCATTCCCTCTGATATTCATTAGCAGTGTAAACAAAATGGTGCTATGGAAAATAGGGGTTAAGATTCCATCACTGAAATTATTCAGCCATGCAGCTGTGTGAAAAGGGGGGCATCTTCTTCTTCTGGTGATTTCACAAAATAATTAACCTCTGTTAAGGCGTGTTAAATTCCTGGCACACAGAGCCTCGGCACGCTCTTGTTTAGTGCTCACTTCTCCTTGCCAGTTTTAATGACTATAAAGTACCAGTCATGTTCCAGCGCTCCTGAGATGACAATATATTACACCGGCGATATCAATCTCGCCGACTGTACTCGGCACTGGGTGTGTTAAGGTGTGGACACAGAGAGGCGAGTGTTTTAGTGTCGGGATTTTCCTTTTAGACGGTGACCATCCCTGACCTACCTGCGGGTGGTGTTTCTAATCACGATCGTATCAAAATGTCCGCAGAAAATACAATGCCTGAGCAGGAAGCTGTGAAAGAGGCAGAGATGCGGTATCTGTTTGAGAGAAAGGCGAGGTCACCTTATTCTCTCCGGGGGACACTAAGGTTGGACCCTACATCAGATGTCGATGCACGCCTTAGACTGCCTTTCAAACCCAGCCGTGAATGAGGGGCAAAATGTCTGGAGTCTTAAGATAAATTGCATATCGCTTTCTCTGAATGTTTCCCACAGATCTTTTGTTTTGATTTAGGTGCCTCTCAAGGTCGTCCTTTTCGAGCACAAACTTGGCGCAAATAACTCGGGAAGAGGACGGGGAAATGTCAGCAGTCTTTCAGCTCAGCTGAGCAGTCGTTTCCAATTAACTCCATCTTAGACACAAATCCGGCATTCACGTCGCTGCTGGTAATGCCACCACTGTCCAGATTAAATGAGAGTTATGGTCCGCAGAAACGCACGTTTCTGTGTCTGTGTGAGCGGGGTTATGAATTGAGCTGGTGTCACAGGGCCCAAGCAGTACATTTGTATCTGACAGCTCTCCGATATTCAGGTAATTAATATTGATTTTTGACACAAGAGACTCTTTTCCCATTGCTTCCTGCCAGATGTCACATTATCATATTTTATCAACTCAATCTAATACTTCTAAAAATAATAATCTCATTCTTATTCAAATGGACAGAACCTTGGCTCTTGGCTGAGTTATAACAGAGTTATAACAAGATTCTATAGCAGTGTATGCTGTTTGGCCCATCCATAAACACAGTCTCTCTTTTAGATAAATTCCACAACAGCACCTCATTTGAGATTTTTTGATTTTTGTAATAGCAGTTGCTGCAGCCACCATTATCACATTGTACCCAGATCACATTAAAAGCACAGCTATTAACAACATTTTCACAGATAGGAGAAAACAAGCAACATTTGGTAGCAAAGACATGTAAATTCAAAGCCATTAAAATGACTGTGCTAAGAATGCATGAGTGTTTGTCTGCTGAAGGAGGCCCATCTTTTAACCTCCTATATGTAGGAACTCTCCTCCAAGACTCTCCTCCAGAACACTGGAGGAGAGTCATTATCAGGTACTGTATCTTAGCAAGAGTTTGTTTTCTGTTCATGTATTATAAAAGAATGAAAAGAACAGAAGTGTATGCATACTAGTAAAATGCATTTGTCCTCCAGACACGGGAAAAGAGGAAAAATAAAAATTTAATTAAAGGCATGTTTTAATATCACAATATGTAAGATTACAATATGTTTGCTGTACAATATGCACAGAGAATGGGTCCTGGTTGTACAACAGAGCTGGAAGTTAATTTAATTAAACCGGATACTTGAAAATAAGCACACAGCAAAATCTTATGAAAAAAAATCTCCATCACTGTGTTAAATGGACAAATTCCAGTAAAATATAAAGCCTAGTTCTTGTTGAAAATGTTTTTAAATCTGTTATTTCAATGCTTTAGCATACTTAAATACACACTTCAGACTGCAATTTGCTTTCTATACAGCTGCACAGTTATAATTAAATGTTTCAAATAAAAGAATCCATTCCTCTTACATGTTGATTTCCTGTTACATGGGAAGTAATTTCAAAAACCCGCCGCAGGTAGTAATTTCCAAAAAATCCCCTGCCACCGATGACACCAGTCACTTAGATTGTACCTGCTCATGTTTTCAAAACAACGTGAAGTTGGTTAATCAAACTTTTTTAAGTTAAACTTTTATATTATCTTAACTATTGTGCTTTTTGAAGGAGTGGACGAAAAGAAGAAAAAGCCAAAGTTTCGCCCCTCAAACGCCAATCAGAGCCCTGAGTTTAATAACAGAGCGAGAGCCGTAGAGAGTGTTTGGGGAGCGCGGTTTGGGGAGATAACGGACCGTGATAAAGAATGACTGACAGTTAGTGTCAGACCTGTACTCCTCGACAGTACAGATGGCCCTGCACACCGCAAACACCGGGAGGTACAGGGCCTTTTTTTTTTCTAAATGTTATTTTGAAATTGGAGATAAAAGCCCGGAGTTGCAGGCTGTCGCCGAAATGACATTTCTCCTCAGGACCCTCCCAGGCTGACCTGAGCACTTCAGAGCCTGGCCAAGCACTGAGGTTGTCATGGTAATCTATGGACTCATAAAAAGCGGGAAAAAAAGCACACAGCCACGGGGAGAGGCATTTACCCGCCGATGGAGCTATGACTCTTTAATTTGCGATGGAGTGCCAAATGTTTGCTGTTCCTTATAATGCCGTCAAGCGAGAAATGACAGCTGAGATTTCCCTAGTGGGTACCAACCCAGCAAGTAAAAATTTTATATCAAAATCGACATGCCAAGTCTCCGTGTGTATGGAGGCGTGTTGGCACACACACCAGATTAAGTAATCAAACTGTACCTCTAATTTTATATTTTGGAATGTGTTCTTTGAAATCTTTAATAATCAATTTGATCACATACAATATTGTCTACTGATAGGAAGCAGAGGAAATGGTGAGGAAGCTTTTTCAGCAATTCAAGAAGAAGTAAATGCACGGAACAAAGTTTACAAAGTTTAAGGTCGTCTGGATTTTCAGCCAATTGGCTTTTCATCAACAAATGCATTTGTTTTCATGTTCTATCAAATAAAGCATCAGGGGGTGGGCCTTCAGCTTTCTGACTCACGCCGGATGCTGCAAACTACTCACTCACAAAAGCTGCTAGCGATGCTAGCAGAAGAGATTGACTGAATAGCAGCGGGACAGCTATTGTAAATGACATGCCACTGACCCATAAATGATTGTTATATCACTGATCAAGCAGTTCCATCACAACTACTAGCTGACGATTGATTTTGAGAATATGATGTGACTGTAAGGAGGGCACTTGTTCATTGAGACCTCAAAGCTGGCTGTCATCCAATTGAGAAGAAATTCGACTCGGAGACGCATTGACTATCGGAGGGGACAATTTAGGAATTTGTCAGTATCGTGTGGGATGCGTCCCTTGCAAACGGTGCTCCATTACACCTGTGATTCACAATATCGGCTCGCCAGCAGCGAACATTCGATTCAGCGCATCACACTTACTGCTTATTTCCTGTAGCTAACAATTTAATCAAACTCTGCCATGGCTGTTTGGATTGACTTAATTCCCTGTTGTAGAATAGGCCAGAGTTGTGTTTGTAATTAAACCAGGGAAGAGAAAGTGTTTATCTGCCACGGACACAAAGGCCTTATGGATGAACCGGTACAGGATTTCTTTAATCACAAATTGCTCTCGCAGTTTATTTCCAGCCGATATTCATCTCTACCTGATACTTGGGGGTATCCTTCAAGGAATAAAGAGCAGACATGTGTTCTGGAGACATTGTCTGAGGAACCAAGATGGATTACCCGTGCTGTGCTGGCGAATTCTCACTTTGAAAAATGATATCAGCCGCGGTCTCCCAGATAAAAATAATCCCGCAGAACAGGAACACAGGATGCGGACTGGTAAAGGATTCAATCCTAATCTTAACAAACATCTTTAAATTCATTTCTCGCATTGGGTAAAATGGATAAAACTATTCCTCCTTCAATAGTGCATTTTACAGTTCTTAAAAAAAGTCTGTTCAAGATAGAGGAAGATTGATAAGGGTTATCAAAACAAACAAAAAAATGCAAAGCTACAAACTGTAACTTAGTAATACTCATTGTAAGTCTATAGGGAATGACTTTGAAGTATCTGTTTCAAGAAATACATTTTGCTGACCATATAAAAAAAGTTAACTTTGATAAATACTCCAAGGTAAAAATTATGCATTTTCCTGACTGATTACATATCTTGGGATAATGATCCTTCTTGAATAGCCACGACTTTAAGCAAAGCATTTCTCAAACTGCACACATTAGTACATCACTCAATAGTGTCTATTCTCTGAGTGATGCGTCGGAGGGGGTAGAGATCAATTAAACATTTCACTTCTCAGTTAATTGAATTAGCATATCATATTGATGTGTACTGATGATGCAGACGTACTAATAATCCGCAAAACTATCAGAGGGAACGTCTTTCATGGGAGGTGATGGCAAGTGCACACTGCAGGTCTTTGAACAGGGGCTGTTTAGGGTTTAGTACTGAGCTACAGGGAAACGCAAACACTGTTGTAATCCTGCTGTTTCTTTCAGCCGAAAGAGGAGGACTAACCCATCAGCCTTCAGTCCCCTTGAAGGGACATTCGGCAGACTACATAACACCAATGAAGGCTCTGGCTAAATTACTTCAGCCAGCCAGAAACAAGCACTCCCCTCATCTAAACCCATCTCAAATAACAAGTTAGTAATGAGATCAAATATATTTCGGGGAGCAAAACTTTTTAATATTCTACACTGGTACTATAAAGGCTACATTGGTTTGGGGGTGATTTAAACTCCTGGGATTCTTTACAAACAGATGTTCATTTAAAATAAAATGATGAAATTAGCCATGATAGGGGGGTGGGGAGATGGGGCAAAAAAAAAAGAAGTGACATTTAAAATTGATAAACAACAGTTTTTAATAAGCACAACAGCATGTGGCCTCGGAAAATTATATGCTAAAACGGCGTATTGGGCTTCGCTTTCAAAATTAACATTTAATCGCTTGCTTTATTAATAGACCCGTTTCCACCGAGTACAATAAAATTTTACAGCTTCATAACATTTCATTTTTATCAGTTGATTTTGATATGCAAGACAATAATAGACAGGCGTAACCCAATCAAAATGGTATTATTCTCAATAATATTAAACTTAGATGCATTATCTAATTAGACAGAAGGTGCGAGCAGGGCCCTCAATCACGCATCCACAAAAACCCGGAGCGGAAACGGACCCGTCGCAATTACACCCTCGTCTTAAACTGCCACTCACACGCGCCTCGCCCCAACGCTAACACACAGGAGGTTCTCTCTCTCCTCCCTCAGTTTCTTAAACGACGCCTCCATTTTGTCCGTGACGGTAAAGTGGCCTGGAATGCCCGTCGCTCAGTAGATGCGCCTATAAACGGGCTTCCTCACTGCCGACGGGCGTCTCGTCAGCCATTTCCCAACCGTCATCTCCCCCCCCCCCCCCCCCGGCCTTTACATTAAAAAGGAAGCGGGGATTGGTCACGGGCTGAAGGCGCGACCGCCGCAATCTAAATACAGTACTTTTCACTTTCTCTTAAGAAGAATGCTATCAGCAGCCAATCGCCCGGTGGAGGAAATAGAGATGGATTGTGCCTCCCGCTCGGGGAGACTGAGCTGGGGTGCGTCGGAGCCACTTTGCCAAACAAACAGCTTGAGTCGCGTCCCACTTCAGCCGTGATGAACTGGGCCGGCGCTTGTGTGAAGAGCACTTTCCTGTGAGATCGCAAATTCATCCTCGTGCTGTGACCAATTCTCTGTGATCAATCTTCTGCGTATTATAAACCAATAATCCTTGCGACGGGATTATACAAATCACAGTTCGTATGTTCTGTGCGTGACTTCGTAGCTGCGAGATGTGAAAATGTGGATACTGTTTTTGAAACAGTGTCGGGTCACCGTTGTAATGAACTGTCTGGGTTTATCCCCTAGATTAGGCTTTTAATTGCTGAAGATGTTTTTGCTGAAGTAAGGGGAAAAGGGGTAGGTCTACATTACTGGGATTTAGCAAATGCTCTTATCCATAGTAATTTACACAATTTTACACGGGATCCATTTATACGGCTTAAGCAATTCAGGTTAAGTACTTTGCTTAAGGCAGTACTCCAGCTGAGAATGAAGCCTCTAACCTTTGGGCTACAAGCCAGGTTTCCAAACCTTCAATGGACTAGATTATTCTGAGTTTGCCTGCACAACATAATATTTTGACTATTTAAGAACAAAACAGTCATCCTAACTTCATAATTATCCGTTACATGCAGTCTAATTGGAAAACAGCTGGAGACATGATAAAACTCTCCTGCCCTTCCCTCCCTCTGTCCCCTTCTCTCTCTCCCTCTCTCTGTCTCTCTCAATCTGTCCCTCTCTCTCTCCCCCGCTTTCTCTGTCTCTCTCTCGCTCCCTGCTTGCTCATTGTAAACTCACATGCACGTGTGCACGGACACATACAGTATGTACACACACACTCCACATGCACACTCACACGCACACACACACACACATTGTGCTCTCCTCCACAAAGCTCCAGGCAGAATTTTCGAAAGGTCAACGTGATAAATATAGACGTGACAAAGGGTCCCTTTCTAATTTAATGCCCTTTCGCTCCCCATTTAAGGCCTCTGGAGCATGTTCTGTTTTTATGGCTATGCTTGTCCATTAAGCAAAAAGGTTTGACTTAACAAGCCACATCAAACCATACAAACTTTTCATCAATCCGTGGTTTGTTTGTATAAATGGAGGCAAGTCGAACCGTGCAGAGCAACAACTCAAGAAAGACCGGGATTCACACATCACCACATTTTCAGCGCTGAAGGTTTTCACACAGAGATGACAAAAGGCAAGCACAAAATTTATTCTGCAGCACACTGCTTGTATACCAGTGAAACAGTACACATATCATCCAGGTTCTACAATGCAGTATTCACCTTACCGGGTAAAGTTATTCCTCATTGAAAGCATTACACAAGCTAACGGCACACCTTCATTAGCGCTGGGAGAAGCAGGGATATTATCCTGCAGTCAACAACACCGCTTCTGAAATCCAAGTCAGCGTGGTGGAAATACATGCCGACATCCCTTTAATTTCACTTTAATTATTCAACAGATAATGGACTGTAAACCACTCCAAGATGATGAGGGCTACCCTTGCACTTTCCCTTCTGCCCAGATGCAGTTAATCTCAATCTTTCTATCCCATTCACCCTGGCCTCTTCCCCATGCATAAGCCTCAGTAGTCAAGAGTCACAACCTCCAGAGTCTTATCACAACACACAAACAAAGAGTCAAGAAGAAGAGGTACTTCTGCAGTATATCAGCTCTGCATATATACAGTATATGAATTGAGTGTGCTAAGAAAAAGGTACACAAAGCACATTGGCAGCAGTGAAGATGTGCCTAAAAGAGCTGGCACTATTACAGCTATCGCGGACAAGGGGTGTGTGGGGGGGGGGGGGGGGGGTGGTGGAAGGGGGAGGCTTTGCCTCCGCGAAGCCAATGTTTTCCTTATGGTGACATAATTAAAATGACATGTTTCGAGCATTGATCCAAGGGCTGACACGGCCCACTTACACCCTCATCAGCCAGATCTGCTCTGAAGTCCTGACTTGCCATCTCAGCTGCTTTGTTCCAGCTGATGTCATCGAAAGCGCATCCCTGCAGGGCTGCGCGCGTGCGATAAGACATCCCTCCTCCCGGCCTCCCGCTGAAATGGCCGCCGCTATGAAGATGGATTACCGGGCCGGTGACACCAGCTCCCCCCCTCCCCCTCTCCGAAAAGCCACTGCAGAGCGCTAAAGCAATTAACGCAATTAATCTCCGACGACAGGGGCATAGCGCTCGCTCTCTGCGTACGCGCGTGCACGGCGGGCACGCACCCGTGTCCCGGAACACCCCGTTTAACGCGGAACGCTAACCCCGTTAACGGCCGTTCTCCGACACCGGCGCCGACGGTGCGGGGCCTCGGCAAAAATGATCGACGGAGTCTCAATGGCGTCCCCGTGGGCTGCCGGTCCATTGGCTGAACCCTCTTCCGGTACATTCTCCGGATCACTGGCCTCGCAGTTTGAGTGTCTGCTGTGACACAGGTAGGTTAGGGGTTCAATCCACGGTGGAGTTGTGTGAGAGGCTTTTTAAATGGCAGCCGCTGCATCTGACGGCGGTACGGCAACACAGAGCTGAATTCGGAAACAACTTTATAATGGAGTCTCAGCTTGTCCATGGAGAATGCTTAAAATGTACCTCTGCCTCAGTGCCCTGTGTTTAATGGATAATTAATCACAGATAAAAATATATTTTTAGAAGTAAAATTATACTATACTATAATTGAGTTTAATCATTGTAAAAAGGGCAGTTCACCCAAAAATTGAAGTACATATTTCCACTTACCCAGAGTACTATCTATCCATCCGGATAGTTTTGCTGAGATGTGAAGATTTGTCTAGATTTCACTTCTTTTTTTTTTAAGTTAACTTTTTTCGATGAAGTTCACTGTGATATAATGTGATATAATATGGACTGGTCCTTTTCTGGCAATCAATGCGCTGACAATTTACATGAACAAATCTAAAGTAAACACAACAATGGAACCATGCTGCAAGTGCTTGCAGGACGTCACCTTTAGTTTATTTTCTGGCAGCACATTTCTGTTGTCTTTTCAACTTTTTCTTGATTGGCAGATTGGCATTTCCCTTTAGGTTTGTGCTTTTGCTTTTGAAGTGCGATTGTCCTTGCAAGCCACCGCAAATGACACCTCACGTACCCAATAATATCCTGGTAGCTACCACAATACTGTTCTTATGTTGCTTTGCTCTTACTTTGCTCACTATACAAATGCCTTCTTTGCTTGATGGGTATAAATGAGCAAAACAGAGAGAAAAAATAGAATTTTCCTTGACTAAAAAACCTATTCAGTTTCAGAAGAAAGAGTTACTTGGCTGGATTCCACATAATATTGACAATGCCATCTAGCAGACTGGCAGGAATTCATTCACGAGAATACAACCTGTGCGGTTTGCACCAACTTCTGACGTGCACATTTTTCTTATTAATTACCTGCTTGTCAGAGGCAAGAAAGGCCTGTGTGGAATTGCCTTTTCACAAGTGTGATGCAGAGCGATCATTTAATTTCAAACTTCAAGAACTTGCAAGAGACGCATTACCCAATGGAAAATAGACAAACCGAGATGTTGAAATGGAATTCTTTCCGGTGTAGTACAATGCTATCGCGCAAGATTTTTTTCAGAACCGTAATTGCACAGAGGGGCATGCTTATGGCAATATCACTTCTGTCTCTTTTGATTGTAATGTGAAGTCTTTATTCCATGAACAAGAAACATGTTACTCTACTGCATCCCAAAACATTCCTTGTGGAGGAACATTAGGGAGTGTGAAGGATGTTTTTACTTACACTTACACACATACAGTACTCTATGTTCTGTATTTTGTTCATGGAGTCAAGTTGCTCAGCAAACATTATAACAGGAATCACTGTTTGGCACTAGTAGTTGACCGGTCAATTGAAGGGCACCAACGGCAAACAATTATGCAAACACAGGGCAGCCTTATTTGCAGCCACCTCATTTAGCAGCACAGTCTTTGATTATATGAAAATGCTGGAAAGCCACCACAATCACCTCTTGCTATCGTCATTGCCACACAGTAACAGTACCCCCCACACCCCCCCCTCTCCATTTCTGCTGGGACAAACCCTTCCTGGGTCACTGGACATTGGCATGGCCATTCAAATCCGCTAAAATCCTCATTGATTACCACTTTGCAAGCTACTAACCCCTTCACCCCGCAAAATAAATATGTAAACAAACAAACATACAAATAAACAAACACAATGCGAATAAATAAACAAACAAAAAAATACAAAAAATAAACACACAAGTAAACAAAAAACAATTGAATAAATAAAGAAACGCGTACATAAATAAATAAATAAACACACGAGCAAATGAACAAACAAACGATGAAATAAATAAATAAATAAAGTGAACATATGTCTGGATGCGGGGAGGCGGGGATGCTGCCTCAGGACCCCCTGCGGTGGGCGCTAAGTGTTTGACTAACACCCCCCTGGCTGTGCACATGGGGGCGCTATTTTTGACGCCTGCAAGGATGCCGGTTCCCCACTTCCTTCTCGGACACCCCACTGCTTTTTATATACGTACACTCTTCCCAGCAGAAGTGCTAATACACGTGTCGGGCTGTTAAAGTAAGATTATATATAAACTATCAGCATTGAGGAAATGCCAAAATGTATTATAAATGCTCTTAAAATACCAAGCCAGCGGTCACACCTGTGCCCTTTTCATGGCTTTAAACTGAAGCGAAGCAGGCATGCTGTTGGTACATACTTGAATGGGAGAGCTCTTGGGAAAACGGAGTAACAGTACTGCTGTTAGCCGTGTTATTGGGCATTCTTTTCCCTGAATTGAAACACAATCCAATGCCCCAGCACATTCATGGCGACCCTGCTGTAAAAGGTGCCATACTACGGATGAGATGTTAAGTCAAGGTCACTGTGGTCTTAGAAATCCCCTGGAAGTATTAGCAGTGTTAACCCTGGTGTGCTGGGCAAATTTGCACAAAAGTTGCCTTTTATTTTATTTTTTTTACATTACATCTGATTGGCTTCACGATCTCTTGAACCCCCTGTCCCCTATGATCCCACTGGTTACTGCTAGAAAAAGACAGGTGAGCCATCTTGTTAAAAAAACTTGTAAATCGCTTTGGATTAAAAGCGTCTGCCAAATGACAAAAATGTAAATGTAAAAAGGGAAAAAAAATAAGTAAAACGCCTGCAGTTAGCCTATGCAGCTACAGTACTGGGTCCCCGTAAGGTGACAGTCCAGACTTAAATCAGAAGGGTATTAAGTCAGAATCCTGTGGGGGGGGGGGGCACACAAAGAGCCACAGTCTTGTTCTGAGGGAGGGAAGGTTTCGCTGGCAGCAATCCGCCAATATGGCTGCCCAGCTAAGCCGTCGACTGACAGGGTGAAGCAAATCAGCTGCCGCACCCTCCTGAATCGAAGGGAGGGTGCGCATCACAATAATAGCGTGCGGCTCGCATTCGCAATTGGCCCGATCCGTAAGAAAGTGTTCAGTGATCAAAGAAAAATGCGAATGTGATTTGTTACCGTAAATCCTTTGTACTCCGTGAGCGTAGGGACCGGAGATGATGTGAGTGGGACGCAATACCTCACCAGCACCAGGCCGCGACACGGAGACCAAGCTCTAACAGCATGACGACTCTGACATTAGTCTTTCATCACCTCCGCTGACACAGAATAGCCCCTTCCTGTCTCTATTAGTGATTTAACAGGAGGAAGGCCAGGGTTTTTTACTACGTAGGGCCGCCAAGCCTGATGCCCGGTGGCGTCAGGCTTGTCCAGCGTTACAGAATTGATTTCTGCACCCGCGGCAGCCTAATTTCATAAAGGTTATGAAACCAAGTGCTGGGAAAATATTTTCCTGAAATAAAGGACACAACTGAATTGATTACAACAATTTTCTTTCTAAATTATTGTGGTTTTGTTATATAGCGTACAAGAGAACAATATGTAAAAGGCGTCGGCCAATACAGGCACACTGATCATTTTTGTAGAATTTCAAAAACTCAAGCTTTGTTTTAAGCCAAATGTGATGGAAGGAGGGGAATGTTGCATTTACAATGTTGGAATAATTTCAGTTCCAGAGTCCAAACGCTGAATGGCGTGGGCTCTGGCCTTTCTAGTGTTAAGTGGAAGTGTGAGTTCCCACATGCATTCCCTTCAAGGTTGTAGCGTCTCAAACGGCCACAAAACGCTTGCAAAGAGCGTTTTTTTTTTTAAAGTCCATAACCCTCCCCCCAGAGTACAATTCCCCCTTGTTTTACTTTGGTGGTAAATAGCAAATGGACTGCATTCATATTGCTTATCCAAAGCGCTTTACAACTGATTTTAACTCGTTCACCCACTCACACACCAACAGCGACAGGCTGCCATGCTCGTGCCATGCTTATCAGCTCGTCGAGAGCAATTGAGGGTTAGGTGGATTGAACGGGCAACCTTCCAATTGACAGACGACCGCTCCTGAGCTAATGTTGCTCTTACCTCCTGAGCTAGCGCTGGCCCCACATCAGTACGGCCAGTAAGGAACAAAAATCGAAAGCTCCAGGGTGATACAAAAAGCTGAAAAAACATGTGTATACGGCAGTTGGGGAAGGGGGGTACCTGTGGCTCTCTCGGAGGGCTTCGTTCCCCTTCCTCCAGGAGATCATTCCCCACGGGGACATCTTGGGCCTGCACTCCAGCAGCACGTCTCCCCCCTCCCGCACCAGGGTGTGCTGCTTCAGCGGACTCTGGGAGAAATCCGGACCCACAGCTGAAAGAGGACAGGTGTTGCAGAAACACGAGCGTATGGAGCAACCCCGCCAAACCCTACCAGGCCCCCGGCCGAACATCTGCACCGCAATCCGTCATGTTTGCGTCGAGCGACACATCAGTTCTCGACTCGTGCACTGACAGACGTTGAGGAACTCATCAAGAAGATATAATATTTAGACAAGAGATTAGTAAAGCGAGATTAGAATTCTTGGCTCCATTCCTCGATAAATTAAAAGAGAACAGGCTGCTCGGCAGACCTGCAACCAAATGCCATTGTGAGCTCCCCTCCATACCCCTCTATACCCCCCCCCCCCCATAATCTTAGTATTTTAATTACATAACTTTCTCTGTTTATTTATGTCTATTTTCAATGTATCCTCAGTCAGCGGAGTGCACTTCAAAGAGAGGCACATCCTCGATGTTGAGGCAAAATGGCAGCCTCTGAGAACAGCACACCCTGCACTTCTTAATTAACAGAGAGTAGTTTTTCTGCTACGAAAAAACAAAAGGGAAATGTCACGTCCTTTCATTTTTCCAGCCCCAAATTGCTTTTATCATTATAATTTCTGTGGCTCCTCCATCTTCCTTTCTTTTTATAACAAGGAGTTCAATTACGACGTATCTGCGAAAAACAGCGCTGACATTTTCACTTCCACGGCTGTGTTCAATTAAACACTCCTGGACTGTTGTAGGATTTCTGCTCCAGTCTGTGATAAACCAGCGATTTGGGTGATGGTGGTGGTGATTGGGGGGGGGGGGGGGGTTAGGGGGGCAGTGGAGGAATGTCACGATTTGAGAAAGAGGGGGGGGGGGGGGGGGGGGGGGTTGCAGGGAGGGTTATGACACATAGGGGAGAAATGATTGGACGGTGCAAGGGGTGGCAGCATTACAAAACAACAACAGGCCTGTCACTGATGCTGCAGTCATTTCTGGTACTACTTACAGCATTTTAATGACATACCTTTTTATTCATAATGCATTTTATAATGAATATATGTATTTATAAAAGGTTGGTTAGACATAGATGCAGTTATGGTAGCCATGTGATAAACCTGTTAATAATTGCACAGAAAATGGCAACACGCTATTTTGAGTCAGCCCGTACCTATGACTTTTAGCTCTGCGTTGGTGTATATCTCCCCATGCTTGTTGCCAGCCACGCACTGGTACATTCCGATGTCGGGCAGCGTCAGTCGGCTGATTGACAAGGCGCCGTTGACGATCTGTATCCGTTCCTGTGAAAAAGAGACACGAGTCACCTCTCCGTAAGTCTCCGTTGCAGTCATGTGTCCGTCAGCAGGCCCCTGAAATACCCTTCGGCGCGGACACGTGGGGATACGAATCTAGATATTTGTTACTAATGGGAGAACGGGAGAAAATTATCCTAATCAATCTGCGCACTCGTGAGAGCGACCTGGCCTATTTATTCCCGCAACCCCCCTCCGGCGCCCGGGCGTTCCCCTGCGGAAAGAACCGGAGAAGAGCACGGAAAAGGGTATCTGCGCATCGGGGTTACACTTTTACAAATGGGTTTCCTGTAAGCTTCATTTACTGATGAACCCCGCGCCTGTCTATAGGGCGGAGTGGAGAAGGAACTCCGCATTCATTCAAATTGCCTGGTGTATCTCCACGCGCTTATCACAACCCACGGAATTTAATCACGGGGGTGTTTAAAAAACAATAGAAAACTAAAAATGGGGTTCCTGCAGGAATTCGTAGCGTGGCATCTCGAATGTAAATGGAAGAAGAACCGTATATGTGCATGCTGCGTGCTTTTCTATTTAAATGAACTTAAAATAAAAGCATATTATTTACTGTACTTAATTTCTGTATTTCCCTAGCCACTACTCCAGGGGGAGGTCAGGTAAGTGGAACTTAATGCTGCGGTGTTATTGCAGTCCTTTCGCATAAAAGGCAATTCATCACGAGCCGTAATTTAAAGTGCAACCAACAAACTTTGAACTTGCGCATTTTCTCCCCTGCTCTAATTTACATGGCACAGATTGTGCTTTTAACTCTGCTTTGTACTGCGTCAGATTGCGCTGAGGCCCTCCATTTCAGCTTGCCCTTGATCTTCCCCACTCCTCCGGGCCTCGGCCGATAATGTCATTAGAGCCCTCACTCCCGAGCGGCGTCTGAGCGCGCGAGTCTCCGTTTCTGGAAGATTCACAGACAGGCCATCCTGGTCCACGCGGTGGCGGCGGGTAATCCCGCATTTGAACTGGACCCCCCGTCTGGATTTCCGCACGGACAACGTTTTCAGAGAGAGGCAGAGGCCGAACACCCACCTCCTGGCAGAGAGGGGGGGTGGTCGTATATCAGTCGGTGCGTGAAAACCTCTCTGGTTTTTACAGCTCTCCGTTAATTAAGCGTGACGTTCCTCGGAAATCAGCACTTTTCCGCGAAGGCCTAGGGGAGCCGTCTACGAGCCTTATGCCGAAGTAAAATGATTGCCAGCGTCGTTCGGGAAAACAAGCGGGTCACTTAGTTGGATGTAACAACACCTAAATAAATGAGTGTTGGAGAGCTTGCTTTGAAAGCACAGACGCTCGTCACTGGTCCACCACCTGTTTCATTATACAATGACGCTGCGCACAGCAAATTCGGAAATGAACGCAACAACTGTTACTTTCAGGTACAAATGAATGACCGTACAAACACAACTTTCACGAACGTAACCTTCAGCACTTTGGAGGGAATGTTTGCCAATTAACACACAGGCATATTTCCATAATGCGATGACTGTTATCGTGAATATCAAAAAATAAATAGGAGGGTGGGCTCCTTTTTTCTCTCAAGTGCCTCTTGAAGACGGCTCTGTTACACACCGATCCACTCAAACAAGCCTGGAAAAATAGAACACAATAATTGATCCATGGTAATAAATATGCCACTTCCGGCTTCTACTACATCAGTGACCTTTCCTTATCAAATTAATTAAAAGCTTAAGTAGTTGATGGTGACATTTGGAAAATTGTAATGTCTCCATTGATTAATTTATCCCAAATGCATGAAAACTTCCTTATTAGATCTTTTTTCAGCACCACATGACAAATGTAATTTCAGACCAATAGCCTGATGTGGCTCACTCATACGAACGTAGGACTACTTCCCTGATAGGAGATGCCAGAAATAAGCTTCTTTTCAACAGTAATGAAAGACTACAGGCTTTGGCTGAGCTGAAATCAAACCTTTCACCCATTTACAAATCACAAAAGACAGGTCGTAGCAAGGACAGGCTGTCTTACCTGTCAGACTGTATCCTTTTTTGGGTCTGTGAGTTTCAAAATTAACAGATGGGTTAACGTTGCATTGTAATTTAGCCTCTTATTGATTGTACTAAAAGGAGGAAAATCCAACAGAATTCCTAAAAAAAAAGTTGCATATTGAAGCCTCTCACTCTGCATAAGACCAGACAGACGGCTAACTGTCTGTTTCTGAGCCTGTCTGCTTAGGGACAACAAAGTCTGCTGCTTACCGGATTGCCTCTATTTACAAACTAAACCTCCTGTATACGTAATGCTTGGAGATTGATCAATACCCACCGTTTTTGTCTGTAAACATTTAGCCTAATGAAGAAAATGAAGTTTGCATATTACTACAGCCAAGCTGTGCCAGGTACTCGTAATCGATGGGGGATTAGCCTGGCCTCCTACCGTACTGCCAGGGAACCAGTGGGTAAAAATTTTGAGGGATGGACTTACACGGTCAAGAAAATATAACGCATTATTTTATTTCAAACACAGTGCGATCATTAAATCTGAATGCCATCTGGGAAAAGAAACCAGGCTATCTAAAATGCAATGTGCATTTCTGAGCCCCCCGGGATACACTGGATTAATGGGAGCACTTGGAGGAGAGAGATTTAACAGCAGATTACAGCGGGCCTCACATCGTCCTGTTTTAAGGTTAGTATGAAAAGGCTTTCTGTTCGTGGTTTGGCTTCTTCATACGGTAAGAATAATACATTAAAATGCAGAATCAGGTGTGCAAAGTAGGATATTCGAATAGTGAATTTGCTTATATTAATGTTGTGTGTGGACACAGAAGGGTTCTATATACGATACACTTTAAAATGGCGGGGCTCTTGTTTTCAACGGCTCTGTATCATGACAATGCCTGTGCCATAAGAGAAAGGAAAACATTAAATGAAAATGACAAACATTTGGCCTCCTCCGTGTTGGTTTTTTGTAGGAAATGTTATCATGAACAAAAGTAAGAATTCAAGAAATGTTTTGTGAATGAGGCCCATTGACAGATGGCACCACATGCAATATTTAGTTACAGTCTCAGCACATAAACACATTCATATCACATACTAAGTTAAGAAAAATAAATTCAAATAGTTCACTCCAGGTGTGGAACACAGTAAAATCACACCTAGGATTTGTCTGAGGATCAACTGAACCTAGCATCCATTGACTTCCCAGGCATACACACTGCAGTTTCCCAAATGCAAAGCTATAATTAGATGTGTTGGTTTCGCAAAAAAGGTAAACCAATGACTCAAACTACACCTAGCTTTTCTCCCGTAATTCTTTGAGTAATCCACCCGAACCAAGCATGTGTACAGTATATGCTACGGTAAACGTTTATCAGATTATTCAAATGAATTTTAGCTTCCCGCTACTTAGGATATCCTCACCTCAGTGGGCTCCAAAGGCTCTCCGTTCTTCATCCATCGGTACGAAGGCTTGGGTTTCCCGCTGGCTTTACACTCCCAAAGCAGCGTGTCGTCGATTGGCTTCTGCATGTCCTGCGGTTTCTCAATCAGGTGAGGAGGGGCTTCAATTAAACAGTCAAACAGAATACGCCGTCAGTCAAGCAAAACCCAGGGGTCGCTAAATGCAGATCCGTGTATATAAAAGTTAATGCGCTCATCTTCGGGAAACGCATTTGTTACTCGACTTTGAATTGCAACTCATGCTGGCTATAGGTTTTCCACTGCTTTGTAAACATGTGCGCGTGCACGCACACCCACATACAGACACACACAAGTACACACAGAGTAAATTACAGTACAGTACCTTAAGTTGGGCATACAGACATTATGTATTTCCTGACCATGTGGCATACTATGTCTAAACTAACATGGATAATACATTCCTAGTGAATTTTAAATTGACACATCGATATCAATAATCATATTACTAGCTATACATCATTTTGAGATCACCTTTAATGTCTGTGCCCATATGTTATATGGATTTATGTACTCACTGTATGTTCCTTGCTTTGTACGCTATTCTGGATAAGAACATCTTCCTTAATGAATGTAATGTGTAATGGTTATTTACAGTAGTAAATAGTTATTGTACTGGGGGTAATATCAGTGTTGAGACTTCAGAGAGACTGTTCTGCTTAATTATCTAATTAGGCCCAATTATATTCATAATCTCACCTTTAGATGAATGTATTGATAAGCACTTGAATGGCAGGTCATATCCAATTCTGTGTCCCTATATGACGTACTTTTGTGCAGTCTAATCTACGAGCCAGCTTGTTTAGAGCTAATTAGACAGTGGAGCCATGGCTACTGCAGGAAAACAGAAACCTGCCTACACGCCATGTGAATGAAACAGGCTCTAACCACTCTACGATGGAACGAATACAACACAGTATTCGTTTTATTACCAATGTGCAAATAATCCTGTTTAAATGGAGAATTTTCTTCAAGATCTCTGCTTTATTACACTGATATTTTGGTTTGTCAAGACAAAATGTTGACTGAAACATCAGCCTAATAAAACAGAGATCTTTAAACATATGAAAAAGGCTAGAAGACTGCTTGCATGGTGAAGGTCTTCAAATAAAATATCAAATTTAAAATATATACAGTGATTATGAGTGACTGTTTCTTCAGAGGAAAGGGTTTATCTACAGGTTTTTTAAATACTTCTGTAGACATTGTTGAAGGAATAAATTGGATAGATGCAACAGGTTATACATTTCTCAGCACACTTCCCTGAGCATTAAAAAAGAAAAAATCAATCAAAGCTGATTTACTTGCAAATAAGATGTCCTGAAAGTCTGATGATGCCCTATCATTTCCATTTTACGCAATGCAATCTAACTGGCAAATTAAACTGATACAAATCCCCATTTTCATTGCCTATTCATAACAGCAAATTCATAATTCATCATACATGTTCATAAAGCTTATAAGTACAATCCCCTCCAGACATTTAACAGGCCGGCATATTTCAATTAAAAATACTACAGCAGATGTCAGATTATTATGGAAAATCAGTGCGACAATTTCTATGAAAATTACCATGCACCTTCATTTTGAAGGTTTTGACTTAAAATGTATTTTAAATTATACTAAGATGAGTTTATGAGCTGACATGCTGAACCACTCTCGATTCCTTTATGAGTGTTATGAAAGCTGTGAGTTGACTGAAATACTCACATATTTATTATACTGAAATATCGTCTTGTTTTAGATGTCACATATTTATAGGCTAGGCAAAGAAGTAAAGGACCACATTACCATGAAAAATATGTGCACAAAAAATAATTAAATATTGTATGGTAGAGCGGTCCTTTACTGACTTTATACTTTTTGTAGAATCTTTTTGTAGGCCCAGTTACATTTGATACTCTGAGTTGTAATGAAACTGTAACAGAACCTATAGTTTTGTACTTGAACAATACCCTCTTACAGTATTGAAACTTATCTAAATATCATATTCAATGTACTAAAAATCAATCAATCAATCAATTAATCAATCAATCAATCGATCAATAATCAGCTTCTTTCCATGGTTGCTACTGTATACTGTAAAAACACACTGGATAAGAGTGACTGCTAGACAATGATAGAGACTTCAGAGGGACTCCTGTGCAGTTTGTTTCGTCGGTCCACATCTTAAGTCTTCAAAATTGAGAGGCAAAACAAATATGACCATTACAGAAAACTTGTTTCACTTCAGTACTTACTTTTCTACAGAGGTGTAACAGAACACTCTGCTTGTCTTGTGCAGCTCCCATTGGAACCCATTAGGCCTAAATGTTTTTGTGTGTCCGTGTGCAATATCATACTGTTCCTGTCTCGGCCCCATTAAAATAACGTATGGTTTAATTAACTACATTGGTTGCATTGATTCCTATCAGTTAAGTGCACGTCACTAAGACATAAAGGATGTCTTCAGCTAAAATGCCACTGCTACTGAAACAAAGTGGTGATCTATGTGGTCTTAAATATAAATAAAGAAATAAATAAAAGTGTAAAAACAATTCAAACAACAAACATCTCCACGCAGGATTTATTTTCTATTCTGGAGGTCAATCCTCCGTAATCCCCTATCACTGCAGACTTGATTTCTGTATTATCGAGACAACATTCTTGGCAGTTCAAACTGTTTCCTTTAACCATACAAACCCATGCCATGAGTCAAGGTGAAAGTACTTCATGTTTTTAAACACTTTGCAGTAAGGGAAGTCTCGGTCCCAGCCAGCAGCACACATTTAACATTTCAGTGTGGCTCTGTGGAAAATCAAGAATGGAGTCACAATGTGTGTGTGTATGTTCACTGGGTATGAGTGACTGGCCAGCTCAAGCAAGGGTGGCTAGGAAGGTATGACAGAACCATTAATATTAACAATTTTTTTTTTACATTTTTGTTTTTAATTTTTTAAATAAATTTGGCACTCAGAATCTCACAGAGTGGAGTAGGAGGAAGACCTTTCACAGCTTTTACATGCAGTCCGTGGGGCCACCAATCGACCAGCAGGGGTCGGTAGAGAAAAGGAACACAGACCCCAAACTGACTCCCGTACCCTGGGCGACGCCGTTGCCAACTGTGCATCGCCATATGGAGCTACCAGCCGCAGACGGCATCGGCACAGCGTGGATTCGATCCCACGCCATGGGGCTCATCCTTGCACCACAGCATGGCGCCGTAACTGAATGAGAAACCCAGCAGTCTGCGGGAACTATTATTTTCAAGCCTGTTATTTCCGCACCTTGTCCCTGCCATTGTAGCAGTGCAGGAACATTGTTAAGGTTGCTGCTCTCCCTCCACCTTTCAGCACTTCAGAGTTGTTTCTTTGTTGTGTTAGCCACTCACTCAGTCCCCACCCCACCATGCACCTACTGACATCCAGGCACAGTTTACCAAATAAACCAGACAAAAATAAAAGCAGCCAGTTAACTTCCTGGGTGAATGATGAGGCAAGCACAGACAATCAAACACTGAATTATATGGAGGCAGTGTTAGACTGTGGGGCTAGATGACAGTAGTAGTAGTTTTCATACTACTGCTTTATCTTAGAGGTGTCCCAATCTTAGCAGAAATGAGCCCGCTGCGCTGTATGTGGGCGCAGTGTTTTGTTTTAGTCCAGCATAATGACTCCTCATTCAACCAATTAACTAATTATGGGCTTCAATCAAGTGCTGGGTAAAAACAAAAAGCTACGCCCACATTAGCCTGTTTCAGATAACCACCCCTGCTTTTCTCCTGCAGCTTCAGAAGCGGCTTGTATAATGCCGGAGATCTGCGCCGACAAATCAAATTCCAATCCATCCATTCCTTCCCAGAAAAAGGGAACATTGCACGGTCGTATGTTCAGGTTACACTTACACAAACCCAAACGCAATCTTGGGCCATAAAAACAAGGAGTGCTGTACTGTACAACACAGTAATGGAAAGAGACAGTAATGCACTTTTCATTAACAAACATTTCCCATACCATTACTTCAAAATATATCATCAATTCACTTGGATGTTTCCGAACGGACAGGGAAATTATATTTATAATAAAAAGTATGTGTAGTGTCATTATATCTCAGAGAAAGAGCACACGAATGATGACAAAGAAGAAATAAGGGCAATATATTTAAAATGCTACCATGAGGCAGCTAATAACAGTGGCCTGCAAAATGATGCAGAAAACTACTGCCCTTGCCGTTTTAAATTCCCTTAAAATTGGAGGTGCCGTTTCCAGTTCCCGCGTCATTGTGACTGCAGGTTGCAGTGATAAACAGCAGATACCTTTATCGATTCTCTCATTCCTGCACAGTGCTGACGGGTGTCTCACAAGCTTAATTCTATGGAACTTCAAAATGAGATTACAGATTTTATCGGCAGGCGTAGAGCGACTCACAACGGCCTCAAAGAAGCCCTATCGCAAGCAAATCACACACAAACAAGGATCCCCCTTTCCCTGGAACAGGAGGATTTCTGCCGGAGAACTTTGTTTACCGTCACTAGGAGCTTTGAGTGGGGAATAAATAATAGCAAATAGTTTAATGCACAGAGTGAGTTATTCCTGACAGATGCCAGAGCTAGACTGTGACTTATCGAACTCAAGGGGGGAAAGCAATTGAGGAGAGTACTGTACAGCTGAGGTGGAGGAAAATCGGGCGAATCGTAAATATAAATGACACAAACAGATGGAGGACGTTGCGCTACGAAAGCGCGCACCTCACTCATTTGCGAATTTTGGTTGAAATACTTAATTTCTTTCCATAAGGAAATATGAAAGGAAATCGTACCAGATTCAGCATTACAGTATGTCTTCTTCGCTCTGTCAATCTGTCAGTACTTTATTTCTATGGTTCCCTCTAAAAAGAAGCTGTCACGGGATACTTCAATGTTCAGGATATAGACAATAAAACAAGGCTGATGAAACATTCGGCAAACCCATTCCAAGCCATTCTGGTAAATGGGCCATTAGGCGCAGAGGAGGGGAAAAAAAACGACTCCAGAAGGAAAAGCATAAATCTCTGTGGTCAGCTACCTACAGGTACTTAGCTAATAGGGAGCTGTCTCATATGAACAATGACGTGGTGTAAATACCACATCAGATGAAAGGTCGTGACCTCTTGCTGGCGTGTCCGTTCCAGAATAAATAAGACCAGCTCCGTGCGACGGAAATAATTAAATAATTTTTCACTCTGTGAGAGGGTCGCTCAGTAAAATGTGTGCTATTTGTAGTTATTAAAATAATGACTTAAAGTATTAGGCCCTATACATTGATATTATGTATTAAAATTAATTAAATTCATCCAAGTAAATTCCATGCATATATTTCAATATTTACAATGCTCTCCATCTTTAAAAGCCCCACCGTGTAATCCATTTACAAATACAAATAAATACAGACACGATAATCAGCTTGCCTGTGTCCAAATGAGCCTGGTTTAAGAAATAAAATAATAAAGCCACACTCAGTGTGTAGAAACCAGGTCAGGAGGCAGTCAGCCCAGTTTGTTTTATCTCGCCATTTGGCCAGATTGCTTTAGCTAATGAAAACTGCCAAGATGGGTGTAAAATCCCAATTTGATTGATAATGGGAAAAAAAGAACCACATGCTACACATGCTTGGCTGAAAGGAAACATGTAACTGCAAAGATTTTCTGCGAAAGGGTGGATGAATATCTATGCTTTTAGAAGGGATTGGCCAGCTATTGAGTCTGAAAGCCACAGCAAATTAACGATTCACTCGGAACCCGAAGCACTTCGCTAATAAAATGTATGTATTGCATATTACAGATTATTTGTGTGGCATATGTGGCCTTCTCTAAGCACTGGACGTTTAACAGCTTTCATCCATATCAAAGATGGACGTCAATCACCGAGCCATCTGGTAGAACTCGGGCACAAAGCACATGTGCAAGGTCACGAACAAGGTCTCTACCCAGCATGCATTGCTTCTTTGAGCTGGATAAAAATATGACAACGGCGTAACTGCCGAGCCTTAATCGTTCAGAACTTCAGTTAAAATATGGCACCCGGGCGGAGGTGATGATTACTACAGCAGCATCGTCACCCCGGTTCTGCTCAGCTCTAACCTCTCTCGCTGCGAGCAGATCTTACACATGCAGCTTTCCGTGCTCAAATATTAATGCTTTTCGAGTTCACCTACCGTAGAAAGACAGCTTTCCTTTCACGCTGTTCCTCCCTCTGGAGTTCTCCGCCACACACTCGTACATGCCTGCGTCTTCCTGCTGGAAATAGGGAATCTCCAGAACTCCGCTGGCTTTGCTCAGATCCACCTTCCTGGCGAATGGGATTCCGTCCACCCGTCTCCAGTTAATAGTTGGGACGGGGCTATTGAATAGAAAACAATGCAGAGGAAACCAGAGTCACTGGATAGGACTCAAAGCATAACAGTGGTGTCTGAACTAGCTTTGAGCCCTATGTATGCTACACCAGTCTTAGCACCGTGTGATGGGTGTTCAAGTCTGGATGGCGAGCAATTGAATCAAAGCTGTACAATGTCATGAAGTATGTCACAGTGCTGAAGATATACTATGTATATACACTCACTGAGTACTTTATTAGGTAGACCTGTACACCAGCTTGTTAATGCAAATATTTAATTAGCCAATCATGTGGCAGCAACTTAATGCATAAAAGCATGCCGACATGGTCAAGAGGTTCAGCTGTTTTTCAGACCAAATGTCAGAATGGGGAAGAATTGTGATCTAAGTGACTTTAACCGTAGAGTGAGATATTCTGTATTTGTTTGATGATTCAAATAGAAACTTGGTGTTTAATATTCACAATTGGGTGTGCAATTGTTGATGAGTATAAATAGCAATCATTTCTAAATGTATTCTATAAAACTGAAAATGCTGAAGTGTAATTCAGTGGCTAGCCACATGGGTTAGAATTAATATAATTGTTTACAAAAATACATTTGCATGAACAAATAAGAAACACTTACTTTCCAAGTGCAAAACACTCCAGTTTGACTGTGGAGCCTTTCGCCACTGGTACAATCTCGGGAAATTGAACTTCAATCTTCGGCTCATATTCGCCCATCACACCTGGAGAATGAAAAGCAGCACTCAATCAAGCTCACTAGCAGCCCGTGCGAGTGCCTGAATGCCAACATATTGTGTGTTGGTTGTCTACATTCACTCGCAATCCAGCCAAAGCCCAGATGCTGTTCAGGAACTGTTTACTAAGAGGGTTTTTATCGATGAGAGATTTTATGATCCTCCCTCCAACCACTTTCTGTAGGTCCTCACGTTTGACGTGAGATAGTGGAAACAATCAAACCCCCCTCCCCCCTCCCCTCCCCCATATTGTGCAGCTGGCATTACCCTGACGGCCCCTGTGCTGGAGAGAGCTCATTCTGATTCTTATCTCGACCGTCTAAAACGATGAGGAAGCTAAAATCCACCGTGTAATGGTGAACACGACAGGCAGAGGGCTGCATTAGCGTCACGTGTGATGACCGCCTGGCAGAAGACAAGCTGACTGCGCCCTCTACGCCGGTCAGCTTAATTGGCCCTGAGGTTCTCAATAAACACATAAGTGTACCGGGAGAGAAAACCTTCACTGCTCTGAGAATGTGAACACTGAATTGTTTACATAAAAATAACTGTTTATCAGTGGCCCCTGAACTAAAGCAAGCACAATGACAATTTACGTAGCTTAACAGCAATTATTTACATGCACAAAATACTGAAAAAAAAGAAAAAGTATATAATTTACTTATAACTAAACTAAATAATAATAATCACAATACATTTGACACTTTTGCATTTGACACCCATAGAGTAAAACTGGTTTGCACTCATGTAGATATTACTATTATTACTGGGATCATAGCTGAGCATTACAATGTGTGAAATAGCAAAACATCATCATCTTGTCACTGATCTTCTAAGGTCTAAAGTAGACAGAAAGTACTTAATAAATGTGTTTTAAACAGTTAGCTACTTTTGTCCCATTAATCTTCTTTAAATAATTCAATTCAATATTATTTGTATCTCACTTTTATCTAGAAGATAAAAGACGCGTATGTCAGTGCCTTTTTACTGGGAGCTCGATGGCTCCTTAAAATAATTCTGTTTAAGGTTTGCATTCAGATGAAAACTAATTACAGGATGGCAATCATGTGCCAGCTCCCACCAAGCTGTGGGATTGAATCAACCCCCCATGGATTCAGCAAGCATCAGACATCAGAAATCTGTTCATGGCTGTTTACTAAATGGCAATATGGCTCAAAGCAATATTTTGATACGTTCACAAGGGAGCACAGGAGAAACATATTTCTCAGTATTTGAAAACTTATTCTATTATTGGTATAGAATATACAGTGAGCTCCATAAGTCTCAGGACAAAGACATACGCTAAGTGAGCACTTTATTAGGTATTTATTTAACTTAATTTTTTAGACTTCTGCTGCTGTAGCCTATCCACTTAAGAGGTTTGATGCATTGTGTGTTCAGAGATGGTCTTCTGTATACCACTGTTGCAATGTGCGGTTATTTGTGTTTCTGTCACCTTCCTGTCAGCTTTGACCAGACTGGCCTTTCTCTCTCTCATTAACAGGTTTTTTTGTTTTTCACACCATTCTCTGCAAACTCTAGAGACTGTTGTTCATGAAAATCACAGGAGATCAGCAGTTTCTTAGATACTCAATCCATCCTGTCTGGCACCAACAATCATCCCACGGTCAAAGTCACTTAGATCACATTTCTTTCCCATTCTGAACAACAGCTGAACCTCTTGACCATGTCTGCATGCTTAGTTGTTGCCACATGACTGGCTGATTAAATATTTGCATTAACAAGCTGATGTACAGGTCTACTTGCTCACTGAGTGTATTTTCTTGATTTGGCTCAGTAATCCACATTTTAAGAGTATTTTTATCCATTTTGGTTTCGCCTTGTGGAAATCACAGAATGTTTTATACATAGTTCCCCCATTCCAGGTCACTATAACATTTGGGATGGCTTCACAGGTGTTTATAATTAGTCAGGGGTACCCATTACATTACATTATATTCAGCAGACAGTTTTATCCAAAGCAACATACAAAACAGAGTATATCAAGGTCATAGAACAAACAACCGAACAGGTCAGATACAATTCACATACGATCAGTTGTAAAGCCAGTTGCTTCTCAGTGCATGTATAACCCAGCAGTAGTCATGATTCTAAGGTCTTTGATTGCCTTTGGAATCTGCTATTGGTGCTTGTCAACATAAGGACCAGAGTTGTGCCAATGAAATAGAAGGAAGCCATTATGACACTGAGAAATAATAAGAAAAAACTGACAGACAGACCAAACTACAGGCTAAAAAAAAATATCGTAGAGAAGAAAAATAACTGATGAGTTCAGTAATTGCAAATAGACCAAGTAAGCCAAGCAAGACCGCTACATTTGAACTCCTGTCCGACAGAAATGAAACTCTCTTCAGCAGGCAGGCCTGGATTTGTAAGTGAGTACTCTCCACAGAAGACTTCACAAACAGAACTACAGACGCTACAATGCAAGATGCAAACTGGTAGTTAGTCGCAAAAATAGGATGGACATGTTACAGTTTGCTAAGATAGCCCATAGAGTCCTGGACAAAGGTCTTGTGGACAGATGAGACCAAGCTTCACTTGTATCAGAGAGTGTTGGCAAGAAAGAGTAAAGTGTGGAGGCAAAAATGAACTGCCCAAGACAGAGACAAAAGCGTTGATCCATTACAGTCAATCAAAAATAGCTGCACAGTCGCCAATTGAGGTAGACTCAGGACCCAATTTTGCGCTAGCACCAAAGATTTTCCATCATTTGACACTGGGGGCAAAAATGCGTTTTGGCTAATAACTGGTGATGTGTTTGCTTAAATGGCTGAGACATTTAATGCCAACCCAATTAATGCGGCCGCCATATTGCATTCTATCGAAAGGTGTGCCAAATTTTCAAAGTGTGCCCAATCTTCATCAAATTTGGCAGAGATGATATTCGGACTAAAAGACATAAAAGATATCAGATGGAATTGTCACTGAAGTAATCAAACAGGAAGTGAGGGCATATCTCAGCAATGCTTTCATGTGTTTATACCAAACTTGGTATATGGACTCAGGACTCCTTCCTGAGGATGTGGAGGTGTCATGGTGACTCTGCCCTGCTGGAATGCTTGGCCCCCATTCAACCCTGCTTGCAGGTTTAATTGATAATGTAACTGCTAAGGGCTGCAGCAGAATTCTGAAGTGTACAGTAGCATCTTATCTGTTCTTCCAAAGTTCTACCAAATGCCTCCAAAATGCTTTATCCCACACATACACACACCTACAATAAAATACATGCAAATAATTAGATTAATGTTGGATAGATGACCTTTATATTCACTGGCTATTGATAAGGCCATCTTTGAAACTTTACAACACATGGAACTAGGTTATCTTAATTTCTATACCTCACTGAAACAACAGCTAATTAACCTTTGGATGTAATTTGTATTCTGCAAAAATACCATGGCCTACTTTGCTTTTGTGAAGCCTAGCTTTTCTTTGAAGGTTGATGTATTATTTTTTTCAGCCCAGTTTGTCTTCAAATTGCTCAGGCTTTTCTGAATCTGCCTCTGTTATTATCGACCCCCATTAAGACATCCTGTAGCTTTTTCCTTCCACGTGATACCAATTATATCAGTTCCATCCATTAGCATTCAGTGTTTTTCACATAGCTATTGCCAGCTATTTTAAGCACTTATGACGTGACAGAAATACTTATCTATTTATAACTACTTACAGATGTTTCTGACAGTGAGATGTACCGTAAGCAGTGTTCTCACCGTCAGTGCGCAGAACCAGAGGAGTGCGAGGGCCCTGCACCCGGGTTTTCGTGACTGTGTTGGTCACCACGCAGGTGTAGTTGCCCACGTCTGACGGCTCCACCTTGGCGATGTAAAGGTTCCCATTTTCCTGAGACACAAAGCGACGGGTGTCTTGCTTCACAAACGATGGGTATTCATTGAAGATCCAGGCATATGACAGCTCTGTGAAGAAGAGAAAGGAATTCCTGATGAAATTGACTTGGCACTTCCAAAAGCAGCATCGGCAATGAGCTATCTGACTAACTCCTTGGCCTGTACAGAGTTGCAGCTTGTAAGACTACCACAAGGCAACAAGCAAAGGATGAGAATGACAGTTATGAGAGGTGATTAATAATTCTCAGCTAACCCAGAGCTCTGTGATCATCTGGCTTCATTTCAAATTGATTCATATATACTGTAGCCCTAGATTCAGGACAAACCACCAAGCAGACCAAAGAAAGTTATGATATTTCAGGTTCATTGAGAGTTCAAGTGAAATAAGGCAATGACCATAACACCATGTGAAAAACACAGTTGAGAAAACATATACATTGCAAATTAGGTATGAATTAAATTTAGTTTGTGAAGATATACATTCTTGTGAACTCAGTAGGGTGGATACATAGCCTTAATTACTTATAAAAGCCTGAAGAAATACATATCCAGCACATGGTTTACTAAGCAAGAATAAGAAACACATTGAACACATTATTTCCTTTTATTCCCCCAGCTGGTCAAGATTGTTTAATTTTAAATGACTGGAATGAAACCATACCGAGCGATGCCAAGGCTGTGTAATAAGTATTTGCAAATTTAATCGGTCTTTATTTATTAATTTGATAATTACAATTAAGGAAAGATTCTGAGACAGTGGACTCAAAAAGATTAAACTGGTGCAAAAATGTATAATTACCTCACCATCACAAATGTGCACAGGGAACATTTGGACAATAGCTTCGCCCTGGCTTTGCCATCCCGCTGTAGGGCCCTAATCCATGAGCTGACTATGCAATGCCATCCACGGCAGCAAGTGCTGCACACAATACCCAAGGATGTTATTAAGGCACAGGGAGGCTTTTCAGGAATTTTATAAGCCCATTAAATAGAATAAGGAGTGGTTAAAATTTGGCAATAAACATGCCCGATATAGCAGCTGGCTTTGCAGGAATCTCTCTGTCAGGTTGACAACAGAAGGAAGAGAAATGCTAAGCCACAGTCAGAGAATAATGTCAACCACGGTAGTTTTTGTTGGCAGCTAGAGTGGCCATGCAAAAACTATAAATGTCAGCAAGACTTTCATGTCATAACGGTGTGTCCAGACATAGTAGAAACGTAAAGAACATAACAGATTTTTGAATAGTGACCTTTGGGGAAAGGAATTTTATTTTTGTTGGTTCAATGCCCTTAACTCATCCGTTCCTCAGGCCAAAATGACTGAAAAGAGAAGTCACCTGCGGGTCAGGTGAATATGAAACATGTACTACTGCCTGAATCTGTATATATCTGGTGCAGTAAATATTTATTTTGTGCTGTATGCACTAAGGGGTGGATAAAATGGCTACTACCAGCTCTCGTCTCATTCAGTCCAAAAAGCAATGTGATTGCCACATTAAAACTAAAACTAAAAAATAACTGCTTTTCAAATGCCATTTTATGGCAGGGGAAATAATGTTCAAAAATAAAATTAAATACAATAAAACAATTTTGAGTGCAGAATTGAATACCGTAATTTCAAGTAAAATAAAAATGATCAACATTTGCCCATATTTATGTGTTTATGTTTGGGGTAATTATATTAATATATTTTGGATATTGTTTCAAAGAAAATGCTACAGAGCCAATCTATGCAAAATCATTAGAAAAGCGGCAATGTGTAAATAATGCCCCCTCCCCCTTGTGATAGCTACCCATTAAAAATTAACCACAAGCAAAGTATTTGGTTTCTAAGGCATTAATACAATCACTAAACAAATTCTGCATTTTTACATGATACATCACAATGACATCAGCCTCTAGAAATGTGAAATGAATGCATTTCCTTCCTTTTTTTCCTTTAATGATGAATCCGGCAACAGGGAGGAAAATGTCTACGGAATCCGTGAAGAATCCGTTGTGCAGCAGCACTTGCCAATAGGTGTTATTTTATTTGAAGAATGCTGGAGAGCTTTTTAACGAGGTGAACACCTGCAAACCTCTCCCCAGCACCTCTCTTTCAGAGAGACCTGGACTGCAGACTGTTTTGGGCTGCCAGGCATAGCTGTTCTTTAATCTAGCAGCAGCAGCACACACCATCCCCTGGTCCTTAATCTCTGTTCCTCTTACAACGTCCTCCACACTGGCACCCTGACTGAGATCATCAGGCCCCGACTAGCCGAATGTTTCTCCTGGCAGGGTTAGTCTGTCAGAGGTGGGACGAAACCAGCTTTCTTTCAGCCTTTTGAGGAAGTTTTTACATTTTTAAAATGAGTTCTACCGGGAATGGGTACCATAGACCGAGGCATTCGCTGGCTACATATTTTCTAACCGCGATGTTCGGAATTATTCTAATCAAGGGCTGCTGAGTTCTGAAGCCCCGCTAATGAACAGGCATGTACCATTTCCCCGCTGAGCCTTATCAAACCCGTTCGCTCGTTAACGGGCTGGTAATTAAACAAAACAGTCTTGGAGGATTCCTCCCTGACTCTTTCCGTCTGCTTGTCCATTTATCACTGTGTGATTCCGCCCTGGCTGCAGTTCTGCAATTATCACATGCAGGAGAGGATAGTGCATAGGTCTGCCTTCTGCCTCCTCCTTACTGTGCTGTTGAATGCATTGAAGGGTAAAGCACGGTGTGGAAACACATCACTTTGATGGCATAGGAAAAATGTTGCACTTTCGCTTTGGCATTTTCTCTCTATAACTTTTGCTTTCTTTTTATTTTTTATTATTTACACAATAATTCACAAATAAAATAACTTCAGACTCCCAGGGCAGACACAAAGGCAGTTTGCAAAGGGAGAACTGTAAATTACAGATATGATTACTGCTCTTAAATGTAATGCTTATGTCCCTGAAATCCATCATGAAAGCCTCATTGGTTGGACATGTATTACTTTTGCCTCTGGGTTCTGCTGCTTTTCGTATATTCCATTTCAACCACAAGTAATTTCACTGAGATTTGGACCGTGTTGTTTTGACATTATGATTTTGGCCAGTGTTTTGAGAGTGGACTTGACTTGACTGCTGTACTTGAAGATTACGCTGGTTAGACAGTATGCATTGCCAATACATGTATTGTCAAAACTATGAGTGTTAAATGCTAATTAATATTATTACATTATTAAATGTTTCGCACATTAACTGCAGTTCCAATTTATTATGTAGGAGTAATATGCTAGTGATAACTTCAGTAGTATTTTTTGTGATCTGTACAAACACTGCCACTTGTTCATGTGATTGTCTTATCAGCCAATCATGTGGCAGCAGTGCAATGCATACAATCATGCAGATATGGGTCAGGAGCTGCAAATAACCACACATTACAACAGAGGTATGCAGAAGAGCATCTCTGAACACACAACGCATCAAAGCTCTAATTGGATAGGCTACAGCAGCAGAAGACCAATAAGTCTGAAAAATACGTCTAATAAATGGGTATACACACACTAAAAACTATCAGAGGCTGACTATGTTTAACATAGCTATATATTCATTTTCAAATCTAGAGCTTGACGTTACACTTCTACATTATCTAGGGTGACATGGCTCAGGCAGTAAGAGCAGTCGTCTGGCAGTCGGAGGGTTGCCGGTTCGATCCCCCGCCTGGGCTGTGTTGAAGTGTCCCTGAGCAAGACACCTAACCCCTAAATGCTCCTGACAAGCTGGTCGGTGCCTTGCATGGCAGCCAATCACCGTTGGTGTGTGAGTGTGTGTATGAATGGGTGAATGAGAAGCATCAATTGTACATCGCTTTGGATAAAGGTGCTATATAAATTCCAACCATCTACGGACATGGACAGTTGTATTTTAGACAAGTACACAGTTAATTCCCTGCAAGGTGGGAGTGAACCAATTTGTGGGAATGCTTTAAAGTGCAGTGAAGACTGGCAGGCAAAATCTGCAATCTATGAAAAATGAATAACTGCTACTTTGCAAGGACAAAGCAGGGGTGAGTGGATGTCTTTCTCAGTAATCTCAAATGTTAGGTAAGCTTTCCAAAAAATCAGTGGTAATGGAATATTTGTAAAGTGTTTCTGTCTTTTCCTTTGTTTTACAACACACAGACAGGCACTTTCTGCAAGTTTCAGGAAATACATCTCAATTCAATTGTAAGCTTCGTGTAACCATTTAAAATGGATGTGCTGCTCACAATGGTGTTTCTCATTCCATCGATAGTACTTCAGGAACTCGCTGCCCCATTGAGATGCAGTAATACTCCAACTGCAGCAAAGAGATTCTCTTTAGCATCTTTACCATCAAGCCCTATTGCATATGCAAATGAGTGGATGGGACAGACACAGGGCCCTACTTTGGTAGCAAAGGTAGTGCAAATGTACCTGGCCACATTAGCTAATTTTCACTCCAAATTTCTGCATTCCAAGTGCAAGGCTGCCTTGTATCACCACAACGGTCTTGTGACTCACCTGTGACACTATTGTACTTTTTCCATACACTATACTTGAATAGACCTAGCAAAGTAGCAACCTGTAGGTACTTGGTGACTCACTAAACAGCTTTAATGTATAGATGACTTCAGGCAACCTATTGAATTCAAGACCACCTTATTCTCTGAGGATGAAACTAATTGTGTTTCACCACAAAAGAGCCATTTCTTGGATACAGGCCTCAGACTGTGCTAAGAGTAGGTTCCTTGGGGGTAAATAATTTTCCTTTTAAGGCATCTAGACATGACCTGCACAAAAATATGTTGACAGATAAATATTTATACCCAAATAAACAAAGCCAAACTGAATTCAGTGGAATTTTATGCGCTGTGGTAGGTATGGATAAATTATTAGCACACTGACTGATTTGACTGAATTTGGATATGATTTGCTTATATTTTCAAATTTAAAAAATGGGCCAACCTAATAAACAGGTAATTTTCACTGAATCTTAGTGTATAACAAAGTGTTTAAGAGCTGACCATATAAAATGAGGCCTAAGGTCTACTCAACATCTAATCAATTAAATATTACAACCATTGAACCATTCAATATTACATCCATCATTGCAAATATTACATGTACCTATTACGAGAGTCAGATGGTGCGTATTATAAGCTGCCAATCTTGCTCTCATAAAACATGTTTTTTTCATGATTAATGAGATAATCTACATATGGCTATGAATTACAGATGCAAACCTGAGTAGTTCTACATCAGACTTTACCAAAGAGACTGGCCTGTAACTGACACAGTTGAGTGAGTATTTTCCAGCTGTAATGAGATCAGGGACACTGTATGTTTTTGTCTCAGTGGAATGATAATTTAGCATAATATTTCAAATCAATGAACTAACCAAGCACCACACTGTCAGCAGCAGTTCTAGCCAGACCAGGTGACTTCCCATTTTTCCTGCAGAAACTTTACAATTTGATGTGATATGAGTCAAATGTGAGGCAAAATGTTAAGTGAACCAAGGCCAATGCATTTTCTAATTATTCGGTGCTTTTAAACTGATTTAGACTGTAAAATGGGAATGCATAAACAAAACTACAGCTTCATATACATTGCACAGTACCACAATAAGCTATTAGCTTGACAGAAACAAGGCCGGCTCTCAGTTTTTCAGTGGCAAAGTGACAAACGGCCCAGCAGGCAAAATTAGATAAACAGAGATAAATTTGGGTTTCTGAAGAACAGTGAATGTAAGCTTCCACACAAAAGGCTGAAAAGCCTTTCTGTGACAAAGCATTTCAAATGCTTGCCTGAGAGCCTTTTCCATTCCAGCTAAACAAACACAAATGAAATGCACTCACCATCTCTCCCTCTCCCTCTCCCTCTCTCTCCCTCCCTCCCTTCCTCGTGTTTTGACCTCCTGGTAGAGGCAGACACATTCTTATCTAAAATCATGTGGCTTTGTCCTTAAATAAGTTCATGACGGCAGGCATCCTAAGGTTGTGTACCGTAACACCACATATCCACCACCATACTTGCACCCTGCATTTCAAGTACAACCCACCGTTGGTTTTTGTGGCCGAAAAGCTCTATTTATTTGTCTCATGGAGCTATTTTTACAGTCATTGCCTGGTTTATGAAGTTAAACAACCTTTTGTCTCTTTTCATTCGACTGTTGTGTGTGACCTTCCGTATGTTAATGGTGACTAAAGCAGCTTGCCGCGTGCAAGCTCATATTTATACTCCAGTGTAACAGCACGTCACAGATTACTTAGCAATTCCTAAGGATTCAGATCAATTTACAATATACTTTCTACGGTAATGTACTGACTTATATATTTATTCATTGGCGAAGATGTATTAATCTTTGAGAAATTTTGCCTCACATACAGTCCATACTGTGCATAATAAATCCATGCATGTCCTTCATCATCTGATCTATGGTCAGTCACTGGAAATGTGTGCTGGTGCCAGTTTGCTGTCAGTCTCCCTTTATTGTCGTTATCATTGCCAACGGTTCTGACTGATACAAGTGTATATTCAGAGCTTAATGACAAATTATTTAAACCGCTTACACAAGCATTCCTAATGTGCCTATTACTGTCAGTGTTCACAGCCAACAATTAAAACAAGCCTCTTGGCTTTGTTCATGGTTCCTAATGTGATTAATATCTACACTCAGTGGGATGGCACTGCTTTCTGCTGTCTGAGCCCCCAGGCAAAGCCTCTAAAGATGTTACGCTAGCGTCACTGTTTTAAGGCCCATACATATTCAAATGGAAATGAATAACAGTCATGGCAAAGGTGCACATTATAGGCACACAAGTCTTCACTGAGGGAGAACAAAGTATCAGCCAGTCAATGCAAATGGAACTACAAGCTGGCCTACATTCAGATAAATTAAACGGATACACTTTCTTGGCGAGGCAAGCCCACGCATCTTTATCTCACATTATCAATGTCATTGCTTTCTATGAATATTAATATTGACACAGCTGCCTGATCATCTGGCATTAATAATACATGTAAAGCCTATTCCAACAACAGTATGCATTTTTAATTAAGGCGTTCGAAAACGGGATCGTCTGAGCATGCTGAGAATGATAAACAAAAAAAAGAACAAAAAGGTTACTAATTGTTTTGTTCAAAATATAATCATCCCCCGACATAGGCAGTGGAAGTGCCATTATACATTTTGCTCGCTGGAGGAGATGAACCAGAAGGCAATAAAATGCCCCGAAGAGCTAGATAAATGAAAGATTGATTGTGATGGCTTGCTCAAGGTAATGCAAAGTTCACTGCATACAAAGACTACACTCTAATAAAAAGCGGTGCGGCAAATTATTACATAAAATGAAACGTCGGATTAATTCTAATTTGGAAGACCTTGTTGAAGCAGAGGGAAGTACCAAGGATTCATTATCTAGGCATCCATCACATAGTGAGAGACCTGGGGCATTCATCCAGAAGAGGCTGCAGCACTTGATGCACTGTCAACCTCAGTGCAATGTTACTCTGCAGATATGGGGACTTGCAATCACAGTGCCCCCCTGCTGCAAACAATGCCATCTCGGTCAGCTTGGACTCCAAAGCAAATCTACCTTTCATCCAAAAGATGTGTACATTCAAGGTCCAATTTGTACCATGTGAGGATATTCATATGACAATATCTTCCTTGTAGTGTTTGCATTATCAAAGATGATTGTGTAGGAAGGGGTCCAGTCTCACTGAATGCTGGATGGTACAGTCCATCCTCTATAACTGAGAGCACAATAACAAACTTCAGTCTCCATTGCTGAGAGCAGGATGGTACAGTCCAGCCTCTACAGTACAACTGAGAGCATGATAACATAGGTCAGTCTCCATTGCTGAGAGCAGGAAGGTAACGTCCAGCCTCTATCACTGAGCGCATGATAACAGTTCAGTCTCCATTGTTGAGAGCAGAATGGTACAGTCCAGCCTCTATCACTGAGAACACGATAACAGACTTCAGTCTCCATTGCTGAGAGCAGGATGGTACAGTCCAGCCTCTATCACTGAGCGCATGATAACAGTTCAGTCTCCAATGCTGAGAGCAGGATGGTACAGTCCAGGGTCTATCACTGAGAACACGATAACAGTTCAGTCTCCACTGCTGAGAGCAGGATGGTACAGTCCGGCCTCCAGCAAGGTAAAATAATGTTTTCTTTAGTCCAGCCTATCAGCAGGTGGGCCAAAACCTGTCAACAGCAGTCTTTGACCAGCAGTCGCCCCATGCCCCGCGTCTCTGAACAACCCCTCCAGAGAGGCACCGACACTGGAATTGTGTAAGACAGCGCAGTTTATATTGTTACAGCACTTTCTCAATTCAAGAGGGAAGTCTATATTTGGCTTTGAGAGCTCTCTTCCTTCGGTTACTTTAAGATACCAGACGTGATGTACATGCTCTGCGTTCTTAAAGCCTGCGGTGAAAAAAAAAAGACAAAGAAAGAAAGAAATGAAAAATGTGCTGTATCTGTCTCTGTTCTGGGCGGATGCACAGGAGAAGAAGTGATTTTGTTCTTGAGTACACCTAAAAGGCCTCGTTCCATTAGAGGATGCAGGCCACTCGCATTAGGTCCTGAACTAAACACAGTAATTGAGCGATACAAAGACCAACATGGGGGACACACGCAGGCAGCCATTAATGCGCTGCACTCTGAGCAAGAGTGGAAGTGACAGCTTTTCAACTTCAGATGCATCTCTGATCTGAAGCGACTAAAGGACCTAGAGGGACGGAACAATTTGATTCTCTACTGCAACGCCCAGGGAGCAACACACACACACACACACACACACAGGCACACACACACAACACACCACACACACATACGCTTACATCCCAGGCACAGTCAGAATTATGACCTCATTACAAAGCTCTGCACTCCCACCCCCCCTGAAAAAGCACCACATGTAACGTATTGTACAGGCCTATTTTACCGCCATTGAGCTAAAATAAACACTCTCAATTAAAAGCACGGAAGGTAAAATGTACACAAAGCGACATAACGCACTCCTCCAGCTGCGCGTCAAAAGGCGAAGCGACAGCTGACTTCAGAGCGGGTTGTGCGGTTTGAGGTGACGTTGGCAGTACGTGACATTGACGGTACATGACGTGGCGGACCGTGACGGGCCCCGGTCTTCAGTCAGCTGCAAGGAGCAGGTACGGTACTGTACCGTACTGCAGCACACTCGGGGCCCCAGCAGTAGAGCAGAGCTGAGCAGCTCAGTGTGATTAAAGCCCAGGATCGCTTCATTAGGACTCTAATTACTCTACCCCCTCTCCCCTGTTCCATCCCCTCTTATTGTTTCTGCAACAACGGCCTATTAATCATAAAATAATGAACGGAAATAAGCGGATCCGCGCTCGTTTCCCCCCTGTTTTACCGGTTCTCCTTGGAGGTACTTCAGAGGAGACCGGCATGGAAGGGGTGGGATTTTTTGGCAAACGCAGGTGTTGTTAAAACGGAGCCTGGCGAAGCTGAGATGCTTTTTCAAAAGAATCCGTTGTGACAGCAGAACAATAAGGACAATACATTTTATTATCTCTGAGATGGAACATGCTTTTAAACCTCTGCTGCCCTCTTGGCAGGGTCCTCCCTGGAAATATATATTCCTAATCGCAATGGGATGCACTGGCAAATAAAAGTGTCGAAGCGTTTTAAAAAGAGAAGCTGATGCAACGCTGTTATGTTTGATGTGACACCACTTTCTACCCCTTGAATGTAAAACCGGAGATGAATATAAAACAAATGTGGTAATAATAGCCAATGTGTGGCTAATAAATGCCATTGGGTCCTTGTCTAATTCCCAAACTGGATTCAATCTGTGTTTGGCCGAGGAACGCTGATTTATGCCCACACCAATTGCACAGAACTCAAGTCATGGCAATGAAACACTGACTGCTCTGAGTGGAAAAAATTATCCTGGGTATAATAATGCACAGTTATCTTTAGAGAATAAACTTATCTGGCATGTTGCATGCCATTTTGAAGTACCCGTTTCCCCTACAGTAACATTCCAATCTCTGTGATACATATGCTGCACATAATAGTCACATCAGAATCATGACCTTGCAGAAAAATATTACAAATAAATGTTCTCCTTGTAACTAAACATGTTATTTTGTATGATTTTCAATCGTAGATTATTATTTTTGCCCTTGTCCTTTTTAAGGGGCTGAATGATGGTTGTAGTCACTTCTGAGCTTTAATTCTTAATGAATTACCGTGCACAAAACATTGAGGCTCCAGTCCGTTTACCTGTTCAATACCCATCTCAATGTGACCTGGGAAATCCTCCTATCCCTCTTCAGATCCTATGTATTTAAAGGTGTGGATCAATCACCCATCTGTTGTAGATAAGATAATGGCAGGCAAAGTCTGATTCAAGATTTAAACGGTCTATATCTGGCACAGAGGCCTCATTCCAATCATTAATAAACATGGCTATTGACCAGTTCTGCTGCTCCTTTTAATACTGTGTTCCTTTGATATCACTATCGCTTAATTTTAGTGCCAGAGTACGATTTGTGGACAGACGGCATGTGGTGTGATCACCATTTTTTTCTTGCAGTAGAAATGTTCCATCAAGCGACAGGATACAAATAGCATACTTTTTTCAAAATACATATAATTAGAAAAATAACAGCTATGCTTTGTTCTAAAGGGTGTCTGGGACACTGTCTCCATCCTGTATGGATGTTCATTTCAAGTTCACCTCTGACAGATAGTAAATGTTCTAAATGGTCACACCACCTATTGGTTAAAATGGAAATGGTAATAAACATGGCTTCTGCAACGGGCATTGTATTAACTTTCTTTCTTTTCTTGGAAAAAGAAAACTAATTTAACATCTATCTCCGCTCAATAAAATAGGCTTAATATCATAGCATTTGTTCTTTATGAATAACTATTAAAAAATGATGATGAGATCACAGGGCCTTTCAACACCCCTGCCAATGCTCTTGGCACCATGTAATTGCAGAGATCCCTCATCCCCACTCATACAACCCATATCTAAACAACACCTAAACATCACACTGCCGGTACAATTGAGCAAACTCACCCATGTTCACGAGTCACAGTCTGGACTCAGCCAACACTGATTTCAAATGCACTATGCACATTCAGGCGAAACAAAACACTACCCCCAACCTGAAAAAAATTTAAACCAAAAAACTGAGTATACTATGTGTGATCATGCCTTTAACTAGCACCTGAGTATAACACATCTAAATATGACATATTTGAAATTAATATTATTAAGTCTTTATTTACACAAAAGGAGTAGGGCCAGCAGTACATATGCTATATACACACTCAGTGAGCACTTTATTAGGTATTCATCAGTCTTTTTACTTATTGGTCTTCTGCTGCTGTAGCTTATCCACTTACAGGTTGTGTGTTCAGAGATGCTCTTCTGCATACCACTGCTGTAATGTGTGGTTATTCACATTGCGGTCACCTTCCTGTCAGCTTTGACCAGTCTGGCCTTTCTCCTCTGACTTCTCACATTAACAAGGCATTTTTTCTCGCAGAATTGCTGCTCACTGGATGTTTTTTTTTTTTCACAATCTCTGCAAACTCAAGAGACTGTTGTGTGTGAAAATCCCAGAAGATCAGCAGTTTCTGAGATACTCAAACCCCCCTGTCTGGCACCAACAATCATTCCACAGGCAAAGTCACCTGGATCACAATTCTTCCCCATTCTGACATTTAGTCTGAAAAACAGCTGAACCTCTTGACCACATCTGCATGCTTTTATGCATTTAGTTGTTGCCACACAATTGGCTGATTAAATATTTGCAGTAACAAGCTGCCGTGCAGGTCTACCTAATAAAGTGATCACTGAGTGTATGCAACATTGGCTATACTGCTTGATTAGAGCTGCAGTGCACCAGTCAGCTGGGCCTATGAATCATGCTTATTAAATCCAACTACTCATTACAGAAAACAATTAAAATAAGCGCAATGATATTATCTAAATCACTCCGGGCATTTGATTATACATTTAGAGCTCGCTGCACCCAAACATCAGACAGGGGATCGCTGGCGGTCTAGCGGAGAACCCGAAAAAGTAAACATACTCCAGTTAAAGAAGAAAAATGACTTAAAAATATTAGATAAAATACTAAAAAAGAAAAGAAAAAGAAAAGAAAATGAAATGTGTAGAGGGACGCTGTTCAGAGATCTGTGGGCGGTTATCTTTCAGCAAGCTGAATAAGATTGGGGGCCTGAGTCGCCGGAGCCTGGCTGTGAATACTGGCTCCTGTTGTTTTTTTCTGTCCTTATTTTTCCTTCCTGTGCAGCTGACATGTTATTCCTCGAGGACTGAAATCCCACTGTCATCACAGGGAGTGTTTGTGTGCTGGGGCAGCGAGCCTAGGGATATGACGTGTGGCTGCAGTCCAACAGAGAGGAATGTAAACCCCCCAGTGACACGGAGAGAGGAGAGAGACTGGGGGGGGAGGGGGGGGGTTGAATACAGAGGGAGAAACAGCACCAGGTGTTGCACTTTCTGTGACCACAATGCTTTTCCTCCACGAAGCAGCGCTGCGAAGCCCTCAAACACAAGAGCACAGTAGAGCGCACTGCTCATTTGCAGACATTTTGTGTTTGTAGCAATCACACTGCTGAGTTACACTTGTACATTTCAAGTCCTTCACCACCCACTGTTGATTGTTGTTAAATGTTGCATTAGTCCACTTCGCCAGTCCAATGTGCATTTCTTTTAATTTATTACTGAATTACATGAATGCATGTGACACCATATTTTGGAAAATGAAAATGAATTGTAAAATTAAAAGTGTATAAAGGTTCGCTACACCGAAAGGTCACGCTGAGTCGAGGTAATGGCGAGGCATCCAAGTAATTGGCAAGGCAATCATATCATTGAACAGGCTTCGCTCCTGGGCTAACTTGCATCACAATACAAATATTTTGTAGTTAAAATATTATAATTGTATTATAATTTTAAAATGTGTTTCAGCCCAGCATTGCAGGCTCTATTTTCCGGTCAGCACAGTGTGGTGTGAGCTGTCGCCCTTGTGGTAGTTTCGTCATGGATATAGCTGTGCCTGAGCACTTTGGTAATGTCGATGCACGCTGAAGTCGCAGGAGAGCCTCTGCTGGGGGTGGTGAGTCAAAATGGAGTCGTGTGTGCCATTTCGGTGCAGCTCACTGAAAATTTCCGGTCAGACTAGCCATTTGTGCCCTTCACCACCCGCTTGCTCAGACCGTGTCCATTGTGAATTTCTGCCCTTTTCCCATGCGATGTGTGCATGTCCATAGCCTATTCAAAAGCCAATCAACGTTTTTTGGCAATCATACGCTGTCCAATTTAACTTTAATTTAAACCCAGAATCAAGAATAAAGGCATCATTTGCATTTATTGTTCAATTGCCTTCTTATGATTTTAATTCCTCTATTTATTTCAATTTTTAATTGTTTATTGCTGTTCTTGCATTGCGGTCCCTGGGGTACCATCAGCTATTTAGTGATTTTTCTAACACCCAGCTCTAATGAGAAGAATGACAATAAACAAATAGAACTGAACAATCTTTTCATTTTAATTGACTGTAGATACAATGATAGCTACAGTACTGGCACAAATGATGGATAGACTACATTTAAACAGTGTTTGATGATTAATGCAATAATTTGCTACAATCTCTCTTTTTGGAATAAATGAATGTAATAAACAAAATATCAACATCAAACTAAAATAAAAATAAAAATGAGTTTCTTTTGGTTCCGATGTTTGGCCTACTGTATGTCTATGTCTTATTTCTCAGCCTCAGAAATTGAATTGAATTGGCACAACCCTGGTCCTCATGTTGACAAAAACCAATAACAGCCTGCTGGTTCTGATTAAAATCCTAGAACCAAGACTAGAAACGGAAAGTTCTCTTATACCTGCTCCAAGGAAGCGATTGAATACACATAACTAATCAGTAAGAACTGAATTTCTGTCACGTAAAATGGGGGGGGGGGGGGGGGGGCTATGCATACAAAGAGATGTACAGTAAAAGTGTCACCTAGTATAGATGTATATACCCTCAAATTAAAGGTGACACTCTGCACTTTATCCTTAGATTTAATTTCAATGGAGAGCCGAAAGAACATAAGTTGTACTACTGCCAAATACTTACAGACTGCATTGTACCTGACGAATAAGAAACACCTGCAAAGCCATTTGTCCCAAATATTTTGGCAACCTGAAATGGGGATATGTATAAAAAGTGCTCTAAATTGTACATGGTGAAACCAAAACGTATAAAAATAAACACTGAAAATCCCAACTTTAACCGCATGCAAAGTATTTCATTACAAATATAAAATAGCAGAGTGCAGAGCCAAATCTAGAAAAAATGTCTTTGTCCCATGATTTATGGCACTCACTGTGATTCAGCAGAAAACAAACAAATAAACAAAACCATCACCCCACCCCCGTACACGCTAGCACCATTGTTTTAGTAACAGCAAGTCATGCACTACTGGTGCAAGGTGCACGGGAAAAAAAAACAGCCCCGCTGATGCAGATGTCTTCCCCCTGCTGTCTCTTTACTTACGGTGGTCTTTTTCTCAGTTCATCCAGCTAAGCAAAACCGATGGCTGTTCTCCCTCCTCCCGCGGCCCGTAGATTATATACGGCTCGATCCGGCGTGTTGGAGTGCCTCTGCGCGGGCGCTAAGCGACAAAGGGGGCCCTCGGCCAGCTGTCGGCTATGCATTATGTGTCCCCAGACGGACACTCTGGCAGGGCCGGGGGATATACGGCGGGGCGAGGGTCCCCGAGGCTGTAGCCCATCGGTTACGGCTGCGAACATAAGGTAATGAATACGCATACGCAGCGGCTTCATTTGATGTGCCGCTTCCCACGAGCGGGCGCGCTATTTAATCAAGCCCGGCCTCATGAAGTCGGTGTCTGGTGTGGCACTGCGGATCAGCGTCAAAGCTTGTCACCGCCGCTCACCGTCTAGCGCCAGGCCTGCGACAGGGAGGCGGGAGACGGAGGGGGTTTGTGCAGTTCCAGCCCAACACGCGCCGGCTTCTACTAATTAGTGTTGAACGTTTTCCTATTCGCGCAACTCACTTACTCACTTACAGTATACTGCACACTGAGCAATGTGTGTGTGTGTGTGTGTGGTTTCTCAGCTATCGTGCATTAATTATGATTTAAGAATGCTATTCGCATTTCAACACATTTCTGAGGTGTTTCCTGAATGTGGTATTTTTTTTAACAACTTTTCTTATTCTATTTCTTTCATTTGAAAGGAGGAGCCAGAAGGTTATTCTCCTGCTCTAATGCCAGAAAGAGAGCAACACGATAAAAACGATAAAAACAAACAAATGCTTCGAGCAGCTCAAAATATGACATGTTGACAAACTCTGCGGCAAAGGGGAACATAGCCTTACATCTCTCTTACGAGTACTGCAACAGAACTGTTCGACGGGCTTAATGCCTGTACCATCATGCACACATGGGATACGAACTGGACTGGATTATTAACAGCATCCGTTACTTTGCTGTAACCTACAGAATAAGATTACTCTCCTTTCCACCTAACATCTCTCTCTCTCGCTCTCACACACACAAACAGGAGCAATCATCTGGCAGTCGGAGGGTTGCCGGTTTGATCCTGCCCTGGGTGTGTCGGAGTGTGCCTGAGCAAGAGTCCTAACCTCCCTTTCCTATTGAAATGAAGGACAGACCATGTCTGGTGGTTTTTTTCCATATGATCAAGAAAACCAGACAGCAGATTTCAGTCAAAGCTTTGATGCATTTTATACAAAGACATTAACTTCAACAGATGTTTTTAACAACTCCATACACTTGGTACAGTCCAGTCCTATGCAACAAGGAATAATGCAATTATGATACTCCAATTACACTTCTCACTCAAGATTATATAACAGTTAGCTCCGATCTTTCAATGTGATTGGCTGAGAGACATTGAAAGGAGTGACATTATCTCACGATAAGGCCTTCAGCCTCGTACCTGCGAATGTGACACAGCAGTGACAATATCTCACGGTAAGTCACTCCTTCCTGTGTATTATTGCATATATACATTATTGGGAACAAGGGGAGCTTATTAGGATGGCATTCCCACCACAGTCGCCAGACCTGAACCCGATCGAACATCTGTGGGAGCAGTTGAAGAGGGAAAAGGCCAAACATCAAGTAACTTCAGAAGATGATCTATGGGAGGTGTTGATAAAGTGCTGGGATGAAATGGAGGACGAGGTGTTGCATAAGCTAGTGGAATCAATGCCAAGCAGAGTGAAGGCAGTAATCGAGGTGAAAGGTTGACACACCAAGTATTAACAATTTCTGACCTTAAATAAATACCAACATACTTTTAAAAATTTGAATCCTAAAAAATAATGTATTCTTGAATATGAAGCACAAATAAGAGTATGATACTAGTATTATAATATATGAGGTACACCTATCTAGTACTGCGTAGTCCTGAACAGCGTGCATTCTTTGTGGCATGGATTGAACAAAGCACTGGAAACATTCATTAGAGATTTTGGTCCATGCTGACTCAATAGCATCACCTAATTCCTGCTGATTTTTTGGCCATACATTCATGCTGCAAACCTCGCATTTAGCCCATCTATTGGCTTACTATCTGAGGCCTGTGCAGGCCATTGGAGCAGAGACACTGTCATGTTTGTGGAATTAGCTTGAGATGATGCATGCTTCATGACATGGGGCATTATCCTGCTGGACGTATCCCCTGCTGTAAAATCCAGCTATGCCAGCTAGATCAACCAGCATGGCCAAGCTGATCACTAAGCTGGTCTAGCTGGGTATGAGCTGGTCAACCTGCATGGCCAAGCAGGTCATTAAGCTGGTCGAGCTGGGCATGAGCTCGTCAAGCAGCTAGTGCTGGTAGCTTATCTGAGCAGGTAGGTTACAAAACAGCTTGAGCCGTACCAGGTTGGGAGCTGGTCTGAAATGGTCAACCAGTTAAACCATGTCAAGCTGGGAGTTGATCTGGACTTGTCAACCACCAACGAGCTGGTTCCAGCTGGGTATGAGCTGGTCAACCAGTTAGTGCTGATAGCTTTTTTCAGTAGGGTCCATTTAGAAAAGGGTAGACTGAAGCCATAAATGGCTACACATGCTCAGCAACAAGGCTAAGGTATGCTGGGGCATTCAAATGATGCTCAATTAGTATAAAGGGCCTCATGTGTGTCTGCCAAGAAAACATTTCCCACACCATTACACCACCAGCAGCCTGCACTGATGACAAAAGGCAGGATGGAGCCATGGATTCATATTGTTTATGCCAAATTCTGCCTGTGGCAGCAGAAAGTTGTCAGCAGGACTTGTCAGACCTGGCAACGTTTCTCCAAACTTAAATTGTCTTGATTTTGTAAGCACAAGTCCACTGTAGCCTTATCTTTCTGTTCTTAGCTGACAGGAGTTGAACACTGCATGGCGTTCTGCTACTGTAGCCCATCCGCTTCAAGCTTTGTCGTGTTGTGCATCTAGAGATACCTTTCTGCACACCACTGTTGTAAACAATATTTGTGGCATTTCTGTTAGGTTGAACGAGTCCACCTTGGGTCCGCCCATTTTTTCCTGACCTCCCTCTTTAGCAAGGTGTTCTCACCAAGAAAACTGCTGCTCACTGGATCTTTTCTGTTTATCACACCATACTCTGTAAACTCTAGAGACAGTAGTGCGTGAAAATCTCAGGACAGCAGCTGTTTCTGAGATGCTGGAACCATCCCATCTTGCACCAATACTCATACCACGGTCACAGTCACTTAGATCACACATCTTTCCCATTTTTGAGGAACAACAATATGTCTGCTTGCTTTATCTATTGAGTTGCAGTGATGCAGGCAATTCACTGATTGGCGGAGCACTGATACATTACCTAATAAAGTGACCACTGAGTAAAAATCTTAATGTACTTAAATGATCCACTTCACTGGCTAAAAATATTAAGTGAAAATGTGAAAACATAATGTTTTTAAATGATTGCATATAATAATAATGCAGGTGGTGTGGCTATCATATGCATGTTTTAAAATCCTCTGGTCATTACTGGTCATATATTAGCTGGATGCATCCTGACCCTGCATCCTGCAGGTATTTGATTTATTAACCTAAACAGACCTAGGGAACAGCACAGATGATAGCAATACAAAATGGTGCTTTTCCCTGCTCCTGGTGTTCTGGGCACTGCACGCATTCAAATCTACCAGAACAAAGAGGGATTGTCTCCCTTGCACTTTGACGGGTGTTAGCTTTGAACATTACTAAAGTCACTGAGCTCGGAATAAGCCCATCTCTTTGCAGATTAGGCAACTCCTTTTAAAAGAAATTCCATCAATTTTGAGACACTCTCACACTCTTAAAATGAAGAGGAATACATTTTCAGAGGCCCCTTCAGATTCTGAAAAAAAAAACATCCGCAATAATCGAGAGCGTTTTCATTTCACCGTCCCGATATGCGAATTATAAGAAATGTGGAAAATGTGACACTTGCATTGGACATGCCAGAAGCCTGCCAAGCTTTCATGGGCAATCCTCACGCCGAGGCAGAGTACACACCACATATTGTTCCGAGTCATGTTGATTACTAATTTCCCTCTGGCGAATGTAAGCCTGCTCTGCTTTACTGTTCCCAGCAGAAAAAACAGAAAGCAACTACAACTAAGCCGAATATGGCAAAACAGGTGTCAGTAAATAAACAGTCATTACATGCAATTATGTACAAAGGGAAGGAATCACCTACTGAGACACACGTGGCAGCCCAGAGGGATCACAAGATTGACAAAAACACGTCAATTTAGGGAGAACTCCTGCTCATTTGGATTTGAGATGTTAACTCAGAGGATCATCTTGTAATTAAAAATCCACCTTCTGTTGAAATGCCCTCGTTTACTCGCACAATTCTTTCAAACCACTGAAAATCAAGATCCTAATAGAGATCGCGTTTGGTGTATGAAATATATACATTTCATTAATGACTGCCTTGCAGTGTTCACTTAGAAAACTCAATCATGAGGAAATTGATAATCTGAAGCAGGATGCCTGCCAACAGGAAATTATTATTTCTCCACTTCCTACAGATGTAATTGTGTTGCAGCACTGTAGATGTGTCTCATATTCCCATTGGTAGGATATGCACATTTTTCACTGCTTCGCTCTGGAATTCCATTTCATTAAAAATATATAACATATTTTAACTGTCTCGGATTACTTAAATTACTTACTCTACTTACTCTATTGAAAACGGATGAATTACCCTGAATTACACTGTCTCCCAGTATTAGCCCAAGAATACATTTTCCAAGTGGGTCACGTAACTCTGAGGATGATTTAGGAAAACAATGAGAGCGAACCATTGCAGCAAAATAAAAAAAAAAACATTTAAAATGAAAGTATGTGTACTCATATACAGAATGGCTGCAAAACATGAAAGAGGAAGAAATGCAACACCACATGCATCATCCCAGCACTGTCATCATTTTCCATGCTGGCTTTCATGGAGGCTTTTGGGTTGTGCTTCCGGGGAGCACGCTGGAAGTGGCGCGGGGCGGTTTTGGAAAGAAGCAGCCAGCTTTGACTGACAGTGTGTGTCGGCTCCTCGCACTGCATGATAAGCGTTGCTTTTCCAACACAAAGCTACCGCTAAGTAAGCAAGAAGTGCTGGCACTAATGTGTGAACATTTCTCTTGGCTGTAGAGATTTTGTTTGAAACTGTCAAACGCAGATATATACCATCAAACAGTTATATACCATATGAATTAATATGAATTAACATTAACAAGGTGTTTTTTTGCACCATTCTATGCAAGCTCTAGACTGTTGGGTGTGAAAATCCTAGGAGATCAGCAGTTTCTGAGATACTCAAACTACCCTGTCTGGCACCAACAATCATTCCACGGCATTCTGACATTTGGTCTGAGCAGCTGAACCATGTCTGCATGCTTTTATGCATTTAGTTGCTGCCACATGATTGGCTGATTAAATATTTGCATTAACAAGCTGGTGTACAGGTCTAACTAATAAAGTGTGCACTGAGTGCCTATAATTCAGACTGAACAACTAATAAAAAAGAGAAACACCATTTTAAAAACGATACAAAATGTAATACCCCTTAGTACACAGCCATGGCTTAAAACTGAAATGCCTTTTCGACAAGGTAATACTGCTCAACTTGCCACCTGAGAGCTGTTTGAACACTCCCTCATATAAAATCAGACTTCTCATTTTGTTTTCGCCCCTTCTCCAGTGAATTTGTTTATTGGAATTTGCAACAGCCTCCACATAGAGCCAAAAAGAGAGCACAGTTTACAAAACAGGAAAATAAAAAGAAATCTGAAAAACCCTTAAAAGGACAGTTAGAAATTAACTGAACCATTACCATTTTAAGCCTGCCAGGATTTAGACTCCTTTAAAGAGTGCAAGGGTACACATCTCCTGAATATTCAGTGTGATGCAATAAACACATTTGCAAAGACAAAGCACTTTTGAAGATCCAAAACAATATTAACAACACATTGTGCTGTAAAGAAAATCTAAATTTGTCAAAGGCTTAGACTGACAACACCACAAAAGGCTGCGACAGCACATGTTGAAAAGTTAATTAATGCGCGCAATCAAATTAGCACGTTAAAATAAGTAGCTCCCAACAGAAGGAAGCTGACAAGAAGTGATCAACCCCCCTATGAAAGACGCTGGAGGAAAAAGTCTCAACCCACTGCGGGAGCTGATGGACGAGAACGGCCCTGCCCTCAATGAGTGCAGAAGAATAATCAATCACTCAATCTAGCAAAGCTAGTGGAAAAAAAAATACATCTCGACCGCAGGAGCTGATGCAGGGTAATTAGTCAATTAGCCAGCCCCCTCCAACAGTGTGTGGACTCTATTAGTGCGATATCTCAGGAGCTAGCAGGATGGAACTGGAATGGCACGACCCCCTACAGGAGCTGGATGGGAATGAGCAAGGACCCCCAAAGGAGTCGATATCTGGGGTAAGAAAATGGCTGAAATTGGGGGGCAATGGCTTCAATTAGGGAAAGAGGCAGAGGCAGCACGTGGCTGAAAGTGTGGGATGGAGACGAGCGGCTTCCATATTGAGCATATAGTGGAGCATTGACCCCAAACTCCTCTCGGGTGGATCCTTCATTTAAAGCACTGTTATAGTGTGTGGAGGGTCCACATAGTCCCGGATCTAATCCCAACCATATAGTACTGACTGTGGACAGTAGCTCTGCAGGGTTACACAAAATTGGCAAGGATTTAGGAAGGATTCTGTTCAGTTCAGGAATTTGCATCACAATGCTCTCTAAGTGACCCCCTCTGATCACTTGCATGCCGGCGGTCTGCTTTCTAAATAATGTGTACTGAATGTCTCTTCCTCCGACTCATGTCTGTGCAAGCTTGGCCAGTGTGCAGGGATATGTAAAGAAGCAGCCGGTGACCATGCTCCAGAGGAGGGTGGACTTGCCAACACGATCCTGTAATGGCCGTGGAGTTTGAGAATTATTGTGGCTGTCTAAGATTTGTGCTTTGTTCAGAATTGGGACAGAAAATGTGGAAAAAGCCAGTGAAATACATTAGGAGGCAGAGGAGGCATAGATACATCCCTTGCAAAGATGATAATGTCCAAGGATACAGCAGCACCAAAAGGTAGTCAAAATGAGCTACAGTACAGTATAGAAAATCGTAAACCCCCAAATGAAGTTGGCAGAGAAGAATAAATCAAACCCCCTAAATCAGCTGGTAGATATGAAGAATACATCGACACCCTAAAAGTTGCTGAAAGAAGAACACATCAAACGCCCTAAATCAGCTAGAAAGAAAACATCGACACCCTGAAAGTAGCTTGTAGAGAATAACGTATCAGCCCTCCAAACGCAGCTGCTACAGTAGCTACCAGTGGCGGTGGAGAAGAAAATAGGGCTCCCTCACTCACAAGCCCCGTGTTGTTAGCGACGACGGATGGCTTAAACCCGTACGAGGTGGATCACAGAACTAATCTGACCCCAAAGGAGCTGGCAAATGAAGGTGGTTGCTATTGGTAACATCTACGGTGAATGACAAGCAGATGAGTAGAGACACAAACACCAGCACGTCTCAGGAGCGAGACAAGCCCGGGCTTGTGAACAGGCCTTTGGGATGGAGGTGTGAAATGACCCAGGGATGTAAAAAGGGAGAAGAGACAAGACAACATAGTGTATATGATTTCAAAGACCTGAGAAAATGCCTTATAAATCTGTATGTGTGGAGAGTCAGCAGAATGCTCACCAGCTATCTGTCACTGCATCCATTCAGCTGAAAAGACATTTCCCTGCTAGACAAGCTTTCATATGAATTCAGGGGGAAAACAATTCTTCTGTCTACGCACCAACTCCCTGTTTGACACTGGTGGTTCTGTCATAGAGGCATATTCCAAAGCGTTTTGCAGAGTGAAGCAAACAGCAGCACAAACAGCAGCTTAAATCCCCATCTCACCTCCGGAATGGGACGGGGGTCCACACAACAGCACCACTCCCTGTCCTTCACGGACCAGCACTGAGCTTCTTCTGTGCGTCTTGAAGTTCTGCAGGACTGGGGGAAAAGGCGAGAAAGAAAATATCCTAGTGAGACCTATGACATTTCTACTTAGGCTGGAATGTAAACAATAGGCCTGGATTCAGTCGACTTTGTCCTTGACTATGATCGTCAATACACTATAGGGCTTCATTTTCAACACAAGCACAATTTCATTTTGAACTTACCAAGCTGTGTGTTTGAAGAAAATGGCTATTTGACAACATAAAATGACCAACAAAACTACATAAAACATTTTTGACCCAATACTAGCATTTTAATCCCTATTTTTCTGTGCCACTTTATTAATTGTATTTGAATAGCTACAGTTCAGCATGTTTTATTGACATACTGTACTAAAGATATCCAGTAAAAACATACAATGTATATTTAAATACAGCAAATGCTCAACATGTCTATTTCAATAAATGCAAAAAAACCTGATTCATCAGGACCACACATGAACACATATTTTTATGATCTAAGCACTTCAAACATCACAAATGAATTGCTGTCGCCACACAGTCTCCCGCTGCAGTCCTCAAGGATGTGGTTTAAAAATCCCTAAGTAAGATGTAATGTTGGATCATGCTATACGCATTCATTTTAATGATCCCTCGATCAATACGCATACTCTCTCTCTCTCTCTCTCTCCCTCTCTCTCTCTCCTCTCTGGCTTTGAATGGAATAGGATCTTATGTAGAGATAATTCTATTAGATAACAGAATATAATGACTAATCACATGTCCCCATAGCAACAAATTGGTATTATGCTAATCACTGTCAGAGCATACTATTTTCAAGAATGCATTATATTTATGAATTGATTTATTGCTGTTATTATTATTTCAAATGTGCGGTGAAATGATTTACATAATATCTGAGTGCTATCACACTCTCCAAAGATTGTCTGAATCAGAGATGATTTCTGACATATTTAAATTCACCAGATGAAGAAATGAAAATCTTTTACTTTGTCAGATCCGAAATCAGTCTGGTAATTACTAGCTTTATCCTGAAGTCCACTTAAGCTTAAATAAGAATCCACAATTCTATGATTAAACACTGTCTGACTGCTAGGAAAATAAGAAAATGAACCTTTCTATATAACAATTTAGGGTGATTGAGATGGAGATGCCATATTGGATTAAACATACTATTAGCAAAGAGCATTGAGAGAGAAACAGCGGAGGCTTTTTTCAGTCGAGAGCCCTTCCAGTACGCAGAAAAGGGTTTTTTAAGTGTAAGTCACACATGACCGACTTTAATGGCTCCAGCGGTTATCAGGCCTCATCTGTGCGTTTTTTTTTCATCGCTATCACCTGCAAAGGCATTACAAAGCAATTCCAAAATGGTTTAGAAATCCAAATTACCTTTTTATTGAAACTAATTTATGTTTGACCATTGATGGGAAACAATAACAAGATGGTACAGTTTCCCATATCCCCCCTCTGCTACATTTCAGTTGTGCATTCCTGTAGAGGTAATTTTGAATATGCAATAGACTTCGCAGATGAGCTTTCAAAAGAGTCTCAGAGGAGAGGGACTGGAATAAATACATTCCAATCAGAAAGTGCTCAAAGCCCCGACTACAGCCAGAAAACTTGTGTTCGAATGAGAAATAATAGCCGGCCTTTGAGATGAAAAGAGAAAGGACTGTAAACAGATAAATTAGTTTTGAGTGGAATCTGAAGCTGTGTGTAACATTTTGAGAAATGAAAAGGGAAAACAAAATAACGTGGAGTGGAGTGTCGCTTCACTCTCTCATCTTTCTTGATATTTCTTCAAAGAGAATTCCATTTCTTTGTTTGGCAATATTACTATTAGGGGTGATGTTGTCATAAAGCCATGAAGTGTATATATATTTTTTTAGGTGCAGGTACAGTACTCTTTTGTTCTGTCCCGGTCAGTAAAAATGATGTCTTGCAGGCTAGATGGGCAGCACGAACATGACAAGACGCCATGTAGAAGGACAGTATGGTTTTTCCTGAAGGGTTGGCATCTTTTGCTGAATAAAGAGAAACAGGAAGACCGATGACATCAGTATGGAGCAGGGGCCCCCAATCTTATTTGATGGATTAAGGATTATAGTGTCTGATTTAACTAATTCAATAATCAGAGTCTTCAGTAAAGACCTTAATAGGTACAATCGGGTGTCTTTGAGCTGGGCCAGTACAAAAACCTACACCGGCCCGTTTTGGATAAGATTGAACACCCCTGGCATAGAAAATGAGACCATGCATTTAAAATGCACATGTTTTCACCAATTTGGTTAATTAACCGTAATTAACCTCGCCCTGTAATACAGTCCATACTGTTATGTCACCTCAAGCAGGGTAGCAGGCATAAAGCTTTTCTTTCAGGGCAAATCGATGCTAAATCTGCAGCACTAAGGCCAGCCTCCCTTTGAAACAAGATTGCTGATTAGTTCTGCTTCAGGAATGGATTTAAATGGAAAATTACCAGGCTCACTGATTTATGAAGAGTACTATAAGGTCAGCTAATAAATGTCATATTGGCGATGCGACAAGTCTATTAAGGGGTAGGCTTTAATTATTTCTTAAAACATAAATCTCTCTTTAACCCTGAAACACACTTTTGCTAATAGCAATTTTAAACTCTTTAGCACTATTAGGGGAAAAAATGTGATTCAGCAATTGAGAGCCCATTTATGTGCATATACCTCAGCAATGAAACCTTTTCTTCAGGGATCTCTAAAACTAAATAGTAAACAGAGGTGTAGTCCAAGGTTCAGAAAGTAAAAGTCCTGCCATATGTTTCTTACACCGATCAACTCACCCAGCGGATTTTACTAATTAGTTCCGCCTCCTGGCTGTAGAATTATGCTATTTAGCAAATCCAGGTGGTCAGAATAAAATACTGTGGAGGACTTTTACTTTCTGAACCTGGTATTTTACACCTCTGATAATAAAACATGTAGGACTTATTCTACTGCCATTGCGGATAATTCATTTTTATAGTTTTTTCTTCTTCTACCTCCCAGAAATACACCGTAATACAGTGGATACAGTCGTCCCATGAAAATTTGAATAACCTGGCTTATATTTATTGGATTCATTTAATGTTCATTATATTTAATAGAAGTGCTATACTTTAACTCATTTAAGAGGCACTTGATTTTAGTTCCATTTTCTCAATACTTTTGATGAGGTACTGTATCAACCGGTGGTTTGGAAATAGATTTTTATTACGCCTTACAAAAATAAAGGAAAAGTTTTCAGTCGCCGGCGTAACACACAAAATGGGTGCTTGTAGCTGAAAATAACAGGGCTTCTGAGGACTGTGGCTCTTTTGTACCCCTCCGCCGCTCTTCCAGTGGAGTGGTCTGGCGTGCTCCACAGCCCGTTTTGATTGCAGCACGGTCTGAATCAATGACTTGCAAATGTCCTGAGCTCGTGGGCTCTCTCTCAGGTGGGCTCTCTAGTCTAGAGGGTCCAATCTTGTTGCCGGTGGAATGGCAACAAAGAGTTTTTGAGTGGCACCGAACCCACTTTCATCAAAACCGGGGGGGACAGGATATCAGATAAAAGGCTGAACGGAGCCAGAGCCCGAAGAACAAAGTGGACAAAAGCATCGCACATCTAAGGTGCTGAATTAATTAAAAACAAAAAGGTATTTTGGAATCATTTTGGGTTTCTGCGCTACAGATAAAAGCAGATGGGACTTCCAAGTAAGCGCACCAGGCCCACTTTGCCGAGAGAGTGGCCCAATCTCAGTGGAAACCCCTCCATAGCCATTCTTTAAAACAAGGACAAGGACACATATTGATGGAGACTGGAAACAGTATGAAAGAAAAGGTAAGATCAATAAAAAGAATAATAAATAAAGCTATATGTCATAAATAATGATTTGTTTGTGAACTGTCAGCGAATACCTAAATCAAGGAAAAAACATTCAGAGAAATGTAAGAGAAAATTATACTTTATCTTGACTCATTTGCATTATTTAAGATTTTGCTTGCAGGAATACAATACAATATTATTTTGACGCACGGCCTGGGAATATAAGAAGCATACATCCATATCAGCAACTGGTGCCAGTTCAAACCCTGTCAATTTTGTGTCTCTGAATGGTTAATCATTCTTGACGTTAATACATTTAGTAAGATAAAGAGTACTTCAATACAAACAAAATAGAAAACAATAAACAACATTAATTTAAGCAAACCAAGCACTCTGTATGGTCATTAGTGGCTTGTCTTTATTTTGAAAAATACAAGTTTGGTTTAATCTGTTCTGAGAACGTGCACCTAATATATAAGGAACTGTATTTCGTAGCTGGCTATATACTAAGTATTAACTTTATGTAGACAGGATATAATTAATTCTCGAGGATCACTTCAGAATGGTGCCCAGTATATAAATTAATATCATTCAATGTTAAGAATGCAATACATTAAATATTTGCTTAATTTAGATGTTAGTTAATATATGACACTGAACAGAACCCCCTCCCCCATCCCAATGAAAGTACATATGCGGTTTCACAAAGAATCCTATAAAAATCCCACTAATTCTAGTCAGAGTTGATTTAATGTGATATTGTACCCATTAACATCCATTATGGTAAACATGATATTTCTGTACTTATAGTGATCCATGTTCACCTTAGCACACCATCACCCCTGCAATATGAGCACTGTAAATGCCACTGCACATTACCATAACTCATATAAACTGTCCCAATACAAAGACAAGTGATTCATTACCTCGGCCCACTGGACTTAATCACGGATATGCTCTCGGAGTCATCTTACGCTGTAAAAGGACGACTGGGTGGCAGATTCTACATTACCCTTTCAAGAGAAAATTATCAAAAATACAGAAAGACTGAAAATACAGCCCATTGATAGTTTCAGCCACTCAGAAACACCATACCAACGCATACATAATAGGCAGAGAAACAATAATAAAACGCCAACAAAAAAAGAATAAATAATACATGCAGCTTAAATACCGTTTTTAGTGCATTTACAATTGAGGGATTTCATGTCGGTTTGATTTAGGATCAAGATGTAAAAGTAAACGTCAAACTGTTTTTCACTTGGGAAACAGCCATATGTTTGCCTTGCCTTTAGTTTTACAAGCCAGCACCGTAAGCGGACGCTCTATGTCCCTGGCAGTGATGCAGGCTCGCACATAATAGCATGGGTTTTCTGAGACGTGGGACTGCTGTAAATGAAATCTTAAGACTGGTGCTATTAATGATGGACAGGTTAAATAAATAACATTCGTATATTACAATGCTTTAATGGCGGCTATATTATGCCAGAGTGGAGCCAAGGGAGCAAGTTTCAGTTTATGAGATTCAATAAATGAGATTTCAAAGGAAAGCTACTGAACTTCAGGATTGCTCAGATGACAGAGTAGTGCATAAGTAGTGTACTTATACAAGTAGTATATATATCAATATTCAAGTATCTGAAAGACTACATTAAATAATTGGGCCCAATGTGACTTTTTTTTAGAACCCTACAAGATTAATCAGCATGAGAAAGCTCCATAAAGACTATGTAGTACCACTGAAATGACAAAATAACAGCTAGCTATGTAGCCAATGTGAATGTTTGATTAACGACTCTAATGGGCATCTTCTGGACAGTGCATTTACTTTGGTTTCTTATTTCTTAAAACAGTGGGTTTTCATAATAATCGTTTAATTGTAAGAGAATATGTGATTTAACATGCTATTGTATCACATTTCATAAGAGGATACGCAGCTATTTTGCATCTGTTCTATCCGAGTTTAAAGGTCTGTGTGGGTGCTCTCAACATTTGTCTGAACTAAACAGCTCTATGTACAGAGCTCCAATGATATTTGGAAATTTTCTAGATTGCGTAAACCCTTGGTGCCTTGTTCCAAAACCAGGAAACACTTTCTTGGCTTTTGTTGTTCTGCAGTCTGAAGTGAATCCCTAAGGATGGAATGTTCCAGAGTCTCTGAGCTTAAAATGTTGTTTTATCCGCAGTTCTATCTGCATGCTAAAGATGAAAATGTATATACAGAACGATATATAGCTGCATTTGTTTGTATTAGTTTGTATTAGTGAACAAATTTCTGACAGTGCTTTCTGACACGTCAACTTCTTGGTTGCACTAGTTTTCTCTCTTTTTTATTAACTGCAGGAAATAGATGCTTGCTACATACTGCACTCTGATTGTCTGTCAATAATTGTGTGTACTTTGATAGTACTTTTATATGAAAACACATTTGAAACGACAATAACAACAACAATAATAATAATAATAATAATAATAACAAAATAATGTATATTCCAGGAAATAATCCATATATCTGCCAAAATGACCCTTTAACTATGGACATAGAAGAATGATAAAAATGGTCATAGCAAAAGTGCACACACTGGCAAATTGATGGGTACTACAAGCCCTATTCTGATAGTAATACACCTTCCATTATTCCACACCCCTCTAGCAATTGCATAAACCGAACGCTGGGACCACAATGCAATAATGCAATAGATTTAGAGTATACAGTACAGCAGACTAATATAAACAGAAAAATTCACAAAATGAGATAAAGCTCTGTCGGTAAAGTCAAAGAACATGGAATGTAGGAAGCCTTATATCACCTCATTTCAGCTCATCAAAAGATTAAACTAGACAGAATACAATGGATGAGAAAATCAATCATATAAGCATTAATGTCCCTCACCATGAAATATGTTTCAGCAAATATACCTAGCAGCTATTTGCAATTCATTAGGCGTGGATACGTGCTGTACACTGGTGGCTTTCCTAAGAGGTACACAACAGCTGGAAGAATTATGTGCCTGTTTTATTTGGGATGGGACGTGGGACTACCGTAACTCCTCTGTCCTTCAAGTTTAAATATGCCAGCAGTTAAAAAGCTTACACCTGGCCACAGAAACCGCAAGAGCAGCAATTCTTTCAGTTTCAAAGAACAGAAGGCAGTAACTGAACTTCACAAAAGCTACAAAAAGCCACATGTGGAGTGCTGGTTTTATGGGTTTGTGGGTAATAAAAGTGTGTGTGTGTGTGTGAGGGGGGGGGGGAGGGGGGGTGTGCACGTGTGAGAGAGAGAGAGAGAGAGAGAGAGAGAGAGAGAATACACACTTACTTTGAGACTGTGATATTTACAGAAGTTACACATAATTTGTATAAAAACTGGAGACGTTGTTTCCTCTGGGATATAAGACAGTGAAATAATGAATGATATAATGGATTAGTTCAAAGCAGATCAGCATAGAAGAGAAAGGTGTGCCTCTATGGAACTATATGAATACATGTATACTGTAAGTAGGAACAAACAGAACAACTACAAATGTGTTGCAGTATCAGTTAGAATAAATTCTGAAAACAAATTTACCACATACAGTACATCTATAGATGGCAAATAAATGAATTGGTGCACAAGTGATATAAGATACAGTATTAATACTTCACATACTGTGTGCTCAGATATGACCATTTCTAATTTGCTAGGTAAATCTTCTTTTAAATAATGTTGTTAGATTACATCATGGATATGAAGATAAATATGTTTGTGAAATAAAATGTGAAGTGAAATGTTTTCAGAGCAAACATTATAGCAGATAATAATATAGTAGTATATAATAATATAATAATATAGATATAGTAGACAATAACATAAAGGAATGCTTTCATCTGGAATTGTCCTACAAGCCGTCTGGAAGCCAGGGTGTTCTTTGTGTTGATCCAATAAAATTACCTTGTCGAGTCATGTGTCAATATTACCTCATCTTCAAGGTGACAAACTACTTTAATAACATTTTAAGAGACAGCCCAGACATTCTGGGAAACGTGTAAGGAGGGGGAGATCATAATAAGAATTTTGTGCACTGGTTATGAATATCAAAGAGATATCAAATGTATTATTTAGCTAATGAAATGGCATTATAAGATATTTGGTGAAGGAATTATTTGTTAAAGGTAGTGAATAATGTTTAATATAATGGCTCTGTTCTTTACATGCACTAAATGGATTTGCACTACAATCAAACATATGAACAAAAAACGTAATCTCTGGTCCAATAAAGTAGCGTAACTGAATCTGGCAAGACATACACACGCACACACATCCACGCGCACACACACAAACACATATGGACATACACAAACCCAAAGACACATGGATAAGATAAAGGTTAAATGATGGGATGTTCAAACTCTTAAATTCTTCAGCATTATACAATATACATGACAAAAACGCTGCAAAAAATGTCATACATGGTGAAACACAAAACTGGCCTGGGTTCAATCCAGAGCAAATGCATCATGACTGACATTACACATTGGAGGGTTAAGGGAAAAGAATGGTTGTGCAGCTGCCAACGCCATTCATTATTTAGCTGCACGTTCTGACGCTAGCATTCCTAGGCCCTGTCAATTCATCATTAGTTCTGCACTTCTTTTGTGTTGAGATGGAAATCAAGAGCAAGAAAGAAAGAAAACTTTGATTCTAAATTGTCTTCAAACTACTAGATGTAGGAAACATTTGCTCATGCAAGTAGAAGACCAAATCCCAATAAAATACACAGAATAAAAACTGAAAGTGTGTATGTTTTACAGTGATGTACAAAAATGTAGCGTTACTGTGCCTGACATTATGATTTGTCCACTAACAAAAAATATACTGAAAGAAACACTATGCACATCTATGCTGTCAGCTACACCATCACACACCATGCACAAAACTCAGAGCAAGTAAAGGGGATTATGGGTAATATTTTCAGATTGACGATATCACAAACGTGTCTGATGTTACATTGACTGAAGTTACAGATTTCATCCCCTGCCCTGCTGACGAGAGCCAATCTTATGGCTCATTTTAACTGGCCATCGACTGTGGACAGCACACCCATCCCAGCCCATGCCTCCTAATTCCTAATAGCGCAGGAGGTTGTGGTGATTCACCCAGCAGAAAATGCGCAGGCTCCTATCCATCAGATGCAGTTCATGACTCGGACACCAACCCTTGCTCACAAGAGCATCATTCGTGGCCTGCATTCAATTTACACTAAGAGCAGTGTTATGAGATCATCTGGACATCAGCCATCCTCCAGCATATAAGCTAACCCTGAGGGTTCCCCTTCCCATTTACACTCCGCTAATGCTTATCCCTGTTATATCCTTTTCACCCACGCCCACACACACACACACACACACACACAAAGAACTGCATCAGTGGTCAACCTCTAACAGCATTAGCCTACATTGCATATGCCATTTGGAAGACATGTTTTATGTTTTTTTGTCAGATTCAGCTGGTGTTCACATGCAACAGAAAGAGGGTGGAAAAAGTAGGCTAATATTTAACCCTGCCAGAGGGTGGTTAAGGAATAATACAATACTGTATATACTATATACAATATACTACATAACTAGTGAACTTGTGATGACTTGTGCTAAATTGATGAAAACTTTATTTGAGGCCAGCAGCCAATCAGCACTCCTCCGAATCAAACAACAATAAAAAATGCATATTTATACATAAATATATATATATATATATATATATATATATATATACAGTGCATCCGGAAAGTATTCACAGCGCTTCACTTTTCCCACATTTTGTTATGTTAATAAATAAATAAATTCATTTTTTTTCCTCAAAATTCTACACACAACACCCCGTAATGACAACATGAAAGAAGTTTTTTTTAAATGTTTTGCATGTACATAAGTATTCACAGCCTTTGCTCAATACTTTGTTGATGCACCTTTGGCAGCAATTTCAGCCTCAAGTCTTTTTGAATATGATGCCACAAGCTTGGCACACCTATCTTTGGGCAGTTCCGCCCATTCCTCTTTGCAGCACCTCTCAAGCTCCATCAGGTTGGATGGGGAGCGTCGGTGCGCAGCCATTTTCAGATCTCTCCAGAGATGTTCAATCGGATTCAAGTCTGGGCTCTGGCTGGGCCACTCAAGGACATTCACAGAGTTGTCCTGAAGCCACTCCTTTGATATCTTGGCTGTGTGCTTAGGGTCGTTGTCCTGCTGAAAGATGAACCGTCGCCCCAGTCTGAGGTCAAGAGCGCTCTGGAGCAGGTTTTCATCCAGGATGTCTCTGTACATTGCTGCATTCATCTTTCCCTCAATCCTGACTAGTCTCCCAGTTCCTGCCGCTGAAAAACATCCCCACAGCATGATGCTGCCACCACCATGCTTCACTGTAGGGATGGTATTAGCCAGGTGATGAGCGGTGCCTGGTTTCCTCCAAACATGACGCCTGGCATTCACGCCAAAGAGTTCAATCTTTGTCTCATCAGACCAGAGAATTTTGTTTCTCATGGTCTGAGAGTCCTTCAGGTGCCTTTTGGCAAACTCCACGCGGGCTGCCATGTGCCTTTTACTAAGGAGTGGCTGTCTGGCCACTCTACCATACAGGCCTGATTGGTGGATTGCTGCAGAGATGGTTGTCCTTCTGGAAGGTTCTCCTCTCTCCACAGAGGAACACTGGAGCTCTGACAGAGTGACCATCGGGTTCTTGGTCACCTCCCTGACTAAGGCCCTTCTCCCCCGATTGCTCAGTTTAGACAGGCGGCCAGCTCTAGGAAGAGTCCTGGTGGTTCCGAACTTCTTCCATTTACGGATGATGGAGGCCACTTTGCTCATTGGGACCTTCAAAGCAGCAGAAATTTTTCTGTACCCTTCCCCAGATTTGTGCCTCGAGACAATCCTGTCTTGGAGGTCTACAGATAATTCCTTTGACTTCCTGCTTGGTTTGTGCTCCGACATGCACTGTCAACTGTGGAACCTTATATAGACAGGTGTGTGCCTTTCCAAATCATGTCCAATCAACTGAATTTAACACAGGTGGACTCCAATTAAGCTGGAGAAACATCTCAAGGTTGATCAGTGGAAACAGGATGCACCTGAGCTCAATTTTGAGCTTCATGGCAAAGGCTGTGAATACTTATGTACATGTGATTTCTTAGTTTTTTATTTTTAATAAATTAGCAAAAATCTCCCAAAAAAAATTATTCACATTGTCATTATGGGGTATTGTGTGTAGAATTTGGAGGAAAAAAATGAATTTAATCAATTTTGGAATAAGGCTGTAACATAACAAAATGTGGAAAAAGTGAAGCGCTGTGAATACTTTCCGGATGCACTGTATATACTTCAATCTGCAAAAATGTGTTGAAAAGCTACAATTCTCGTCGAGCTGAAGGACACACAGTCACATTTCTATTAAACAAACCCAGAGTGAAATAGGGGTGGGATCTACCAATCAACCAATGCAAACCAAAGCACTGCTTCAATTCTCAGTAACTTGGACTGCCAACGCCATACAGCCAATCGGAGAGTTACGTAACATTGCAGTTATTTCGCTGACACTATTATCCAAAGTGACTTACAGATGATTAGACTAAGCAGGGGCCAATCCCGCCCTGGAGCGATGTGGGGTTAATGTGCCCTTGCTCAAGGGCCCAACAGCTGATCATATTGTGGCTACCATGGGGCTCCAGCCACCAACCTTCCCAATTAGTCAGGCACCTTGGCTATAGGCTGTCCTCTGAACAACAGAGGCTGAGGTCCATTGAAAAATAGATCCTTTAGAATTCCGTAGACACCTTATCACATTTGTAAACCAATCAGAGCTGGAGGTATCCTATGGAGAATGTGGCCAGTCAAGCTACAAACCTTCTGCTATTTTGGCTCTGTGGAGAAAGAAGTTAGAATGGACAGGAAAGTTTTAGGAATATATATTGCGTCCAGGAAGCGCTGGATAGAAACCAGTGAAGAGGATCAAAATTCATCAGGAACGGACAGCTTTCCGATGAGGAGGTAAATTATCGGGACAGAATCGACCCGTTTCAGGATAAGTACTTCTATACAATATATAGGGACGCTTTGGATAAAAGCGTCAGCTAAATAACATGTACTATATAGGGGAGGCTGAGTACAGTTGTAACACTTTTTGCTTTTTGCATTACCACACAAAAACCTCAGCCTCTTACATCTTCTTACTAATGTCTGCATGTAATTTCACATTTTGAGTCTGCGATGTATGTTGTATAAATTACTTATGTTTGAGTGACATGAGTGTGAGCATTCCATAACAACATGTTTATGTCTACTTTAGTGTACGGCAGGACACTGAGCTTCAGCAGCTCAGGAGGCCTGAGAGCCAACACGGCGTCAGCCTCAGGAGGCCTCCATCTTCTACCAACATGAAGCAGAGGAAGCAAAGCAAAGCCAAGCAATGCAGGCCACAACAGGCCACAGGAACTGTGAATACTGCAAGGCCAGAGGGCAGGGTACAACAAAAAGTGCAGACGGTGCAAAGACTCGCAGGTGTCTCTGCCTGCTTTGGCTTGGTTTGTTGATTAAGCTTGAACATACACTCACGAAGCACTTTATTAGGAAGATTATTTCTTTATTACACCTACTTATTCATGCGATTATCTAATCAGTCAATTGCGTGGCAGCAGTGCAATGCATACAATCATGTAGATACGGGTCAGAAGCTTCAGTTAATGTTCACATCAACCATCAGAATGGGAAGAAATGTGATCTAAGTCACTTTGACCATGGAAGGATTGTTGGTGGCAGACAGGGTGTTTTGAATATCTCAGAGGCTGCTGATCACCTGGGATTTTCATGCACGACAGTCTCTGGAGTTTGCAGAGAATAGTGCGAAAAAAATAAACAAACCAGGGAGCAGCAGTTCTGCAGGCAAAAACACCTTGTTAATGAGAGAGGTCCAAGGAGAATGGCCAGACTGGTCAAAGCTGACAGGAAGTTGACAGTAATGTACGTAAATAACCACACATTACAACAGTGGTACAAAGAAGAGCATCCCTGAACACACAATGCCTCAAACCTCTTAAATGGATAGGCTACAGCAGCAGAAGACCAATAAGTCTAAAAAAGAAGCACAAAAAGAAATAAATACCTAATAATAAGTGCTCGCTGAGCGTAGTTTGATGCTTGGCACAGTTTTGCGTCCTGCTCACAGTTAGATAAATATGTTATGCTTTCTGTGATGTGTGGTATTGTTACTTACTTCTTTTCACATGCCAAGACCTTGGTGTGACAGAAACTTGAATAAGAAGCCTTGGGGCATAGTATGTGTTGACTGTGTGTTATAAAATACAAGAATCTCACTTATTTTCTCATTTATTTTCTTTTTGGGTCTTTCATTGCAGTTCACACACACACATATACAGTAGTACAATGAAATTACTGTTTTATAGTTTGTTCATGTAGCTGAGACGGTTTTGAAAATATGAGCCATGGTATGGTGAAGGTAAAGGTAGACTAAAGTTAAAACCAAGAGAACGGCAAATCAGCCAAAATATGCTTATTGTAGGTCTCCAATTGCTTCAGTGCTAAAGGAGCACTGTCATGAGCACTGTCATTTCAGTTCAGATTATTTGGATTAAATGCTTAAATTATGTGTGCAGGCATTTTTAAAATCACTGTCAGTGTGCTCTTTCCTAAATATGGGGCAAAACTTCTCAGGGCTTGAATCTCCAGCCTGTGTTTCCCAGAAGGTAACGGGCGCTCAAACTCCACCCTTCAACACAGAGACTGGTTTATGGGGCGGCCACCCATCCAGGCAATCACATGACACTCCCACAAAAATATGGTAATGTTAGCATACAAATATCACAGAACCTAACTTGAGCCTGGGCGATATGCCGATTTTGACGAAGAAATACAACCATAGAGTTTTGAACAGGAATTTACAGAGGAATAATTGTGTGTCACTGCCCCTCCTAGTTAAACACTTTAAACACAAAAAAAAGGAATTGCATGTTAACTACAAAATATTCAATGTTAAAGTTATTTCCAATACAACAAATGGCAGGGTTTTCAAAAGCAGTGCAATGAAGTTAGCCGAAATAAAATAAATAAATATATAAAAAAATAAATAACAGTAAAACTTCTTGTTCTTATCTTTTTCATTATACAGAAAGTTGAAGGTCAAAACTCCAAAAGAATTACCACGAAACACAGATCATAACAGTTCATAAAATGAAAGTCTTAGTTTTAATATGCATCACTTAGAAGAGGTGGCATTGATCAATAGTTATAAATAAAGAGCAACCATGGTGAAATAACATATTTCATAATCCATTCAACCTTCAGATATTGTGAATATGCTATTGATTTAGCTAAAATGTCTTGTATGTCTTTCTGGAGAGTGAAAGTTATATAACACCAGTTTCACTGTAAGTTCCACCACTTCCACCACTTAAGGGAAATATTTTCCACAGCCATAAAAGATTTCCTTTCACTGATAAAAGTCAGATAAATAATCAAACAGAAATGTTGCCTATGGCGAGTCGATACATCTACAGCCAATCACTGGGCCTGAATGGTTCGACTGGAGCTGTATTATTGACCATCTATTGACTGTGCATGCCAAGTCTATTTATAAGGATACAATTTACATCAATCTTATTCAGCCCTATAACAGCACATTAAATGGGATATGGTATAATGCTATTTTTGGTTTAATTGGTCCTGTAGGACCCACAACTTCAAAAACAAGGTGACACACACCATCTCTGTCAATAAGTTCAAAGAAATCAGTGCCAGTGATAAAGGCTCAGATTTTCACTCCAGATATAGATTTTCTATGCATGGTTCACCCATGTAAGACACAAATAAAGACAAGTTCATTTTACATACTGGGAACATTGTGCGTCTTGCTTTTTTAAAGCCTGATATGAAATGCTTAAGCATTGTCTATTAGCAGAAAATGAATAGATTTCTTTGCATGCTGCTGAAAACACCGCACAAGTCTTCAGTTTATATATCAAATTAGAGGATACACACTCCAATAATATCCGGTGCCCTTTAAATTATTCTCTTGAACCTGTGCCATTCAATCATCTTCTGAAGTTAATTAAGCTATACCAAGAGTAATAAAGAAGATGGATGGCAGGCGGTCACTGGCGCGTGCCCTCTCCATGTGACAGGGGGGGGAAGCTGGTAAGGTCAGACACCAGCAATTGATGGAACTGTCAATGCGTCCTCATACAGGCCCGGTGGTTCCCCAGTGGAACAGGGCCCTTTCCGGCCTGGTACTGCCAGGCCTCAGGGACAAAACAACAAGGCGCGGAGAGATAGGGCGGCCTTGTTCCGAGAGTGCCAATCAGGATTCAATCTGCAAGGTGGCCCATCGCTCATTCGCTGCCGATGCCATCATTTTAAACAACCGACCAATCGAGGGCAAGGCCCTCCCCGCCCCCCAGTTTCATACAGTGGAAGCTTAAGAATTATGGTCTTGTAAAAGCTGAAAAAATGAGTCATATAGACTGGCAGGGTTTTGCTATGACAGACACGTTCCTCATAACCCCACCATCTCTATTAGCAGCAGAGTGGGGGACGGTGTCAAACACTATCCAGAGTAGGAAGGCTTCAGCAGGGAGAGGCTGTGTCTCAGCACAAAACCAGGTGCGGGCATGCTATTACATAATATTTTCCACTTTCCCTTTTCATAACTACCAGCATTTACCTTTGATTATAAACCAAAAAAAAGAGAAAGTTCCGGACTTACATGCAAAGGTTAGGCTGGCCTCACGGCTGACAATGGTCCCGAAAGAATTTGAAGCCAGGCATTGGTATGTTCCGGCGTCTTCGTCTTTATTCAGACGGCTGATTCGCAGGTTTCCTCCAGACAGGCTGTAGCGGGCACCTGATTTGGGGGCAATCACTGTGCCATTCAACTTCCACCTATCAAACAGAGCAGAAAAGCCACAAAACGTATTTACAACAAGCAAACAGAGTTTAGCGCTTCAGCCGGGCGAAGCCACAGGTTGCTGGCAGACAGAAGTTTGGTTGTCAGGGAAACCATACAAACTGGGTCTGATGGATGCTGTGGAGAGTCAATTATTTCAAAATAAAAGTAAACAAACAGGTCTGTCTAATCAGTTGGATACCTGCATTATAACAAAAACGGTTTACTTTGACTATTTACCCTCCTGTCCTTGTTTTAATCTATTTTATATAAGCTTATATAAGCTCTTAGTGAAAATTATTAAATGTGAATCTGTAACCATACATACATACATAGACTGATGGATCTACACTCGGTGACCACTTTATTAGGTAGATTTGTACACCAGAAAAGTATCTAATCAGCCAACATTGTGGCTGCAGGTCCATGCATAAAAGCATGTAGACATGGTCAAGTTCAGACCACGGAAGGGTTATTGGTGCCAGAGGGGTGGTTTGAGTATCTCAGAAACTGCTAATCTCCTGCTACTTTCACAACCAACAGTCTCTAGAGTATACAATGGTGCCAAAAAAAAAAAAAAAACAGAGAGCTGCAGTTCTGTGGCTGAGAACGGTCAGAGGTTCAAACACATATATGCAGTGCCAACCACAAAAAAATATTTTTACTTGACAAATTTAGATGTGTCATTTCACATTTCACATGCTTAATGTGCACATTCTCAGCTTTTATTAAAGGGTATTATTATTATACATTGGTTTCACCACATTACAGGATTACAGCACCTTTTTACAAAACGTTTTTTACAGCCCCCTCATTTCAATGTGCCATAATGTCTGAGACAAATGGCTTTGTGGGTGTTTCTGATTAGTTAGGTGTGTTTACATGTTTCCCTAGTGTCGGTATAAGAGAGATTTCAGTATCTCTTCTTGTTTCTAGGCTTTAGATGCCTTTAAACTATGTTATTGGTACAGTATACAGTATATACTCATCATTACACCTACACCCATCACTGATGCATGGACAACCATATCTTAAGCTTGGCCAAGGTAATTACAATTCTGAAATAGAAACACAGACACACACAGACGTAGAGAAAGAGAGAGAGCGAGAATGGGAGAGTATGACAGAATAAACACTGTGACTTTGAAGTCTGTTAAATTAGTCATGCAGCTATTTGCATTTTGCTACCCTCAAATGTCAACACCCACTCACAACTCAAATCAGACTATGAACATAGATACAGCTGAAAACAAGCTCTCTTTACCATCTGAAATTTCTAAGCAGTAAATGATAATCTTATTAATAAATGCTGTAAATGTATTTCACTGAAATATTCAAAAACTCAAATATGAATATTTTGAAAACATTCTAATGAAAATAAATTACCGGGCAAAGCCGTAAAGACGTTCATTCACAGCCTTCATAAACGTCCTTCATGCAAATTAAGCGTAGAGCTCCTCATCACAGGCCCAAATTACAGACTTGTCCTCTCTCCATTGCTGGCCTATTTTATTTTATTTTTGTTGTTGAGCTTTTCCTTTCTATATCCTATCATGTTCCAGGAGTTCAGCATTAACGGAGCAAGTTCTCAGTTTTAAATTCTCTGCAATATGAAATCACCTCACTATGTGATCACCTGTTCATAAATTGCATAAAAAAATAAATAAATACAGGATTACCCACTGCCTCAGAACTACCAGATCATTTCTTTAAGGTGGTACTCTTGTATCAGTCTCTCTCTAAATAGACACCATGATTTAAAGTAGTTTACTCTGCCAGGGAGACAAAGTCATTTGTTTAAACAGTTAGTTGTCTCCCTTCCAATGGCAATTTGGAAAGTTCAATGTTCACCATAATTAATTAAACAAATCAATCTGATGATTAAATCTACAACAAGGAATTCCGGCTAAAGTTTAAATTGTACAAACAAGTGTCCAAAGTCACTGTGACAAATACATTCAAGATACCAACTCTTTTTTATTTATTTATTTTTTTGCCTAAAAACAGATTGCTGTGTGTATTTTGGCACCAGGTAGAAATGGCAAATTATTTATGATGCTGAAAAAGAACAGAATTCCGAAACAACTTGAACAGAAAATGTTTATTGGATCCATGCCAAGGAGTTCTAGTGATGGAACTTTTGTTCAAACTACTTATTTTCCCCTTCCTCTTTGCGAGGTATACGCTTTTACACAGGTGACATTTCGGTAATACCCATGGAGTAAACTGCAGCACTTAAGGTGCCTGGAGGAGAGGGAGAGAGAAGGGTCACGCAGGTAAACCACTACTTTAGTATCAGACATTTTGACCACTGTGTGAAAAGCACACTTGATGAAAACAACTTAGGCAGATGCCATGGATAACCATGGATTCTGCAACTGTTGGAATAAAATATTTGTCATTGCTTGTCAGTACTCAGCCCACTCACCTGAAGGGGACAGTAGAGTGCATAATAATATATTTATTTATTTAGCTGACACTTTTACCCACGGCGACTTACAGTTGACTAGACTAATCAGATGACAAACCCCCCTGGAGCAATGTGGGGTTAAGGGCCTTGCTCAAGGACGCAACAGCTGTCTTAACATGGCTTCACCAGGGCTTGGACCACCAACCTTCCAGGTCTCAGTCTGGGTTCCAGTCATGTACCTTAGCCACAAGGCTACAAGCTGCCCACTGACATAATGCAGTGGGCCTCCTCCATAGCATTAATTGGTCCACTCCGTATTTTGAAGGGGCAAAAAACACTCTCACTCCTCAATGCCAGTCTGTGAGCCAATGAGTGCAACAGCTCGGGACAGAGTCTCATCATCTGGAACTGAGTCTGCCATCTTGGCAAATGCTGCCATGATGTCTTTGACACTGCCTTCCACAGAATGCGGCCTAGTATGGGGCCATCGATCTCGCAATCCACCTCGTCAAGCAGCATAACGCTACGTCTAAATCATTATAGAGCAGCTACTAGACCAAATCGCTTCTTCTTGTGTTCTTAACCTTTATATTCTGTACTAGAAAGCCTGATTATCACGGATGTTAGAGGTGATCAGTGAGGGGGATTATTCATTTATCAAGTCAGGAGACCCTTCAACCCTACCACATCTAAAGCCTTTGTTATAATCATGAGAAAAAATACAAATCAATAATGTTAAGTTCTGGTAGGGCATTGTGGACCTGTAAACCCATAATTTATGTAATGTACAGCTTGTGTAAGCACAAAGCATTTAAATTTTTTCATCAATAATGTCCAACCCCATTAAGATGAACCTAAGGAAAAGGCTTTAAACAGATGAGTAAGCATTATTGAGGAGTTTTAATCATTTTATTGGGAAATGGCCGTTGCAAATCATGATTAGGGCTCGGCTGATTAGGCCTTGGTTATTTCCTCACAGTCAGTGGAATAATTGATTGTCATTATTGGGCCGTTGACTGCTAGATAAATAAGTAATCCGTCAAAAGTTTCTTCAAAACATCTTCTTCTGATTAGTTTGGTCTCAAAGATCAAGATCTTGTAGTGAAAGCAAAGAAGGTTCACTTAAAGGAACACAAGAGGGAAACAAGATCGAGGAAACACAATTAGACCGAACATAAGAACACCATCTCACCTCTCTGCCCCTGCTCTACACCCAAATCGGTTCATCGTTATTAACTGATCTGAGAAAATGCCTGTCAAAAACCACACAAATCCAGGCAAATACCACTACAAAGACATCTGATGTGGGAAATGAGACAGGAACACAGATATTCATTTAAATCTTGCTCACTCATCACTCATTAGTGTGCACTGGATAGGCAAATTATGACTGACAGAATGTGATGACTTCAATTACATTTATATTTGAGAAATTTAACAGACGCTCTTAGTCAAAGTAACTTATAATAGCTTTTGCATACAATCTATTTTTTAGGGCATGATGTTTACATAAGCAGTGCTAGGTTACCTTGCCCAACATACTGTATAGGGCCAGTATCGCAAACACAGATAAAGCTTATTCCTGAACTAAATTGAGTTATGCATGGAGAATCTCAAAATTGCATTTAGTTTAGGACTAGGCTTAATCGGTGTCTGTGAAACCGGCACATATAGATTCACCAGGGAGTCAAACCAAAAAACAGTTACCACACCTGGTCCCTTATGCAACTCACCTCATCTCACCTGTTGAAGCTTTCAGGCAGATCTGCTTGTAATGGGCACCGAAAATTACAGGGCTCTGCCTCCTGCACTGGAAATGTCATCTAACTTGTAATTTCGAGGGCAGTTTTCTCACTTTCTCCGTGGCTTCGTTTGTTTGTAACCCTTGTCCTCTTGTGTGGGTTCCCAGCCTTTAATTAGGCCATTACAGCCAATATATACCAAGAGAGATTTTTCAACAACATATGATTAAAATATAGACTGCCTTCATTTCTGTCCAATAAAGAAAACCAAGGTAATAAAATTAGCTGTTCTGCTGAAATTAGCATTAGCACCATAAAATGTTGTAGATATTAATAGTGAAAATGATTTATTTAGTTTATACTTGCCTCTAATTTATTCATGTTTCCTTTTTGTAAACGGTTCTTGTGATACTACTCATTGCTAAATTTGTCTCAGAAAGAAGTCTTTTTTCAGGTCAGGGCAAGCGAGCTGGGTTATGGATGAAGATAAATTTGGAAGTTAAAAAACATTTGAAACAGAACAGAAAATTGAGACATGAACAGAAATACAATGTCACCTGGCTTTCCTCCTGGGACCTGACATGTTTTTTAATTCTACTTTCTTATGTTCTCGGTATGAAATTAAATAATGTCCCTAAGGGGAAATAAATTAATTTGTATCAATGAAAGTAGATTGCAGGGAATGCTTTCATCATAATTTTTGCCATAATACGGTCAATATTGGAAACTATACTTAACCCTATCCACTTTGTCCCTTTGTGATTGAGTTGTCCAGATCTCAAATTATTGCTGCATTCATATATATATCATACAAAAAATCGTGATGCAATAAACAGCAGAAGGGCGATGCCAGATTGTTAAAAAAATACGTATCAGCTATAATGCTTATCAGTCTCTAATTTGCCATAGGGCCATAAAAGGCCATAAAACTCCAGCCTCCCCCACACCATGCTCACGTTTTACAACCCTGTCCTCGCCACAGACTCAGACAATAAAAGGCACATTCTAACAATCCTTTTCTCTACGTCAAAAAATTATCTTCCAATATGAGAACAAAAATATACAATCCAAAATTTGCATTAATGAAATTTTTATTTTATTTTCTTAGCTCACATATTCCATGTCTGGCCAACATGTATCCGGTTTGGTAGACATATAAGTTTCATACGGCCTGTAGTGTAGTGGCTAAGGTACATGACTGGAACCCGCAAGGTTGGTGGTTTGATCGATCTGCACAGCCATTGGGCCCTTGATCAAGGCCCTAAACCCTGCATTGCTCCAGGGGAGGATTTTCTCCTGCTTAGTCTAATGAACTGTACGTCGCTCTGGATAAGAGTGTCAGCCATTAATATAATGTTTATTTTGCAAATGATTTGGTTAACTATCTTCACATTTTGTTCAATAGAAAAATACGCTTTTCAGATCATTGATATGCCTGGATAAAAAGCTACGTGGTTATTTGCAGAGATTTGGGAACACTCTGGGTGCAGTTTTGGGGAAAGTCATGTGGAATTTGAATGCCTGTTGATATCATTACCATATTTTGTACACAAATTGACATTAAGTTTGTGCACAAATATTTTCATAAAATAAAATAAAAAAAATTAATAATATTTAAAATACATTTTTTTTATTATTCAACCATGTGTGTGCAGTAATGTTTTAATAGATTTTTTAATTGATATTGACAGTTTTATAGGACTAGGTGGAAATTTCCCTCTGGGGGGGGGGGCAAAGTGGAAAGGGTTAAGCTTTCCAGTAAAAACAGCACAATTCTAAATCATGGATCTGTTTATTACTATGTTAGATGGCAGTTTACAAATATCACCACTGGAATCCATGATGAGTCCAGATTTGTGCATTCATCTTGAGCCAAGTCAAGTCAAGTCTCAAGTCTTAGCAGACAATTCTCAAGTCTTTTTTAAAATCTAAGTTTACACTTTTTAAAATACATTTATTAGATTTGTATATTTTAAGAATGGAGCACACAGTATTGCGATTATTGCAGAGTAGAATATAATGGGGCTTTAAATCAGTGAGGTACACTGATGAAATGTACTAATTTATCAAAATGTAAAGACACAGTTCATTCAAATTCTGAAGTAGTGGTCTTTCCTTGTAAGTAGTCACTTGGCGAGTAAGTAGTCACTCTACCATGGTGACAATTTAATATTTCACTGTAACTGAAATAGTGTGAATCGAGTCCAAGACTAATAACTAAATAAATAAATATTAATATTTCAGTTCAAGGCCAACATAACATTTTTAATTCCACTTTAGTTTAATTAGTTTAATGTACAGTATAACTTCTTTTCATGAAGTACAGAAATTCAAGATGAAATGCTTAATATTCCTTTCAAGTACACTACGAGCATAGTTAGCCAAAACCTGAGGGTGTAATCGCAGCAATGTGAAATGTTGTGGCCATCTAATTTGCCGTTTATTTTGCTATTGCTTTTCATTTACCCCGCAGTAATTTAATGGAGAATCTAACTCAAAATGTATATTTTGGTAACTGTTCCACTTTCAGCCTCAAAGCAGTGGGCGGACACATTTGGAATTCCAGGCGCTAGTTCAGTTTATTTTTAAAATGTATTTTTCAAATGCTCAAATGTTACAGGAAAGAATGAGAATGAGACTAAGACCTGCCTTACGCAGATTGCAGTAGTGCATTCCACCTCTAGCACAAATAACAGAGGGAGGCTTACGTACACAGCTTACTCCGAACCTGCTTTTGAGCGGTGCCTTACTTTCCACTATAGCTTATTTTCCTCTACAACAACAAGCCCTAGAGTGCATATGAGAGTGATTCATAGGGAGGACCCCTCCAGTATCCTGCTGTCAATCACGTACAAACCGCCGCCAGCTCCACAGTACAGACCCCCACAATTAGAAGGACGTTACCCCGCGCATCGCCTCATTTCAGCCCGACCTCACTTCCACCCTCATCTCTCCATGCATTTCCAGCCTTATTAAAATTGAATAGCAGGAAGGAGAAAGGTCTATACACTCACATAAGTGCACCACCAGCAGTTCAGGGGTTTTACTTTCGAGCAAAGAACTAAAATAACATTAAATATTTAACTGCGCAATGAACAATATTACTTAGACTATCATGGTCCTTGTTACTGATAGGATGTGAAGAGCCTCTAAATGTTACAAACGATGGGGGAAACTCTGCTCATCAGCTCAACCATTTAAAACTATAAGGCAAGATGTTGCTGTTGAAGGGTTTCAGCTCAAAGCAATTGAATTCATTAAAAATGCAAGGAGCCAGCACGTCTGATGGCGGGAGGGTACAATAGTTTATTGCTTAGAGTCAAAAATCGAATTAATATAAAAAATCTAACATTTTCAAAATTATGTTACTGTTGGATTTATGTTCACTGCAAGTTAATTTTGCTCAGTATTTATATAAGTGCAATGAACTTCACCAATCTCATGTTTTGTTTTTATTTCATTGTAACATTTCTTTTAAATCAGATATATGACTTTTTTTCTCACAATATTATAAAGTTCTCCCAACTGTCTCTCTGCAGACCACAACCGGAGCTCCACCAGCATGCTGTTACAGCAGTATACTGTACTTCCTGCCGTGCTGGACTGAGTCGGAAGATTGCAGGCGTCCAGCAGAGGAATTGCTGGTGCACGGTGGGGCGAGGAAAGCCCTGGTAATCGAGACCCTTCCTCTCTTGGCGACCAGCTGTGTGTTGAGCCAAGTGACTGTGACTCAGTTGACTCTGCAGGTTCATTTCTCAATCATGTTGTGATTCACTGGGAATTTGTGATTTAGGTGGACACCCATGGTGTTTTCATGATTTCAGCCCTAACTTTCAGTCAATGTGTGAAAAAGAATGGAGGATGGCGTGATTTGATGTTATATGAACCAATTATGTTTCCAGATTGTTGCATATTTGGGCACAACATTTCTCTGACTGTGTGGAAGACACAGCACTGGCTGTGCTGATTTCATTAGTATCCACACCTAGTTCACCAAAACAGCATGAGCGTTGTTAAACACATATATTAACTGGTCTGCACGAACAGGCAAACAATGTTCTGGAATGAGTTGAAATGCAAAAAGGTATAATCAAATCCACAGGAGTGAAAATGACTGGCTTGTCAACTAGATGGATGTGCTCCAATGACGACTGTCCAGGAGGTCCTAGGATATGATTACAGATGGCTGAGTTTTGAATGATAGCACAAACAGAAAATGTGTGTTCCTGTTTTGTTTGACGGTAGAAGCCTAAAAATTTGGGGCTGGGCTGAGTATGAATAAAAGTTATGTATCTCAGCAGCAGGATCATCATATAAATATGGGCACAGGAAGACAGGAAGTCTTAGCTCCAGCTAAGGAAGAGCAGCATCATGAAATGTTAATGTTTCAACTGTGATGGGAGAGAATAATATGCAAAAGCAAATATATTTTGTCAGCACTGCAAGCTGAAATCTTGGTGAGAGGAAAGTTCATAGCGATATCCAGGGCACTGCCACTAAACTGTTTGTGTGAAGAAATAGGGGCTAGTAGTAAATTATAACTATTACACATCTGTACTGCATAGTCATCATCCAAAACACCGTTGTTTATACATACCTGGTTTCCTAACGTCAGGTAAAATACTTCAAAATGGCACCTCACAATGCATTATGGATTTTTACTTAGAGCGGCACGAAAGCAACTAATATTACGACGATTTTTATAGACTGCAGTAAATGCAATATGAGTAGTTAGTAATAATGCAACATAAAAGATAATGTGTTTGGATGCTTAGCTGTGCGTTGTTGGGTTTGTGACGGGGATAAAAAACCTCTGGGCTGAGTTACAATACACTTGAATGCTTCTTCCACACAACACTTCTGCAAAAAGGTTTATTTTACTGCAAAACTCATCCTTTCAAAACAGGTTGGTTTCTATTTGTGTAACAGTAAGAATAATACATAAATGAAAAAAGGGTAAGAGAAACAGCAGGTGAAAAAGGGCATTGAATAAAAATAAAAGAGGCTCAAAGAGACCCTTTTCGTGACAAGAGGGAAGGTGTAACGTTGTTGTATGCAGATACTGTGAAACGTAATCACATTCAATATTGCATTATTGCAGAAATTGTGTTTTGTTATTAGACTTTCTCTACTTTCTTTGCTTATTCCAGCCTGGGAAAGGAAGATGGAAACAGGGTAAATTCCTTTGTGATTAAACACAAGGGACTGAGAAAGACCAGAGGAAATTAGTACTGTGTATTCACTTTACTACTGAACATTACAACTGAGTAAATAGATTAGTATGACTGATGCTGAGAACACACGAACGCACGCACGCGCACGCGCACACGCACGCACACACACAGTGAGGGGTGGCGTGATTTAAATCATGATTCAGCAGAGGTATTAGTCAGTCAGTATTTTTACACTGATCAATGAAATAGTTACATATCACAAATCACTGAAGAATTCTTTGCCTCTTGGCTTAAAATGTACACACAAAAATTGAAGTACAATAAGTATGTTTTGTAAGTAAGTACATGTTTATCAAATGGTCCCTCAGAGGTATAATATTGGGCTTAGTGAGACCAGATGTACTGTCTACTGGAAGGTACATTATCACTTCTGAGGGATTATTCCGTAACTCAATATAGTACAGTAACAGCAATAAGCTCTTTGTATTCTTATAAAAACGGTTTTGTACTCTGTTTTCTGTGTGTCTGACTGCTTGATGTTGGAGGACTAAAATACATCTGAAATAATACTGTTATTTTCCCTAAGCTCTAGACATCGACAATGATACTAAGAGAAAAAAAAACAATTACCACATTATGTAGCAGTAAATCAATGAAATCATACGATAGCTGTGCAGGTGTCATCTAAGGAAAGCATGCACAATAATCACCAAGGATAACCCTGCCAAGTGGCTTTGTCATGCTACACGACATTCAACCCGTTCATGCAGCGGTTGTCAATGGCTATGAAATATTCAAAGCTAACATTGCTATTCAATAAAGCATGCACACATACTGCCGAGGGAAATGCCACTAATAAACCACTGTCCAGCCAAATGTGACTCTTAAACAAGACTCAAAATGCTTCATTTGCTAAATACAGTCTTCGGTTTTTACTCTCTTGCTCAGAGAGGTACTATGATACATTCCGACCGGACTTATACTCTCGCAGCATGCGCTAAGGTCTGTTCCCTTCCCCTGACATCCTAAAGCCCAAAAGCTCTGGTGATAAGCCAAATCAGGGCTCAAATTGCAAAACACGCTGCTACAAAGTGGTGGCTTTGTGGGTTGGTGCAGGGGTGTTCAGTTGGAGAGAAGCCCTTTGAACAGAACTGAAGATGAGCAGTAGACAAGCAAACCGTTCAGGTCAACATGCCTCGCTATGTACGGCCGCGTAATGCGCAGCGAAGAAACTCCGAACACAATTTACCCCGGAGGTTTTTCGCAGGAGGGAAGGGTTTTCAGCTTCTGTGAGGCAGTGCATGCTCTGAGAAAGCTGCTGAAACTCGCTGGCAGGGACAGCTGATTAGGCCATCCTTTAAGCTGGCTGAATCCCAAGTATTAAATGCTCCAATCCTCCTAAATCTCGCTTCAGCAATTCCTGTGTACAGACATGATTGATCTGAACCTTGTTGTTACCAGAGATACGACATGCTAGCCTATCGATAGGCTAATGAGCCACACTGATGAGGAGGAGCGAGAACATCTCTGCAGACGAACATTCTTCTAACTTCACAGCAATTTCCTCTAATTTCTCTAATGGGAGAAATAAATGTTTTAGCATTTACATAACACTAACATCTCCCTTCAGTTATGATGTGGCATGTGCTAGTACAATATATAAAATGACTCCCTGCTCATTAGCTAGTGTCAGAATTTCCGGTTCAAAAAATATTATTACCTCTGATACCAAATGTAACAGAATCTTGCAATATTCTCCAGGCTTTTTGACAGAAAGAAATAACACCAGATATGTTTTTCAGCAGTTGTTTCATGCTGTTGTCACAAGTGTTACCCGATTTACCCCGTTGCCAAGCAATTCCAGAAAATTAAAACTACACCTAGAGGCAATTGATTCATCCATACACACAGACACAAGCTCAAAAAATATGAACCACAATGACAGTAAAATCGTTATTAGTCCTCATCACAAAATGTTTTTATTTTTGCAGTAGATCTTGTGGATATAGAGGCACTTTGATTTGATAATCAGGACGTTAGCACAAATTGCACAAACAGTGCACCAAAAAAGGCTCTTGAACAAGGGAAAACACGTCTTTGTAATGAATACATTAATATCGACCCATTAATATTTACATTTTAAGTAGCAATCACAATGCACCCTAGTAGATGAACACAGACATGAAATCACATTGAAGCAAACTGCAGAATGCAGAACAACACAGACCCATTATAGAGCTATTCTTTGTCTGCTATTCCAATTCCAATTACTATAAACATGCACACACACAGACACACAAACATCCACAACCATGTCAACATCCCATGCCCTTGCTGGACAAAAACAGCTCAAGCTAGGTTTTGAAACAGCTAGTAGCTGGCCGACCAGTTCAGGCCAGCTCCATACTCAACATGGTTTCATCAGCTCAAGCTATGTTTTCAACCAGCTGGTAGCTGGTAATTTCAAGCTGGATTTTACACCAGGGACAGACTGACTTCTGGGAGGAAAAAAGTTCATGTCTTTGTCTCCCTGGCCTGTTATGAAGTCATGTAAAGACTGAAATGGAAGACTCACCTGTACAAGGGAGATGGGGTTCCTTGGGCTTCACAGCTGAAGACCACCTCTCTGCTCTTCTCCATGGAGTCCACGGGAAACACGATGCTGCCCGGCTGCTTGGTGAAGGCAGGGCTCTGTACGACGATGCACTCTGCGTGGGCGAGAAAGAAGAAGCCAATCTCCACTTACACCGTTGTGTGAAACCTGCTTGCAAACAGACACTTAGTCAAAAGCAGCAAGCAGGACAGCCCGTGTGCAGCCATTAGAGGCCCAGACCACAACCAGACAAAACATATCAATGTATCCTGCCTGCCTCCTCTTCCACAGCTGAGAAAAAGAATTATTTCCAGTGTGTCGTGTCTTCAAACTCTATTTAAGCCATAATGGGATCACTCCTGATTTATACCAAACAGTGCAGGATTCACTGTCTTCTGATGTATCGCTCATTTTCCCGGAATACCACTGAAAGGAAGCGTGTGAAAGCGATATGCAGGCAATTAGCAGCGCTGTGCGGATTCCCCAGTTGTGGTTTTGTCTCGGTGAGGACGCACAGAATGACACCGTTGACTCCATTGATTCGCAGTCAGCCATGGGCAATGCTATGTTGTGGTAGCTCGAAGGCACTCTCTGCTTGACTTGTCAAACGGAACAGAATAAGCAAAGCCTTGGTTAAAGGTTAAATGACAGCATTTGTCATTATTTTTTGAAGTGGCCTGAGACCTGACCACACTTGGCTGAGAGTTTATACACTGCATTATCTAACCAATTCCGGTCCATATATCAGCCTAATATCCACAAACCAGATCTATCAAAATAGCTCATCTACGGTTTGATTGATATCTGCAGTGATTTTCAGGCATACCCAAACACACACACACACATACACACACACACACACACACACACACACACACACACACACACACAGATCATTTGTAATTTTTTATCCATTATATTTTTCTTGATAGGTTGCTTAAATCAGCAAAGGCAACAAGAAATGTTTAGAACATAAATGCACCACTAGGTACATCATGATGCAACATTATGACAAGGTGTCAAGCGGACTGAAAATGGCAGGGTTCCATTAGTTCTTTAAACTAATAGCCTGATGCAAGCGCTATGCACTCCAAGCTATTTCAAGCTGAAAATAACATTAATCCAAAGTGAAGAAATAATTATAACTGAGTTTAATGAAGAAGTACCTTTTTATTATCAACTGTAAAAAAAAGAGAAAAAAAAAGAAATTGGGTCGCCACTGCCACTGTGATTCTCTTTGCGCCTCCATTAATGATTACAGGATGCGATAACACCATGAATGATTACAGGATGCGATAACACCATGAATGATTACAAGTTGCGATAACACCATGAATGATTACAGGATGCGATAACACCATGAATGATTACAGGACGCGATAACACCATGAATGATTACAGGTTGCCATAACTTCAAAAGTTGCATTGAGAGAGTCAGCCATAGTAATTTTTCAGACTTAATGGGTGTTTTCTGTTGTGAAAGTATGATTATCGGTACATTTACTGAAACTGAGCATTTCTAATTTCACTTTCACAGTAATCTTCCATGGTGTTGCGACTTGTTTCGGGTTTTACTTTGCGCAGTTATCCAGCTAACTCAGTAATCCTGCTTTGTGGAACAGGATTACTGATTTAGCCAAATGACTGCACTGAGTAAACCCCAGCACAGCTCTGTTTATTTCAATCCATCTTCCAGATTTGGAGGGGGTCTGGGTTTTACTTGGAGCAGTTATCTCTAATGGGTGTTTTTTGTTGTAGAAGTATGATTATTGGTAAATTTACTTAAACTGAGCACTTCTAATTTCGCTGTCACAGTAACCATCCATGGTGTTGCAGCTGAACAAATTAAGCATCCCGGAAACTGTATGGGACTGATACTTCTTTTAACATATGAAACCTGATTGAAATAACTATTTTTTCTTCATATACTGTGCATGATATACAGGTCTGCAATCATATACAGATTTGAGTTTGGATAAAATGGAAATAAACAGCTTCATAATAACATATTTATTTGCATGAGTGATGACATCATAATGTTGAGGTCTGATCCATACATAAATCACATAGGTCAATGCATTCTAAAGTCAAATGTAATCTCCTGCACAACGAATTCAGATTCACACAAACACACACACACACACACACACACACACACACACACACACACACACACACATATAATGCAGTATTTACAATAAGCAGCTTGTGAATAAACCAACCATATCTAATTTTTTGGGCAAACAAATTAAATGTTGTGTTGAATTATATTCCTAGTCTCAAAGGAAGTTAGCCTCCATTAAAAATATTTAGATTTAGTGCACCAGAGTTTGAATAATTTCAATGTAACCTGAAGTGAAAATACCCCAATAGAGTTTTCAGAGCAAGTGATGATTGTGTCACCATGGGGGTGGACCTGGTGGTGGAGAAAATGTGTGATAACTTTATATAATAGACATTTGTAGATAGAGGCCAACAATTTCAAAATATTATAGGTTTACACTCATCTCTACACGCTGTATGAAGTCCAAGAAAGTCTTGGGAAATTATTTTTTAGAGAGTCAGGGAATTTTCCAGAATGTAGGACTACCTTCTATAGGAGGCAAAATAGCATCCAATGACTGATTTATTAATTACCTTTATTTGTGAGCTGCCATTTGGCATCCACTTTAAGGACTGTTTTGTCACAGACAAAGTAAAGATAGAATGAATTGAATAAAACTGTTTACAGCATAAAAGGTCAGGTTTCTTATTCACCGACAGCTAGCATTCACATTTTCAATAGAGCTGAGATCCAACCCACTTATTTCCTCTCCTTACAAAAGAGCAAAGGCTTTTTAGCAGCAGGGGGTTTAATGCAACATCATTCAGCAAATAGCATAACCATTCAGGAATAGGGAACAATATGCACCACTCAGTGCATTGTTAAATTCCAACCAAACATAAACAAGAATACAAAATAAAATACCTGACAATTTATGGAAATTATTGCCTGCATTCCAGCCACTGTGTTTTAGCCCTTTGTCTAAGAACCCCATCGCTCCATTTCTGAAATTATATGCTTTATGAACATCATTCATTCATTGTTACAGAAAAAAAACCCAAAATGTGTCCAAAATCTGTTCATGATTAAAAATGAAATGCACCAGTCACTTGTGACTTTGCCTACATTACATAGCATACTCAAGGCAGGTTTGTTTTGTTCTAAATAGTCACACCCTCCCCCTCCCTGCATTCCTCTACTCTAACAATCAATTTGCAGCTGAAGGATAGCCTCCCATAGATATCCAGCTTCACTGATTGCCAATGGAATTGATCTGGAGTAGCAACACTTTAACTGAACGTTCAAAACCAGCCGAAAATGACAATTTTGTGCGGTTAGGGTTTATGTGGGTCACGCCTCCTCCCCCATTTCACACACCCAAGATAGCCTCCCTGAGGGGCGCCCTGCTCAGCCCGGCCCTGACAACTTCTGCATGGCTAAAAAGCCCCTCTTCTTCCACTCACCAGCTTAATTGGCTTATTCAAGGATTCATCTGCATTGGATGTGACATGAGTAACACGGAGAGGCAGAGGCAGGGAACACTCTGGGGAGCTGACAGGTGTGCGGGGCCTGCAGTACAACAAACCCCCTCAAGTCTCCGAGCGGAGACTGCATTCATCATCGTGTCACTCTCACACATTTTCCCGCTCCTTTTTGTGAGGACGGGAGGGCTTTTTCTGTCGCCTAACTTAGAGGAAACAAAACAAAACATTTTTCTCCCGTGTCTTCGGTGCCTAATTTGGAGCAGCCCTTCCTGCCTCAGGAGCTGCTTTCGTCTGCACGCCGTGCGGTGCTCTCCTTGGATTCCCCCAAATGCGAGCCAGTGCTCTCTAACGCCTTACAGGCCACACTGTGCACCAGAGGACAGATAGTGTTGGTCAGAAAAGGAGGAGAGACACCGAACAGGAGCCTGTTCCAAGCAGGATTACTTAGTTAGCTAGATAACAGCACTGAGTAAAACCCCACCCAAATCTGGAACGTGGACTAAAGTTAAACATCTTTTTCAGGTTTTACTTTGCGCAGTTATCCAGCTAACTCTCTGCTTTGTGGAATAGGATTACTGACTTAGTCAAATAACTGCACTCAGTAAACCCCAGAACAGCTCTGTTTACTTCAATCCCTGTTCCAGATTTGGAGGGGGTCTGGGTTTTACACGGAGCAGGTTTCTCTTACGGTGAGCGCCTTTACAGCCAGAGGCAGCTTTCATTCTGAGTGATATTTAAACATGTACATAAACTCAGGTGAGAATGTTGCTGTTTAATTTAGCTGTAGCTACAATGTAACACATCATTTTCAAAAGCATCGGATTCTGTAGGGAACACCTCACACAGAGCACTCAGTTCATTAATAAGCATAAGACAGTTCAAGAGGTCAGATGCCACATTAGCACACTGTCAGTCCACAGGTAAACAGGAAAAGAAAGGGATAGAGAATATATCTAGAGAGCTGGAAGAGACTGGCCAAAAATAAATATGACATTTTTCTTACTTTTAAAAATGTAAGTGTTCAAATCTATAACTTGAGAAACAAACATAATACTTTTGTTGGATTTATACAGGTATGTAAAGCACAGTTTAGGCGGATGAAATCCAGACCACAGTTTACGAGACGATGATAATCTCAAGGGATGCAGTTTCATCTTCTGCATATCTACAGTATCTTTATGCAGAAAGTGACACACAGCTATAATGGCAATAGCTGGATCTAACTTCATATTTAGCACAAATGCTTGTGATATATTATAATAGCGATACAGTGATATGTTATAATACACAGTATATTGCATGAGAATAAGAAAAATATACATATTATTGCTTTCACAAAAATGGTTGGTAAGCGTAAGAATCACACTGGTTAGACTGAATCCCCTTTAGGGATTTCATGCTTTACAATGTTTTCTACTGCTAATGAAAGATTCAAAATACTATTTTCTATAAAGCAGGGAATGCCAATTAGTACATTAGACATAACAAAGGAAGTGACACAATGTTTTATAGGATTGTGTACACAAATACTTACACAGCCACAGCTTTATTACATTATTATTTTTCACTTGTCAAATCCGGCTAAATGAAACATCTCTGTCAAAACCTGTGGCCCTTTTATTCATGCGTAAGTTGTGATTGCTAATTGAAAATGTAAGCGCCTAGTATTTAAACTGGCGAGGAAGTAATGCGGCCAGTTTAAATTATAATCATTTATGTTAAGCATTTTGAATAGTAGTGCTTTCCATGTGAATGCAATGAATGACACTTAAGAGAATTGTGCCAAAGTAGAGACTTCTGTGTAAAGTTTTGCAAAAAGTGTGATTTAGAATTGTCATCTGAGCAAAGCAGATAAGGTACTTGTATTCTTGCAGAAATGGCATAGGGGTTTGGTATATGAATATAAGGTTTTGGTTACTGTGTTTCAAGTCCCTGTGTCAGAGTGTAACCATAAAAAAAAAAAAAAAATAAAAATAAAAAATATATATATATATATATATATATATATATATCTATATATATATATTAAATACAGTAAAAATATTTCCAGTGCTGCCTTTTCATTGCTGTTTTTCTTCTTTGATTTTGACTGAGGCCAAGTAAGAAAGAGGATAATTCTTTTAATGTCATTACAAAGTGCTGCCTGTCTGTCATAATAACACTGACATTAAGTAGTTACAAGTTCTCGGACATTTCAGACATCAGAAACGTTGGCCACCTTACAGTATGTCTCAAAATGTTCTCAAATAAAACGAGTACACGAATGTGCTTGCACACTGGGCCTCAGTTATGAAACGTGAGCCGAACGAATTTGATCCGAAGTCATTTGTTCACAAGTGCACTAAGCTGCTTGCATTGTGCACTTAAATAATAATAATAATAATAATAATAATAATATAAAAACAAAAAGCTTGTATTTTGCTTTAATATTCCATTCACTCAGATTTAATTTTCATTTTTTTCAAAATATGAGGGAAATTATTTGAATGGATATGTCTGAATATTGAATATTAGAGCCACAGTGTGTGGAAGAAGGAAATGTATTCGCCTTCACATCTAACAATGCACTTGAATTTTAATGTTGAGAGTGTGTTATCTGCACACGGCGTAGGCCACAGCAAACAGCCCCGGAATATTCCTCTGGTATTCTAACGCGGTCCCAACAGCCTCTTCAACTGCCGCCCTTCAGCTACGCCTCTGTTTTGTTTCCACTCAGACAGACGCGTCATCAGAGTCTCAGCTGGTTTGCCTAATTCCCCCAGTGATGTAGCAGACGTGTTCCCAGCTCAGGAAGCCCAGGAGATAGGGAATACTGAATAGTGATGAAACAGCGCAGAGCCACGCCGCGCTGGGGAAATCAGGTGCTGCTCTGACCCCTTTTCACAGCACAAAGTGAAAGGGAGTTTGCTCTACTCTGCCGAGCAGTGTTCATCAAATAACCGCTAAAACTAGCGCCGGTCGCTATTAGCATGTAAAAGCATGCGCGCGCTAGCACATGCCTGCACACACTGCAGCACGGGGGGGAAAAATACGGGCAGGCTGAGAAATTTCTCTCGCAGATAGGCAGGAAAGGCGGTGGAACAAGAAAGAAAAGTGCGAGCACTTATGTGCAATTAAGTAATTTATGGGTGTACAGTAATAGGCAAGCTTTTTCAGATGTAACCAGTGTCGACGAGACGGCGGCAAAGTGAAATTTTAACTAAATTGCGCGTCTTTAGAGCGACGGTAAACTGCGGACCCAGCTGGATTCCTCCAGAACAGGTGCGAGAGGGGAAGTGACATCAGCACTTCTGCTCTTTCTCACTCAGGCTCCTCAGGCAGCACATGTTGATCAATGCGCCGCTCCTGCTTATCAATTACCGTCACAGTCATTAAAGAAGCCTGAATACGGCGAGGCTGCAGCCGGCTCTGTTTCACAGCGCCTGCCTCATTACTCACCGCGCCTTCGTCTAGGCCGCTTAATTGCGACCACCTCTGAAAAATAAACCGCATTCCGGTTAAATTCGGGAAAGGCGAACGAACACGGGCGGAGCGGAGAATAATGAGACCCGTTTCGTTTTTTTTTTGTAAAGATTACACAAATAAATATTCATTGATGTGCATATCTGAATGGGCGCTGATGAATAAGTGATGAATAAGTGCGAGGAGGGGGGAAAAAAAAGGTGGTAAACAAAAGAAATGAAAACAGCCCCTGCACCTGCACCTGGTCTTAAGTGCTGACATCATCAATTAGCAGGGGCTTCTCTGAGTGGTCGCCAGGGGAGGCTCTGCCACGCTCCATCCTGCCGAATAATTGCTTCTCCAGAGGAGGAGCAGGTGAGTCCACCTGGAGAAGCGGGCCGGCGGTTACTGTGATACAGCGCGGGCTTTTATCAACAAGGTCTGGGCTCACACTAATACCATCATCAACAAGATATCTGGGCTAATGAAACCTTTAATGGAGCAGCCATCAGTGTTTGAAGAACAACATTAGGAAGCAAATGGGTTTTGGGGGGTGGATATAATTTTTCGCTCAATCAGGGAGATCTAAAAATATTAAATAAGCTTGAGTGTTTTATCAAATTGATTGCTGGGTTCACTCATGCACTGTAACCCGATAGGAAATAACTCAGCGGGAAAGCGGAGAATCATACCCAGGGCATGTTATGTTCATTTATGCAAAAGTGTATCTTCTTTTTCTGTCTCTCTCTTTCCTTCAAAGTACAGTGTTTGGAATCTAATACAAATTATAATGTAATGTGTTCCCAATCAACACGTCGTAATGAAGTGCGGGTGACGGTTCAGGAGCCTCTGACGAATGGGAGGCCAGGAGAGAGGGGCGCCTCGCCGTCTGCCCGGCAGCAGAGCGCCTTCCCTGGCGGTGAGCCAGAGGATAAGGTGGCACGGTGGCCATTCACCCCGGAGGCTCCGAGAGGCGAGTCTAACCCCCTACCTCTACCTCTCCCCGCCTCCCCCGCTCCCCACCACCTTACAACGGATTCAACGCCTGGAGAGGCAGAGCTTTGGTTAACCGGTAATGACCAGTCTCTGACCTGTTCAAAATCTCACTGGACCGCCTGACATGCACAACAGTCTGGTCAGGGTCAGGCTAACAGGCAGTACAAGGTTGGCGAGGAGCAGCAAGAAAAATGGCCTGTCAGGGATTCGGTGCGAACACATTATATGAAAGAGTGAACAGCAGCAACAGAGCAGAGCGGTACAGGGCACTGTGTTTCCTAATGCTAGCTCACGTGAACGGCGCACTGCACAGCTCAGGTACCACAATATGAACAGTAACCATATACCAAACAATACCAAAAAGCAAAGCATCCAATTTTGGTATCCAGTTATAATGTTGATTGATGGTTTCTCTGTTATATAAAATTGGATTTGTTAAAGAACAAACAAGAAGAATGAACTAGCCATTCTCTCTATTTATCTCACGTCTTGAGACTAGCACCTTAACGGTGACACTTATATGACTGTAAGTGTAGATATGTCTCGCTCTTATGGTGCTTTCTTAGCACGAGAAATTCACTTCTGTCATCAAATAAATCCTAAGTAGTAACTGAAAATATAAAAACTTTTTGCTGATGTCATGAATGTTTCCTTAAAATGTTATATTTATTTATATAAATTTTATCAAATAAATGAATACTGTGTGTATTGCAAATATGAATGTCCAATGCAAAAAAAAAAAAAACATTGATTGGAATTAACATCAAGGAAGGAACGACATATCAAATGAAGGTTCCTCCATTGGTAACTTTTGTGAAGAACACGTGGCAGAACACAAATCTAGAATTGATTTTGTTGTATTTTATTTCTGTCTTCCATAGTAAACATAACAGAAAGTGGCTGTCTGCTCCAGTCAGAATATTGGGTTATAATCAGCTGAAATTTCAGGCTGCTAAAGCTACAAAATTCAATACAACATTGCATTGAGAAGTGGTCAAAAAACATTGGGTCAGTAAATTTTTTTTATCATATTCTAATTTTTGTCAGACTTTAATACCTTTCTTATGAACAATGGCTTTACCTCTTTTATTGCTGTTCTTGTATTTCCTCCAGGATTTTGCTATCTGTGTTGTTGTTTACCTACGGTATCGGTTTTTGTGTCCAAAATGAATTCCACAATGATAACATCAAATTAATTCTCAAAAAGGACTTCAGTTAAACACATTAGTATTGGCATAGTGGCACAATTTGTGCTGTTTTGGTTCTGTACTCCAAAATATTGGATTTGAAATAAAAGCGGATATGAGGTACAGACTTTAACTTTAATTTTAGCATATTTACATCCATATTGGGTGATCCATGTAGGAATTGAAGCCTGTTTTATACATAGTGGCCCACATTTTAGGGGAGCAAAAGTAATTGGACAATTAGCTGTTCAGTTGTTTCTCGGGCAGGCACATGAAAGTGAACAAAAGGTTGAGAGTTGATTCTATATGTGGCATTTGCAATCCGTCGCAGTTGTCGCTCAACATGAGGACCAAATAGGTGTCAATGCCAATAAAGTAGGCCATGATGAGGCTGAGAAATATGAATAAATCAATCAGTGACATAGCCAAAACATTGAGAATGTCGAAATCAGTTATTTGATACATTAGGAAGCAAGAATGCACTGGTAAGCTCAGCAATAGCAAACTGCTTGGTAGATTAAAGAAGACCACTGTTGTGGATGATGGAATACTTCCACAAAAAAAATAATAAACTGTCAAACAGATCAAAAACACCCTCCAGCATGTCGGTATAGATGTGAAGACTGCTACAGAGAGACTATGCAGCACAGAGCATAACCTCAGGGTTCATTGCGAGATGCAAACCACCATAAGCCTCAAGAATGGAACAGTCAGGTTACAGTTTGCAAAAAGGTATGTTAAAAACCTGTAGAGAGTTCTGGGGAAGAAAGCATCTAATGGACATTTGAGATGAGTATTCATCACAGCCTGTACCAGCGTGATGAAAAGAAGAACGTGTGGAGAAAGAAAAGAGCACTCATGATCCAAAGCAGCCACTCATCTTTGAAAAATGGTGGAGGCAGTGTTATGGCTGGAGCCTGAATGGCTGCCACTGGACCCGACTCATTTGTCTTCATTCATGATGTGACTGCCGATGGAAGCAGCAGGATGAATTCCGAAGTGCACAGAAACATCTTATCTGTACAGATACAACCAAATGCCTCAAAACGTGGGTGGCACCTTGCAGCAGGACAATGACATACTTCTCCAGCAGCCAAGGAGTTCTTCAAAGACAAAAAGTAGAATGCTATTGACTGGCCAAGTCAATCACTGTCCTGAATCCAAATTAATTTCATTCACTTGCTGAGCACAAAGCTGAAGGCAAAATGCCCCAGAAACTAACAGGGACTGAAGGCGGCTGCAGTAGAGGCCTGGCTGAGCATCACCAGGGATTACACCCAGCATCTGGTGTTGTCTATGGGCCGCAGACTTCCGACAGTCATCAAATACAAAATTTGCATCCAAATACTAAATATGATGATGTTATTTCAGACTATGCTAATTTGTCCAATTAGTTTTGCTTGCCTAAAATGGGAGGCTATGCGTAAAAAGAGTATGGACGTAAATATCTTCAAATTAAAGCTCATTATCTGCCCTTTAACCTCGTATTCATTGTTTTAATTAAGATCCAATGTGCTGGAAAACAGAGCCAAAACAACAAAAATTATGTCACTGTCCCAACATTTTTGCATTTAACTATATATTAAAGACAGGCTAAGGAAACCAAACATAATCATCTTTCACATTAATCAGATGAGCACCTGGCAGAAAAATACCATTCCAAAATTCCACTTATTATTAAATATCTGCAATTTAAGTTTAGAAATCTGCAGCTGATTTGCTGCTGCTCTAGACAGTTGGGTATATTTTGAAGCGAAGTGCTTTTCTCAGGAGCACAATTACAATGTCCGTCCAGGGAACTAGACCTCTGGCTTTCTGGGCACGAGCCCAGTCCTCAAACAAAGCTGCCACCTTGCCCTTCCACGGAGATGTTGCTTCAGTAACTTTTTCAACAGACACATCCTTGTTAAAATAGAGTTTAGAGGACAAACGAAAAGGACAAACCTGCCTGCAGTTGAATGTGCAAACAGACAAACAGTGTGAGACAATGCTCTGGTACTCACGTCTTCTTATTTCAGTTCTCAGTCATGGAGTCACAATAACTACAGGGATTGATGTTGTTGGTTTTACCCCTGTCACTTGACGCCTGGCAGCCACTCCACCAAGCAAGAGAGGCCAGATACTGTAATGTGCAGAGCTAACATTACTGCACTGTTTCTGGGCTTTTCCACTGTGGCCAAAGGCTTTCCTGTTTCTTTTTATTTTATCAGTCTATGAAAGCACCTTCCATCAGTCAGTGGAATATCATTCTGAACGTTTAATATATTATCTTTAAACAAACAACATTTTAATGCCATGGAGTATTTTGAAATTCAATAGGGATTTTTGGAGAAACCTACAGGACTTACTGCTTAAGCTTACTGCTTTTAATAGTTAACAGCTTCGGATACTTTGGACAGTTCAAAAGACTCCACATACAGACCACAGACAACATACTGTAGAATTGTAAGTCATACATCCAGTTTGAAATGGAAACGACAGCATCTGAAATTATGAAACAAGAGTGGATGGGGGATGATATCATAAATCCCTCCAAGAATTTCTTTCAGCATACTCAATTTTAGTTCATAGCATAATTTTGCTGACATGTTATCACAGGTGACTAGAAATGAAAAAAGGCCATTGTGTTTTGCTGAACAATGGCTGTTCACATTTCAGCGGGCTTTGAGCTCTGTGAAACAATGTGACCTGAGATAAGCACCTGCAGAACTGGGAGTTAAATGAGAGGTCTGTGGCTGTGGATACTGAATAATACACATTTAATCTGTCCAATCACATGCCCCATAAAGGCCCAGAAAAAACAAATCTGTTCCGCTTCATTTGCTTTCTACCATTCCATTTGTGTATGATGGAAATAAGGCAAGGGTGGCTTTGAATCCAAAATGTTGACAAAAATGATCTTAACATTCTGCGGCAAGGCTTGCATACAGTGTTTTCATTCATTTTCTTGTGATTCAAAAATTATTCTAATGTTTTTTTAGATACAACATCTTTCAGTGCACATGGCATGTCTACATAAACCAGGACATAATGTGGACACTAAGTCCATGCAATCAATTACCGTCAACGTTGGACTGCAGGTCACAATCAGTGGGCACTTTTGGGCAGCTTTGAAACTCTTTCAGCAACTGAGTCAACATCTTTGCTACTGTGTCATACTGTGTCAATCTGTCATACTGCATTAGTCACATTCGTCACAGACGTGATTGCTGCACTTATTTGTCCCCTGTCCTTTTGTATGTTTAACAGTACCCTGCTGTAAACTCCAATTATGCCTGCTTGACCATCTGGTAAAGCTGGTCATTAAGTCTAGCTGGGTATGAGCTGGTCAAGCAGCTAGTGCTGGCAGCTCATCCGAGCTGGTAGCTGGTCAACCAGCTACAGTACCAGCTGTTTAAAAACATAGCTTGAGCTGATCAAACCATGTGCAGCTGGGATCTGGTCTGATCTGGTCAGCCAGCTACCAACTGTTTCAAAACACAGCTTGAGCTGGTCAAACCATGTGCAGCTGGGATCTGGTCTGATCTGGTCAGCCAGCTACCAACTGTTTCAAAACACAGCTTGAGCTGGTCAAACCATGTGCAGCTGGGAGCTGGTCTGATCTGGTCAGCCAACTACCAACTGTTTCAAAACACAGCTTGAGCTGGTCAAACCATGTGCAGCTGGGATCTGGTCTGATCTGGTCAGCCAGCTACCAACTGTTTCAAAACACAGCTTGAGCTGGTCAAACCATGTGCAGCTGGGATCTGGTCTGATCTGGTCAGCCAACTACCAACTGTTTCAAAACACAGCTTGAGCTGGTCAAACCATGTGCAGCTGGGATCTGGTCTGATCTGGTCAGCCAGCTACCAACTGTTTCAAAACACAGCTTGAGCTGGTCAAACCATGTGCAGCTGGGAGCTGGTCTGATCTGGTCAGCCAACTACCAACTGTTTCAAAACACAGCTTGAGCTGGTCAAACCATGTGCAGCTGGGATCTGGTCTGATCTGGTCAGCCAGCTACCAACTGTTTCAAAACACAGCTTGAGCTGGTCAAACCATGTGCAGCTGGGAGCTGGTCTGATCTGGTCAGCCAGCTACCAACTGTTTCAAAACACAGCTTGAGCTGGTCAAACCATGTGCAGCTGGGAGCTGGTCTGATCTGGTCAGCCAACTACCAACTGTTTCAAAACACAGCTTGAGCTGGTCAAACCATGTGCAGCTGGGATCTGGTCTGATCTGGTCAGCCAGCTACCAACTGTTTCAAAACACAGCTTGAGCTGGTCAAACCATGTGCAGCTGGGAGCTGGTCTGAACTGGTCAGCCAGCTACCAACTGTTTCATGGCCTTTCCACAGGGTACGCTGTGACATTATGCATTCTTTGCTTCTTGTGGAGTCGGGATGGCTTTTAACTGGTTAAACAGAAAGTCAGAAAATGCTCCAAATAAACATCTGACTCTCCTTTCAGGCACTCAAAGGTTATGTGCACGCAACTCAAGTGTGTTCTCAGGGTTACAAAGAAGGAAACATAATACCCAGAGATTGCTCTCAGGTAATGGGGCTTTGATTCTCCGCCATGCTTCATTGATTGCTGCTTTTATTTCTGAACCATTGTGAATGAATACATAATAAATAATCTAGCCCAGGCAGAAAGCAGCTTTCTTCACATCTATACATACATACATACATACATACAATGAAAAAGCACACTTTGAAAACATACAATGTGTCCATGATACTAAGAGGAAACACACCTTATAAAAACATGATTAAATTCATTCCAGATTGCATATCCTTGCTCCTATTTGCCTGCTAACTATAATCAGCTGTGAGAAGACAAAAATAAGTTCTCTCAAGATGTAATGTCAATATTAACAATGCTGAAGATTCTAGTGCTGGATTTCCCACTTTTTATCACACTCTGTTAATAACATTTAGTATTGCATTCTACTTCCTGCTTGGCATGTGCCATCCAATTTAAGCAGCCCCCAGAAGCCAGTTATTAATGAGCAACTCAACAGGATATTAAGCTAAGATTGAGTCCCTTAGGCTGTGCCTGAGTCAGTCCAACATGATGCAAACCTACGAAATGATCTGATTGCCAATGTTTATGGTACACAAGTGCAAATTAATGTTTTTAACTATCTTGAATGTTGACGTTTTATGATCATTAAAACTGATTAAATATTTTAATGGCTTCTATTGAATCAAATAGATCAAACATTTTGGCAGGTAGAAAACTTAGGTACTGTATACAAAAGCAATACATGGCTGCCTTATTTAAGACCCGGCAGGAAACAAAAACAACTATTTAATGTTTTTACATTAAATTTAGACAAAAGTTGCAGTGCAAATGAAAAAGATTCAATACATCCATTCAATACAATTTTATTTGTATTGACTCTCCCTTCTAGTGTAGGTTTCGGCATGGTGGAATATATGGTTCTTGAGATTAAGACTTAATCTTGAGATTAAGACGCTGCCCTCCAGGGGGCAACATTAATTGGAAGGTCTATATATGGTGATGGCCTGGATTAGGATCATCTTAAAAATAAGAATTTTCACAAAGAGGAGGGGTCAACTACAATCAATCTTACTTATATACGTTATGTCCATAACAACACCCAATATCTTGTCTGTAAGATTCACTGGAGAGAATTTCACAGGAGTTGAGCTTTCACAAGACCTAGATGCAATCACACGTTTCAATCATTTTGACCAACGAACGCATCCAAATGTTATTTTCAAGGACAATCACTCCTATTTATTTGAAAGTCAAGTCCGAGCAAACAGCATGCGGGAGAAAAATGGAAAGAAAATGGAGCTTGAAACACAATGGAAATGCTGATGGAATCCTGTCCTGCGTTTGAATCACTCAGCGAGCCACAGGCACCGCTGTCCGGCCGGGAGTGTCCCAGCTTCATTAGGAACTGAGATATGATCAATTTGAGGGCCACAAATCCTCTGCCTGAAGAAGCATTCCCCCTGGCACACACAGGTAATTATGCAGAAGTGGTTTTTAAAGTCTTCCCAGTCTCATTCTCACCAACAGGATAATTGCAACAGGATAAATAATTTTTTTTTTTTTTGCAAGCGCGAGGCCGCCCAAGAATGGTGCCAAAAGTGAAAACAAAACAAAAAAAAAGTGCTTCAGAGCCAAAATAAATACCTAATCTCAAATTCAATACCAGCTGACAGCAAATGAAATTGCTGAGCTTACCTCAGCATGTATAATATGCCCAAGAAGGCGCCTAGCGCTGAGAAGATTCGACTTTGCCAATTCTGGGATCCTTTCAATTCCGATTCATATTTTAAGCCTTGAATAACAAAGCTTCCCCCTGGTCTGGTCCTAGACATCTCTCCCCCTCTTGTCCCTCAGATAAGGCGCGGCCAGTGGAAGCCCAAATGTTTCAAGTGCCTTTTTGTTGCCGCTTTCCAGCAGGGATATTTATTTTCTGAGGTACCGCCATCCCCGTATTCTTGAGGGGGAAAAATGTAGGCTAGGCCTACGAGCAGAGCACAGTCGGATACACTGACTGCACATGTGAACTTTAGGGAAAATGTGTCTCTCCGTGTTCAGAGAAGCTTGGTGGATGTCTGAGCAGTCATCACTGGAAAAGCCTGTGTAAAATACTATATAAATTGGTTCAAGGTCAAGGAATTGAGAAACTGCTGCTCTATCTTTCATGCTTCAGAGGAGCCATTAGAATGAATAGTGTTCTCATGCATTAAGGTAGTTGAGAGCGACAGGATATATTAATCTTGAGAAGATGAGACACAGATATATAAATGGACAATATACAGTATTGCAGATATGACCCCTTCGTGATAGTTTAGCGATGGAGTAGATACAGCGCCAAAAAAAAGGCGGTGAATGTTTTTTTTGTGTGGCTAATTTGTCCTCATTTCTAGCCTCATTGCCTGTGGCATTGTCTCAAAATCAGACATTAGATTTTAGAACAAATGGTGCAATAAAAAACGTATCCTTTTACGTATCTCTTTACTGTTGAGATAATACCGAGCCTTGTTAAGTTCAAGTTCTGGGTGGTTTCACATGATCTTTTTTTATCAGGCACACCCAAGACAGCTCAGCAGGTGTTGGCCTACTTATAACCTCTGGCTGTTGGTAATGTGTTGGAAAAGCAATCACAGAATACTGGGTCAGTTGGCTTTGGCTCAGCTTGTACTGCGCTGTGCTTCAGCTGTGTAATGCTAAAGGGCTTTTACGTTCTCTGTAGGACTGACAGCGAGGCATTAAACGTGCGATCCCCAAACTATAGACCAGACAATGTATTTTACTGAGGACTCCACTGAGTGAAGTTTCCAGCGCAGTTTTCTCTCTCAGTGAGCTGTGGACTCATTGCTGCCATATGCGCTGCACGATTCAGCCGATCAAAGGGGGAAAGCTCAAGGTCTGGTTGCTTTTCTCTGCCCCTTAACCAGTGCCAAATGACATTACCAAAACAAATCATATGCTTGTTGCAACTGTTTGCTACTCAGAAACGATTTAATCTCCACTGACCTCATTTAGATTCAATTAACAGTCTGATCAAGTCGAGGGGCCAGGGGCAAAAAAAGCTCTCATCTCTGTGCCTCTGGTCATCTGGCAGCTCCTCCATACATAATAAACGCCTCCCTCTCTCCTCTCTGGCATCTCCGTGATGGAATGAGCCTCCTCGATGTCATTGTTCACATCACTGAATTACTGACATGTATCTCTGTTTGACAGGGCCCTGACACACACCTGTTTCACGATGTTTATCAGAGGCTGGAGACACCTAAGACCGCTCACCACAAATGTAATGTAATGTAACGCAATAATATATAGTCCTTTATTGAGCGAATTCATTTCTCACCCACAACCAATTTCATACACAGAATACCCATTATGCCATGGTGACTAAAAATACATATAAATTGAATATATATAAATATACTATATACATATATATATATATAAATATATATATATATACATACATACACACATACACATACATTTTGTGAGCAATTTATTAGGTAAACCTGCTTGTTAATGCAGTAAATGCATTAAAACTGTTGTTCAGACCAAATGAATGGGGAAGAAAGGTGATCTAAGTGAATTTGACCGTGGAATGACAGATGGTGCCAGAGAGGGTGGTTAGAGTATCTCAGAAACGGCTGATCTCCTGGGATTCAAGCAGTCTCTAGAGTTTGCAGAGAATGGTGTGAAAAACCAAAAACATCTAGTGAGCAGCAGTTCTGTGGGCAGAGATACGTTGTGAATGAGAGAGGTCAGAGGAGAAGGGCCAGACTGGTCAAAGCTGACAGGAAGGTGACAGTGACATAAATAACCACAAATTACAAAAGTGGTAGGCTGAAGAGCATCTCTCTGAACACACAACGCATTATAACTCTAAGTGGGTAGGCTACAGCAGTAGAAGTATAAAAAACACACACACATATATATATATATATATATATATATATATATATATATATATATATATATATATTTTAAGAAATTGTTCTGGATATTAAACATATCATCATGTAATATAATGACTTCGTACAGACTTTGCAGTTTGCTGTAGTACTAAAAGTACAGAATTGCATACATGTGAGGACCATTTAATTTAAGGTGATGATGAAGGTTGTAAAAAAAAGATTTTTTTTTCATTTAAATTCAGATTATAGTTTTTACAGGGCTATGATAAGGGTTATGAAACCCAAACTGTATAAAAGTGTCAATGCAAAACTGATTAAGATTAAGAACAACCCCTTTCCAGGTTATACTACATGTGAATATGCATGTACTAAGCAGAAAACGTTGTTTCTGAAGTTAGATACCAATAACAGAAGTTAACTTCCTCATGGTTTTCACAGTTAACCATGAAAGATAGAAAATGGCTTCAAATATGAGAATCCCTCCACTCATTCCCAAGAGGAGTTCTCACTGGAAAAATATATATGTATATATTTCCTGAGGCACAAGTGGCAGAACATGAATCTAGTATTGGTTTGCCATATTTTATATCTAACACTCCCCAATGGAGAACATACAGTAGATCTCTAGTCCAGTCAGAATTATGGGGAAATTTGAAGTGGCTAAAACTACAAAAACATTATTATATATTTGTGAATTAAATATTGAGTGATTCAAATATTGTTTTGTGCTTAAGGACTTCCCTATAAATGCCATTTAATTTTTTTAGAAGATTCTTTTGTGCTTGTAGACAACGCACTTAACAGAATATTCAGCAATTACTTTCTCTTCTATTACGCCACTGCACTGGTAGGAAAACACGCAACATGTAATGCCCCCTTTCATTTGAATGGCTGCAAACAGTGGAGAACTTCTATGAAATTCTATGAAGACTTATAGATTATATAAAAATCAGACACAGATTACACACGGGATGACTGTAGAATTCTAAACAATCCCAGATATTTGAATGTAAACAGCAGGTATTGTCAATTAAAAGCGCCCCACTGAGGCCTAAGAAGCGAAGGCGGGTGAGCTTCAGGTTATGCCAGCAGAACGTGATCCGATAAGTGAGTGCTCTCCTGGCCTTGCCTTCCATGGACTTCCATGGCCTCCCTCAGCAGCTCACTGCAGGTGGACCTCACCACACCACAGCTAGCTGCTTCTGGGGCCGGCAAGGCCACTGCACTCAGACCTTACATTCCTTTCAAATGTAAACAATATTCTTCTTTTGTGGAAACTCCTACGGCAGCTGTTAACAACAATCGACAAGAACGGCGCAAATGCTCCCAGTTTTGGCAGCACAGGGGCTATAAACCTATTAACAGAACGTTTAATGGAGGGAAAAAGCACTGATGCTCGCTGGCAGAAGAGAAGAGGAGAGAAGCATCGCTCCTGTGAAAGAACCTGTTCCAAAATAAGCGTGAAAGCTCAAATCCAGCTGACAGAGCATAACATGTACACTACAGAAACTAGAAGATCCGCTTTGCGCCATTGTTGTCGATAGTTGTCAACAGCTGGTGGAAGTGTTGCTCCCCCCATTCCGCAGTCTCAAGCACCTTCGCTAGAAGCTTTCCCATGGGAAACACTGCATTATTTTCTACAGCGCAGTATGGTGTTGTTAGTTTGTTATTTCAGCAATCAAGCTCTATTGGGTTTGGGCTTAAAAATTGTCTAGAGCTTGCAGGGCCAGTCATAAACATGTCAGGACTCTCAGGAAGACTCACCCTTATTTGTAGCGTGTGTATGTGTTTGTGCGTGTGTGCGCGGGCGTATGCGCGCGCGTCCTGTGTCCCGGTTCACGTGCACGAGAGTGTGTTTCGGTGTGTGTTTTTGCGTACGCGTGTACATTCGGACGTCCTTCCGCGACGCAGTGGGTATTGCCCTAACGCCGCTCATAAATTCTGGGTGCTTTTTCATGCATGCCAGGTGGTCCAGGCTATTCTCCAGGAAGCGTCTCAGGTGTACGAATCAAAAAGCGTTAGAGTGGGGGGAAAAAGCCATCAGTGGAGGGGCCTAACCGGATCAGTGGGAGACTGCCATTAGCGGCGCTTTGCGCGACGGTATAAAAGATAAATGAAAGAAAGGGAACGCCGGCTACAATGGCGAAGGGAACACGAGGAGGGAGGGAGAGAGGGCGGAATTAGAATTCCTCGGCAGTCGCAGCCAGCTCCGGGAACTGAGGTAATCAGATGGCAACGGCAAGGTGTGAGTGAGGAGCGAGAGGAACAGGAGGCAGGCCGGCCTCCACTGACACCAGAACAAAGAAAGCTGGCTGGCAGGGGACAGGGATCATTACGGTCCCCTTTCGACATTCGCCGTGGTCTCCCAGCGAATCCTCACATTTGTGGGGTGGGTTACCTGCTTTTTTGGCTGCCAGACAGCTTGACCTTTACTGTCAGCCGCGCAGTCCGCATTAGCCCCCATGACACCCCGCAAGATGTGAGCTTCGCACTTCTCTACAGGATTTAATGGAGGGAGACCGCGAAGATCACTCACTCCTTTCATATGTCAGAACTGATGCGCGAAGCGGCATGGATGCACCTCCGCTCAGTGCTTTGCTGCTTATTGTCTTGTTACCCATACGGCTAAAGCCGCCGTATGATTCTCCCAAGCGGAGTAGTTGCTGACCCACTACATAATTCGCTTCTAGCTGCTGGTCAAACAGTCTAATTGGCATGAGGCATACGCTCTCTGTCTGTGGATTGTCTAAAGCCAGGGTTTCAAGCCACCCAGGAGACACGGCAATTGAAACGCTGTACACTGTAGCTGTTTTTGCCATCAAAATGAATTCACTTCATCTAAATTAGAGCTAACTATCTCCGATACCTGGCACCAGTTTATCCGTTTTTAGACTTCATTTGTCCTGTCAGAACCTCCGCCAACATGAAATACAGATCCCCTTAAACACAAACACATAGTTGTCTATGTGTGCAAAATGTTGAAATTATTTGTTTGTTTCTTTATACTAAATCCACTTTAGCGACAAAGATTTCTGGATGAATAACAGGTGACCTAACTACCTACTCACTGACATAATATTTGAAACCGGTGGCACGGATGGTGCAGTGGTTAGCACTGCCGCCTCACAGCAAGGAGGACCTGGGTTCTGTGGGTTCGAATCCCGGTCGGCCGGGGCCTCTTTGTGCGGAGTTTGCATGTTCTCCCCGTGTCAGCGTGGGTTTCCTCCGTGTACTCCGGTTTCCTCCCACAGTCCAAAGACATGCAGGTTAGGCTGATGGGGGAGTCTAAATTGCCTGTAGGTATGAGTGTGTGAGTGAATGGTGTGTGCGCCCTGCGATGGACTGGCGACCGGTCCAGGGTGTATTCCTGCTTTTCGCCCAATGTATGCTGGGATAGGCTCCAGCCCCCCTGCGACCCTGTTCAGGATAAGAGGGTTAAGATAATGGATGGATGGATGGATGGAAAGTGTGAAACCTGTCTGACCATAAGAGTGTGAAGATGCATATACAGTGGAACCCTGCGATAACGGGAAATCAGATAATGTACCTCCTAATCTTGTGTGCCTCTTAAATGTTAAAAGACATTATGACAAAAATGTTTACTGTCTCAGTAAATGTTTCAACAATGCACCCAGCATTGTTTCTTTAGTATGGTAACTGGTGCTACCAGGCATGCAACCAAACACCTCTTTGATAAGCCCCGTCCCCTTTGGTTACTGTTGCTATGATTGTCAAGTTCAGTCTTACCGATCACAGACAAGTCAGTCATCTCATCACTTAGCTAATGACTGAAGCAGAAAACCACTGGGTGCTTCAGTATTTTGTTAATGTAAACCAAAGCAATGGAATATCTAAGTACAGTTATATTGGTCTCGGCACTTTGTAAGTAAGAAAACTATAATCGCTTCCACAAATTGCATTAATGTTAGCTCCCAGGTAAAAAAATATATACAAAAGGGCATCTTTCAGTTGTCCTGTAAATGAAAGACTGTTCCTTCTGTAATTAAATCAGCACTAGGCACAAGCACATAAACATTATCCGGGCCCAAACATTGCTAATAAAATAAAAAACAGTCCTAGAAGCAATGTCTTTTACTCATTCTGACTGAATGAGTGCTTATCTCCAGTGTTCTTCTACAGTAGATGTGTCTTGTATTGTATATTTCCATATCTCAAAAATGCCCTCTTCTGGGGACACAATAACATACACTACACAATTATTCACAATTAATATCTTATATAATTTCTTACTTTATACCACCATCTTTCAAGATGATTAAACAGCCTACGCAATAACTTTTCTGGGCAATGGCACACAGCTACTAATATGCAAACCTGGGTTTATAATTCAATGCTCCAATCTTGTTAGTGGTATGGAAATGAAAACTGCGATTAATGTTTGCCTATGTTTAGTTTGTGGGTTACTTACATGAATAACTTAGGCTTTCAGAGTGCAAGCTGCCCTAAATGCATATGAACAAGGACACATAACTTCACAAAAAAGGTGTTGGCATGCCACATCAGAAGTTCTTAATGAGATGTTCTACCTGCAAGGCAGCCAATAGACGACAGCAGCACCAGCAGTTTCCATAGCAACATCATCTTCAGTTTCTGGGGTCAAAATAGGCGCACATGCAATCAGAGGTGTACAGAGTCCCTTTCTGCACCTTCCTTGGCCTTTTCTCTGAACAGAGAGAGAGAGAGAAGAAGAAGAAGAGATGACTGTCATAAGACAAAATGTTAGTCATTAAGTCATTCATCACATGACTGGATTGTGCTGAGTTTAAACTGAACTTAATTTCCTACATATTTAGTGTGTTTATCTTCCATAAAATCAAACTTACTATCAAATATAACAAACTTTCCTGTTTCTGTTAATAGAAATATGACAGACAATAATGGCATTAATTATAACATCATAAAAAAATCTAATTTTCTGACAGAAGTTAGTGGAGCACAAGAAGGTATTCAAGGAGACAGCAAGTATGAGCTGTGATGAATGGTTTGTGAAGACAGTGTTTTATGGGTGGCGGCTTGAAAAATTTGAAATGACAGCCCTTGTGATTTTCCCATTTCTGTTAATTTTACTAAAAGCAATATGCACAAAAAAAAGCAAATGTTAGGTAACATCACCCAAAACAAGCTCTTCAAATAATAACAAACAGCCTGATCACTCCTTTAAAATGAGTTTTTCTGTATTCATTTGAAATTATTTAAAGTTTACTTTGTTTCTCTCGTATTTGTATCTCAAAGCAGAATGGCCAACTCTGATTCCACCATTGTGCATCCTATGTACATTTAGGACAAGATACAATGGCACAGGTTTACAATACCTGTGTAGGCAGCCATTTTGTTTCAGACTGCTATTTAACAGCGGAACTGCACAGGTTTTTGACCAGAGGCCTGCGCAATTAAAGCTGAGGATGCAAGCACACGCACATCCTGAATCGATTAGAGGCATGCCGATTGGGTGATGAGGGAAGGGAAACCCTAGCATACACAAGGGCCAGTACGATGCTAAGAACATACCTGCCCCATGCCTCTTCCGGCCACTATCAACAACCATTTTAATAATGTGATGCAGGTACTTGAGTTATACTTTGGAAAATAATGTAGGATCCCCCACCCTGGGTGTGTCGAGGTGTCCCTAAGCATGTATTCGGCCCCTGCTCTTCTGAAATGATTCCAGCGACCCTGCCCCAATTGCACCCCCAAAAGAGGTATGTACAGTGCCCGCTATAAAGTGCACAAATGTGCACACTGTCAGATTTTAATGAAGGGTATTTTTATACATTTTGGTTTTATCATGTTGGAATTACAGCAGTGTTTTTGCATAGTCCCCCATTTCAGGACACCATAACGTTTGGGACACAGCAATTGTAGCGACTTTTAGGTCAAACAAAGGTCGCCGAGAGGCTTAGCATGGCTCGTTGCGGTCTCACTCGTTCCATTGAATTCATGTCCAGTCGGAAGTAAAGTTTATGGTGTTTAATACGATCAAAGTCAAACGATATTAAACGTGATGAAACTTTTTCAAACAAACAAAACGAAAACATGACGTGGCGTACGGTTAACAGAAAATATCCCGACCCAACTAACCCTCTCTCTGTCCTCCTGTCCAAGGCCCTCCCCCCACCTATGTAGGTAAAACCACACCCACACAAACAATTAGGACCCGAATCAAATAATTATTAGACAATAAGCAAAGGAAGATATACAGGCTCATAAGCAATAAATATAACCATACAAACAAAATAAACATTATGAAATATTATGGCTCATACAGCAATGTTATGTGAATGAAAATAGTCATGTTTAGTATGTTGTTGCATATCCTTTGCATGTCATGACTTCCTGATGTCTGTGACTTATCAATATCATCAGAGTCTGTATATCTTATTTTCAGGTTGTCCTGCAAGCTCTATGGGAATTGGGGGTGGGACTACACATTTGGCTTTTAGTCATCAATGGTCCAAGGTATCAAATGAGCCTCAAACCAACATTTTCAATGTGCACTTTAACCACATGTGATATTTTTTATTACAAATCTCAAATTGTGGAGTACAGAGGCATACCTGCACAGTATGAGTCATGAGTGACTTTATAAATAAAGTCACTCATGAGTCAGAAGTTGGAGCCTAGGGTTTCGATGACGCGATGAGCACATGAGTAAGCAGTTCCAACAACTTTGTCAGGGAGATTTTCCCACTTAAAAATGTATGGAGACAGGAGGCTGTGAGACAGCCAGCTTTGCACTCTCCACGTCTAGAATGCACCCTAAGCACTATAGCTCTACGACTAATTGCTGACTCCTCTACACAATCACCATTAAGTTATACAATGTGACTACACACACACACACATACACATGCACACAAAATAAAAGCAATAAACTAGAAACAAGAAACCGCAGTACGTTAAGGCAATTAAATAATACATAGTATGCATTTCCACCAACTCACATTTCAACTATTGACCAGCATTCGTTACACCCACATAATGAAAAAGCAAGGATGTAAACACCAACTGCCATTTTTCTGTATTTGCATTTGCTTCATCAATGAACATGACAACACTTAACTTAATTATTCAAAGAGAAGGACAAAGTGCATTATGTTAGACTGAATGCGAGACAAAATCAGCAATGCGTTTTGCAAGTGTCAAGCTCTGGCTTTTATGGGCCAGTAAATCAAAGTAATCTGAACGTAATGCCGAAACATGATTTTCAACAGCAAGGAAATGCTGCTTGAAATTATGTGAGCAGAGTATGTCAATATGAAGCGCAGAAAGAATGAAAATGTGTAATTTAAATGCTTCTAACAAGACAGAGATGCTGACATGGTGAAAGTCATCTTCAATCATAAATTCTAGGGGATATACATTTTTGCACACATTCTACACTGGACTATTTCATAGATGCAATTGAAATTCTAGCTACCATCTAAATCCTACAACTCAACGTTGCTTTATGGTGTACGGCATGTCTGAATCTGCACAGTAAGGTTAACCTGAGAAATACTCAACACAAATCTTCACCCATTCGCCCTGATTTGTTCCGCAACCTTTGATCACCAACATGCAGGCCCACTTTTCATGGTTTCAAACAGCAATGAGCTGTTGAGTACTTCTGATGCTGTAAATGTCTGATCAGACCTATGTCAAATATGTACAAATAACCCATTGCAATGCTCTTTTGCCTTTTCAAAATGCCTCTATGTGCTTAACTGCATATTTTCCAGCCGGAACATTCTCCATATTCCGTGCGGCACACCTCATGACACATTAGAGGCAAGGCCATTACCTTGACTTTTTAATTGAAACGTTTCTGTAACTCAGTAATTTTTGTTACTGCAGTGACTTTCCTCTTCTAGAATAGTCAGACCTTGAAACATTGAAAAAAAAAATTATATTCCAGACGAGAAATTTGACTACAATTAAACTGTCAATAAAGAGAAAGAAATTCACACAAAGAAATGCGCTGGAGCCGAGAATCAACATATTTAACAGCGGTGGGAGTTTAAGCGTGGGTAGACTGATTATAGACACGGCCTGCTGATCACAGACAGCAGGAGAATACAGAAAGAGGTTCAGGCAAGGACTGCTGTTGTGGCGGCTGAAGCCGCCTTCCCTGACACACACAGTGATAAATGCCATAGCTGCACTACATCATTCTGTCTTCATGAGAAAATGGCTGAAGCCCTCTCAGAAAGAGTCTCCACTGACAGTACGGCACTAATCTCCACCGCATAACCTCAATACATGTGGTGCTAAAATGCTGCATTATACACTATATTAGGTATGTATTGTTTCTTAGGGTTGTGACACTACTCACAACACAAAGCCGGCCCTGTGAAAACAGCGGTGATTCTGCTTGTGTCAGGTTTTTATTCCCTAGCACACGCCCCGAGGGTATCACCGAGGAATCAAGTGCCCAAACTCAAAAGCCGGAATAGTGTCAGAGGGACAGTAATTCTCTCTGTGCTCCAGGCTGTAGGAAGCAAAAAAAAAAAAAAAAAAAAGCACAAAAGCAAAAAAAAATCCATCTTGGGACAGAGTCCCTCAGCAATGCTTTTAAAACAGCTCCTTATGGCAGGCCACCAACCACCCCCCTTCTCAATAGTCCACGCTTATTAATACCAATAAGTACATTAAATGTACACTCCTCAAAGAATACCTCATACAGTGACACTCAGACTTGGGAACTTTATTGCTTTTTTTGCTGCAGGGTTTAAATAGAAGATGCAGGCTTTATTCTGTATGTATACTAAGCATACAAGCTGATGCACTCGCAGCGAGACATAGGTCTGTGCATAAGCATTGCGCTTTCAAACTTTCAGCGAAAACCTTACATTGAATAAACAGAACACTTCAGACTTTATTACTGATTGGTGCTATTTTAAAGCACCTGCGTTGAATTCCCTGGCTACAGTACTTATGCTTATGTGAGTCATGCCTTAGTTCTGTTAAATTAGTTATGTTTGTATCTGGAACAGCAATGGCATAATTGCTGGATATTCAGACACTTTGTCAGGGTTAAACAAAAGCATATAGGACAGAAACCCCACAAAGGATACCTAATTTTTTTACCTCTGTATCTACGAGAAAAATCTTAAGAATAACATTATGGAAAAGAATTTCGTAATTCTCTGAGCCTCCACAGCCAAATGAGTTAAGCAACTGGCAGAAACGCACTGAAAAAAATAATGATTTTGAGAACTGGGTCAAACAATGTGAAGGGATTTGATCTTCAGTCCTGGAACTTGCAGATAGCAAAGTTCTCAAGTTATGATACGTTTTCACAAAGGATGGATCAAGTTCAAGGTTCAGCCCAGTCTCATGGCATATACGGACGTGCCTCTGAGCACTCTTTTGCATTCTCACAGGTACACTTTTCTCCAGTTTTAAAACAAAATGCCCACTAGGGGTGATAATTTAAGGAATGTAACATTACGAGTTTAAAACGTCTCATTTTAACGTTTTAGGTGTAGTGGCATGTGATGGGTGAGCAAATTTAACAACAGAATGTAAAAAAATTTAAAATAGAAAATTAAGATTGCCTTTCCCCAAACCCACTGGACCCACCTGATTGATTACTTTCAAGTTGATATAGTTCTATGTTCAATGGCCTTCCCAGTCACCGGATCTGAATCCAATAGAACACCTTTGGGATGTGGTAGAACGGGCTATTCGCAGCTGACAAATCTGCAGAAATTGCGTGATGCAATTTGTCAATGTGGAACAGAATCTTGTGGAATCCATGCCACAAAGAAGCGAGGTTGCTTTGAGAGCCAAGGGAGGCCCTAAGCAGTATTAGTATAGTGTTCCTAATAAATAACTCAGTGAGTGTATCATCCCATTTGCATAAGTCGTTTTGAACTCAAAGGCAATTTAGAAAAAATATGCCACAGCATGTTAATTCTTCCTGTGCAGAAGATAGCATTCCTATAAACATTTTCACCAGTGTAGTACAATAGAAACACCTACAGCGTATATGCATCTGCAAATCATACCTAATTTATATGTTGTTTTAAGTTGTGTAGAAGTCAATAACACTTTAGCTTAGGAAGATATATCAAGTAATACATATGTCCCACTAGGGAAACCATCCAATGAGCTTACAAAGAAAATTAAAATGCCCTTAAAACACAAACTCAAAATGAACAGGGATGTTACAGTATGATTTTACTGAATGCAGAATTTGGTCTTTTCTAATGTACGCCTTTAATAAATGTCACAGAAAATAAATAAATAAAATAACAAATAAATAAACCAAGGACCAAGGGGGTCCTCCAGTGAGAATGAATCACCAAACAAGTCAGAACAAGTGTGGGTTTCAGTCACTCAGCAATAGGCTTTGATGTAGGAACCAAATCATGATGTGCTTGGGTGGCAGGAAGTGCATATTGTGGAGGGGGGGGGGGGGGAGGGGGGGGGGGGGGTTGTTATCCAGACGAAAATAGAAAGCACATTCCCCAGCACTCTGCTGCAGAAGCACAGAAGAGGCCGTCCTTTATAGGTCCTGACTCGCCGTGGTCATTAAGGATTCCAGGGCACTTTTAGAAGGAGTGGAGGTCTTAACCCTTACACCCTGGTCAAGTTCTCTCAGAACTATCCACACTTCCACACATAATCATCCTTTCCACCTAATGTGCTACACAATCCCCAGAGCTCCCAGCTCACATTGATCCCCTAGCTCATCACAGCAAATGAGAATTGACTTCCTAAGTCCCCAGTTGATCTACCTGGAGTAATAAAGTCAAAAACCGATGTATTCTTGTTAAAAAAAATATCCTGATCCTTTTTTGTTTTCAGAACCTACTTAAGCATGATGCATATTTAGTTCGGACCAGACCAAAAAATGGAATTGAATGCAGTTTGAGTAGGTAGTGAGATCTACACAGTTTGCCATGGAATGAGAGCAAAGAACAAAGAATAAGTGACAAAACAATGGCAGCCAAAATAATCAAATGTGCCAAAGGAGATGCACGACGCACTACCAAAGCCAACAAGCAAATACTTCTGTGTTCAGTGACCATATTTGGCTTGTGAGAATTACACAAACAAGCACGACACTTACATGCATACAAATAACACAGTTCCAACAGAACAAGAACTAGATGTTAAGCAAAGGTCGTTTGCTGCTCTTACACAATGTCTATGACTAAAGCTGGCTAACTAAACATAAAATGAAATTATTTCCTAAATGTGCAATATCAAATCCAGGATGCTGTAAGAGGGTAGGTAAGTTGCTTGGCCTATGAGTAAATCCTGCTTCAAACAGGCAATTTTGTAAGAATGCAAAATGTATTCAACTGCTTTAATGGAAAAACTCACCAAAAATAACTGCAGATGATAACACAAACATCCAGAGCATAATGCATGGAATACTCTGCTAGGCAAGATTGGTACTGTAGCTCCCTGACGAGTTATAGAAATGACTTCTGATGACTTCTGCTGAGAAGAGCTCATTGATGCTTATTTTGGGCTCCAAAAAGAGTTCTGTTTAAGTAGAAGAGACTCGTACACCAGGAATTAATTTTTATTTCAACAATGCACATTCAAAAATATCTTACTGATGTTTCTTACTGATATGATAGTGAAAGCAGTTTTCAAATCTACCTTTTTAGATCACCAATTCATTTCCTTAAAATGAAAATGTAGGCCTATGCAACAGTGAAAAAAACTGATTTCCCGGTTTGCGGTTTGCAAAAACATAATGTTCTGTTTAACATTACGGCCACAGTATTTGGTCAATCTTGAGAAGTGACACCTCATTTCATAACTCTGAATCTGCACTTTAGTATCATGTGATGCAGATTTAGTGAATGTGCCCCTCAAATATGCGATTGGTCACAAATATTTAACATGGTGCTCTCCTTCTGCTGCACCCCTTCTCTAGCCCCACAGTGATGCCAAACAAGTCTTGTTCCCCGCACATATTGTACTGCATAGGCATATAAGACACCACCTCCATAGGCATATAAGACACCACCTCCATAGGCATATAAGTTATTGGTAGCCTGAATGGACAAGATGGCAGCCATGAAACTTGTGTCAGGCAATCAATACAGAGACAACAAATGTATTGTTAACTAGAAATATGTAAGTTCATACTTGCAACAGAATGTTAATTATTCTTAATTTTGAACTATCTGTATGTTGACATTAATGCTCCTGACAATGTATCATCATCTTCATGATTTCAAAATCAATGAACTATAGGCTACGTGTGTGAGTACCTCTGTCAATCATGCAATTTACCATGTCAATATGACGTACCTATCTCTTAAATCTTATCTTGAAGGAGAGTGGACTGCCATTTTCCTTTGCGTCAAGCTACTGTTGCTTATTGATGAAATTAAAGATGGACATTATTACATTAGCTATTTACTTACAGTTGATTACACTAAGCAGGGGACAATCCCCCCAGAAGCGATATGGTGTTAAGGGCTTTGCTCAAGGGCCCAACAACTGCACGGATCTTATCGTGGATACACCGGAGCTTGAATCAATCTTCCGGGACCCAGACATACACCTTAGTCACTGGGCTACCTGCTGCCCCAGAAACAAATAATATTTGTGAAATGCTTAATGATAAGGATATTACAGTGACACATCTTAAGACTGCTTTTACCTATTTATTTTTTTAAATATATATGCTTTTTATAAGTGTTACTAAAAGAAGCATTAACAAACAACATACACATTCGAACAAAGCGCAGTGAATTTTCACTTTAATGGTCAGGTATACGTGACAGAAGAACCACATAATGCTGAAGCTGACAGTATACTGATTCTGGTTCTGCACACACCCAGCCTTAATTACGGATTACAAATCTTCACAGCTTTTCACCAGTTTCATGAAAGACAGGCAAACTTGTGAACATACTATACACATTATGAATAATGCATCATCCGATACAGTCATTTTACCTACGATGAGAATTGTGTGGTTAAGCATTTTACAATTTAGGAATTTAGCAGATGCTCAATATACTCAGTTTATATTCATTTTACATGCAGACCATTTACACAGCAGGATATTTACTCCAGCAATTCAGGCTGAGTGCCTTGCTCAAGGGAACAAAGGCAGTGCAACTGGGAATCCAGTCTACAACCTTGGGGTTGCAATCCTAGATCCCTAACCGCTACGCTACACCGTCACGGCAAGCAATGGAATATATAAGGAATCCAGATTATAAACAACAATATGAAACAATGGGCCTCATGCAATAACATTTTCATACTCTTATCATGCAAGCAATTTAAGGACAAACCTGTTCGTATGAGTGGTTCTTGCATGAGGACTATAAGCAGGCACTTACTGTACCTTGTCACAGTTATCATTAGTGATACCGTACCCTGCACTGACATGGCACTTCACACTTGTCACTGTGTTTTATAACGCAAGAAAATGTACCTCAGGGAGTTGGGATCTGCTGCTGGCCATGACTGTCACAGGAAGATGATCGTTTGTACATAGTGCAAAACACTTGGGTCAACTCAGTGTACAACTGCAGTGAACTTTTGGATAAAGACATATTTATTTCTTGAATTAGCTCTGTACTTCACAATTTTAAGCAAGGGTGTTTTTATACAATGAAGCCACTGACCCATACAGATCACCAGGAGTTTTTTTCCATATTATCCATCCATCCATTATCTTAACCCGCTTATCCTGAACAGGGTCGCTTGGGCATACATTGGGCGAAAGGCAGGAATACACCCTGGACAGGTTGCCAGTCCATCACAGGGCACACACACCATTCACTCACACACTCATTTAGACTCTCCAATCCGCCTAACCTGCATGTCTTTGGACTGTGGGAGGAAACCAGAGTTCCCGGAGGAAACCCACGCAGACACGGGGAGAACATGCAAACTCCGCACAGAGAGGCCCCGGCCGACGGGGATTCGAACCCAGGACCTCCTTGCTGTGAGGCGGCAGTGCTACCCACTGCACCATCCGTGCCGCCTATTTCCATATTATGCAATTTGTAAATAATACATAAAGTACACATATTGGGCCTAATTTATCAACCGTGAGCCGGACAAATTTGATTGTATACCTTTCGTAAATGCATTTAGGACAAACAATGGCAAAATTATTTGAATTAATAAGCCAAATGAATATTAATTTCAGAGAGTGAGGCAATTTGTTTGCTTGAGACTTGTGAGACTACCCAAATACCTGTGGCTCTGTGCAAGGACAGTGAAAAACATATTGTTGCCACCCTTCGGGGTGACTCTAGACAGTGACGCCTCTCCTATAATTTGCCTGATGCGTACCTCCAGCATACGCAACTGGGCCAAACCCTGACCTTTCCCTGCGGCTGACGCGGTTCATTTGTGAAGTTTTTTTTTTTGTCTCCCATTTCCTGCGAGACGAATTCCTTCTACCTGTTGCACAGCGCATGAAACTTCAGACAGTTTACAACAACTATACTGTTTCTTGCCAGGCTTTAGTCTTCCCGAGCTCTGACAATCTGCTGCTTACACCACTGAAACATTGTTTGGCTTGTACTTCCATTACAGAAGTTCAATCTCTGCTTCAGAGAGGTATTTTTCTTTTGTCTTTTCTCAGCTAACTCTTTAAATTGTCTGCAATGGAATTCCAAGCTCCTAATATGGTAGTTTAGGGGGGTGTCAAATAATGCAAGTCATAAGTTATGTGAATGCGCTTTTCATGTGATTGGTCTTTATCAACATACACATGTGGATACAATTATGTTTGGTAAATCCAAAATAATTTGTTACACACAAATTTGCACACGGTTTTACAAAAATATTGGTAAGTGAGGCCCAGTGCCTTTATATAGAATAAAGCTAGTGAACCCTAATTCAGTAAGTGTATATAGATAAATATATATATTTCCAAAAACCCTTTACAAACTCTTAAAGGAAAATAGTTCACATCTACACACCTAAATCTAATAAATTGGTACAGATATTGCTTATTTCATACAATTTACCTATGGACTTTTTTTACTGCACACTATTTGACATGCATATTTTAGATAGTATTTGAGAACTATTTTGAAGCTACCAGCAGAATTTCAATGAAGTCTTTGAAGTATTTAAAATAGATTTTAAAAAATGCATTCTTAAACTCAAAACTCATTTAACCAAGGACTGCTTAAAGACCTAGTTTAACTGAGACATGATTTTCCCACAGAATTTGCTGCAAAACAAATTTAAATGGTTCCACTCCCATGCTATTATTCAAAGATCCTGTTGCAAGGCTTTATATTGAACCATTAAAAAATTACTACAATCTCTTGATCACCGAGGCTGCAATTAGGCTGAACAAAGACCCCATGGCACAATGACAGTGCGAATATGTAATAATACACTCAGATGGGGTATAAAAGCATGATTTCTTTGAAAGAATGTAATTCCATTTACTTCAAACTGTAGTTCACTTCCGTGAATACAGATGTTTCTCATAAAATGACAATAAACATCACATGTTCTCAATCAAACATAAGCTGGAATCACAATTACACACATTTACAGCTGAGACCAGGAGCCTCATTTAAAATGGTGCGTACGCACCTAAAAGAACTGTAGGGCACTTTCCACAACAGATTTGGGATTTATAAAAACAAACTTGACATAAAAACAAGCGCACATTTGCACAGAATATAACCCATGGGTACGCACATTTTGGACACTGTGAGAATTAGTGACTGATGGCAAAGTACTGAAACACAGACAAATGTCCTACAGATCTGTTTCACTCAATTCCTTTGAAAGTTTTCTAATAATCATATCCCTGCTCAGAGAAATATCCGGGCCAAGGTACTTTCTTTCTTATTTGTGTTAGAATGAAGCTGGTGACACCTTCCCGACAGAGTTTTAGCTTATTCCAGTGAAAAAGTATAGGGTCCTACTGCACAGACGAATAACATTCAAGTGCTCTTTTATCCCAGAATTCATTCCACTGCTGAACGCGAGGTCCCACAATGTAATTAAAATTTGTTGGTGAGGGGTTAATCAGGGATATATTTACATGGATGTGGGGATGTATCTGTCTCTCATCTTTGTAATTATGTGAAACTGTGCAGCTTTAAAATGCATGATATTTTAAATTCTCAATTACAGTAAGACTCAATCAAATTCTTAATAATTTCTGGCTATGGTAGTCTGTCCATATGAAATTTATCACGGGCACTTAAGCACGCAATGTGCTTCTTTGCACCCACTTTAAAGTCCTTTAAAGTTCTTTTACATTTCTTAAATGCTTTGGCTTCTGTGACATGCTGCCACTCCACAAATCTTATTTTATTGCGAATGCCACAACTATTTCCACCAAACAATGTAGGCCATCTGGCCTAAGTGTGTTGATTTTACATTACGTGAAGTTTCAGTTTTATTTTTCCTTTGCAGCCTGTTTTCTCCATTCTCCCTGACAGTACAGTATATTGGAATGATTTAGCTGACTCAGCCTTTCATTAACCATTTATGTTTAATTGTGGGAGTAAACTGGGTGGGACACGAGGCTTGTGAATGCACACAAACTTTCAAGTTGATTGTGATATTGAGGATATATATGACCTTACCATACACAGGTTTCTTGTTTCTTGTTTGTATATTAACTTTTAGTGTATAAGCTCTGCAAATAAATAAATAAATTCATACAGTACAGAACATATCTATGGGCTGTATATTCCATTACATCTCAGAAATAGAAAGAGAGAGAGAGAGAGAGAGAGAGAGAGAGAGAGAGAGAGAGAGAGAGAGAGAGATAGAGAGAGAGATTGGTACAGTATGGAATAGAGAATAAGGAGGATCAATAATGCTTCAAGACCAAGAGATGTGTTAACACAGCACTGTATGCACCAAATTTGCACTTTGCAAGAACAGAATAACTTCCATTACACTTGACATGACCCAAAGCCAACAATACAGCATTTCAGTTCAGTCCCATATGTACTTGTCACAACAGATCTGACATTGGTTGAATATGAACGGTTTCTGTTTTGTGGCGAGTTTACTCAATAGGCATGCTGTAAAGCTTGTGAATGTGAAAGCTTTTTATTTTTACACCATGAAAAAGTACACTGCGTACCTGATCATTGCCCCATCTGGAACCTATTCAAATTGAAACATAATTCAAAATATATTTAGAATTTCAATTCATTGAACAGATTTTAATTTGCAGTAAGCAGTTATAAATAAATCAAATAATGGAAAGTCCCTTGGGCTACGATGGTGTAATGAAATTGACAAAATTAAGTTGTAGAAATTGTCGCAGAACGATTCACTGCAGGTACAAATGAGTTATACCTGTGCACAAATACGTATTAATCTGCAAGGGTCACAAAGCATCCACACTATTAAGACCATTCCCCAGGGGACATACAGTATCAAAGGCTTTTAGTGGTTTTAGATTTGCAGTATGACAAGGTAAACCTGTAATATGATATAATGGAATATTTGCAATGGTTTACATATTACTCAAGTCAGATTTTGCATTGTCTGCCCAACATTAGTGCAGTCGGTTTAGACATGTAGGTTATAATAACCTGCATTTTATGATGTTCTGTATATGGTATATACACTCAGTGACCGCTGTATTAGGTAGACCTGTACACCAGCTTTTTAATGCAAATATCTAATCAGCCAAGCATGTGGAAGGAACTCAGTCCATGAAAGCACACAAGCATGGTCAAGAGGTTCAGTTGTTGTTCAGACCAAACATCACAATGGAGAAGAAATATGACCTAAGTGACTTTGACTGTGGAATGAATGTTGGTGCTAGATGTGTTGGTTTAAGTATCACAGAAACTTTCACGCACAACAGTCTCTAGTTGTGTGTGAAAAACACACCACAAGTGAACATACAGGACAAAGGCCAAAATATTTTTTTTATGCTATGAGTGCTATTCATCTCGGGATGTAAATGGAAGACATTTATTGAATTAGCTTGACCTGGCACTGCCAGTGTGTAAAGTGTGTGGTATATTACTGTTGAGATGGAGTGGCACACAACAAAGTACCAGTAATCTCCCCGTTTGCTCTTTTGGCCCCTGTCTGGAGGTATGCCAAGTCCACGGGTCCGTGGCTGAGGGCACAGGGCAGAGAGAGCCGGGCTTTGCCAGGGCTGATTCTCAGACACTCATTGTGAAGAACTGTACCATATACAGGAACAAAGGGATTTCCAAGTGCTCAGAGGGTCATGCACAATGAATGCATGAGAAAGGATGCCTAAAGAATTTATTCTGCTTCTCTGACTTTGAGATGTTAGGCAAGGCCTTTCGCTGAGAGAGAGAGAAAGAGAAAGAGATAGAGAGAGAGACAGAGAAAGGCTTGCTTTTTGGCTCTTTGGATTTGACATAACTCCCTTTCTTTCTAAATCCCATTACTTTGTCAAGACACAGTATACGGCTTCAGGACCTCATTATACATTTTAAGCACCGTAATGAATATCAGAACAGAGTGGGAGACAGGTCAGAGATTTCAAACTACGAAACACAGAACGCAAGACTCATCCTGCACCTCGATAATAAGCTGCTGCTTCCGTAATGTGTGTGATGGAATAACAGAGAAGTGTGTTCTAGATCAATTAAAAAGAACAATGCTCCTGACATTTCTAGAGAAAGCCCTAGAGAAGCTCTCTAAAACTGCTGCCTTTTCCTGTCCACAGCTGGACCTTTGAGAGCAAGCTTGAGTAATTTCCACAATTTGCATAAAATCTGTAAATCAAATGCAGGTTGGATGTCTGATCATAAGTGCCTTGGAATCTGATAAATAGCCAAGCTATATTTTGGACTGGGTTGTAAACAGTCTGAAACAAAGATAAACAGTGAAAAGATATCTTCATAAAAAAACATATTGCACATGCTGGCTAATGTAAATCAGATATACACAGTATTAATCGATAATAACCTCGCAGTAATACTGTACATGCTACAGATATGTTACACTGCCTAATGTGCTTTAAGTTTCGTTTATTTTCTGGATTTTTACTTTGGTTTGAGTGTATGCTTTCAATTGGCTGAGACAGCTTTAGAATGGCAGGTTTGTAAATATAAATATAGGTCTAGGCCATTCAGGGATTCATAGTACAAAGCAAGAAAGTACACTTAACAGCTACATATGATTAGTGAATCATATCACTATGTGAATAAATACAACATGAATATATTTTATTTATTTATTTATATCACTATGTGAATATGTGAGTTATTTGCATGGAAAGGAAGGACCTCAATACTACGACCTATAAAATTATTAGCAACTTTAATGCACCAATGTTACCACAGGTATCATGACGGCAGAACCGAAAAGCTCTGAACATGTACACTTTTCTAAGTTACGCACAACTGTGGTAATCAAGCATATTGGTTTTTTTTCATGCGCTGAAATGCGCTTATTCATTCCCTCACCATGGCAATAGACATTATATGATATGAAATGGAGTGCTTTTAATATATCGAATGAGCAAAATGATCAATTAAAGCCATGTTTCATTAACATAACATTAATGAACAAAGCCATGCTTGTTTTTCACACAATACAGCACAGTGAACTGCAATGCAATACTGTGCCTGAACCTAAGCCAATAAGCCAGCCATCTTAATTCATCCTGTTGTTCCATGACTGAAAGTTGTGCTGTTACACTGCCAACCCACTCTAAATGTATGACTAAAAATGCTGCTGCTGCCAGCTGAATTTTTAAAACATAGATGAACGGCAATCACGTCGCAAAGTTATTCGGCTTTCAAAGTAAAATGCATTTTAATAGCTTGTGCTTTATACTGAAAATAACGACTTTTGCGGCATTAACAGATTCTATGAATATTTCATGTGTTAACTGCTCTTAAAATAATTTGTGTGTTTTATTATTGCATGCAGATAATTTCAACAGCATTTGAAAAGGAACTTTTTTTTTTCCTCACTGCAGCAAGTATACGTAAACAACTCTTTTTTTTTTCCTACATCCAGTAGGTTTTCAAACAGGTTGCACTGCATTTTTCACTAAATTTCAGCCCAAATATTGATGAAATCCACATGGATACTCTCTATAAAACATCACAGTGTCCAAAGTACAGAAGGAAATGCTGTCAGACAAACTAAGTTAGCAGTCGACAAATGATAGGTAAGTATATCGATTACAGGTGTGCTTAATAATGTATAATTCAGCACCTATAACTCCCAGCTGCCTCTCTCACTGTCCCTAGGTAAGTAGTGCACCATCATAAGCTGTTTGTCTGTTCTTTTCCAATAGCCCTCTGCTCAACAACTCTGCGTTTTCACATTCATTTTAGTCGTTCAGTGAATAATGAATTACAAAAATCGAAGTAAAAACAAACATAGAAAAAAACCCCAATTTATTTAGCATGAGAGCTACAAAGTACCAGTCCGCATATTGCAAGCTAATTAGAGTGGCCGGTTTCTAAGGGATACCCATTGCCCTCATGACTCACAATAAGGTGTAATGACCAAGCACTTTCCGAGTCAGCAAAGATTTATCTTCGGCCCTTGTCGAAGCCCCAGAACATGCACTTCCCTCCAACCGTGCCCTGACAATAATCAGCGCCGACTATGTCAATGATGCGAGGAAACTCTATCACCATTTTCTGAACAGCATTAAGCACGAAACCTTTAGCCTGCCAGTCTTTAGCAGCCTTAAAACACTCACAGCCCCAGGAGTTATGTCGCTGTTTGGCGAGCGGGTCAGATTCTCGTTCACGCAATGATGTCATGGGCAACGGATAGAAAAACACAGCGGATCTTTCATTACAGGATCCAATACCAGCAGCACAAAATCGTGCATTAATTCACCTCCATATAATGAGGGTACAAAACCAGCAATGCCCTTTTTCTGAGGTCAAACGACAGCATCAACATCAATATAAGGTTAAAGAGGTTAAGAATCAATTAATTTTTAAAACTAGATCATTTGTTAATGTCACAGCAAAAATGCCAACAGCCCACTCAACCCTCCTTTGCAAGCACAGGGCGCATAATAGTTCTATCAAACATAATCCACTTCAGCATTGACTTGCATTATTTAACTCCTTCCAATTAAAATGTTGCATCTGAAACAAATTGGTACTATGTAAATTAAGTCATAACAAAACATAATAGCATTTTAATGGGCATTTTATTTATTTATTTATTTAGTTACTTATTTTTTAAATTTACTTAGCTAGTTTTTAACAATTACCAAACAATTTGGGCTGAACAATAATCTATATTTCTCAGTTCTCACATTTGAGTCAGGGCTCATAGACGACACATTTGTTGCCTTAAAAATGAATTTTAAGGTGAAATGTGTGCTATGAACAGTGCTATGAGATTCTCCGGTAGAACGCCAACTTTGCCCTGCATGACACCTCATCCAATTGGTATGCCAATGCATTCTTTGAGAAGTTTGTGTCCTTGTTCATATGTATTTAGGGCAGCTAGCACTCTGAAAGCTTTCCTGCACTCTGAAAAGAGTTCTGAATTAGAGTAACCCACATACTAAACATAGGCAAGCATTAATCATATTTTTCATTTCAATACAACTAACAAGATTAGAGCATCAAATTATAATGTGTGTTGACATATCTGTTTTGCTGTGGTGTTGCCAAGAAAAGATATAGGCAGGGATATTATAGGTTGTCCATTATTTTGAATGAGAAGATATGAAAGGATCTTAAAATTGTGTGTCCCCAGAAACACTTTTGACATCTAGAAACGTCCCAAAAAATGTAATAGAAAATCCCCCAAAAGTGCCTTTTTACAGTACATCTAGAAGAACCATTTACTCGGCTATGAGTAAAAGACACTGCTTTTAGGGTTCCATTTCCTCAGCCAAAATAGTAAAAAATGGAAATTACCTACATTTGGGACTCAATAATGTCCTTGTACTGTACCTACTACTAATGTAATTACTGCCAGAGGTACATAGTAGTAAATAACTGAATCTACATACATTTCACATTCAAGGACCCAATCAAACAGAAGAAATCAAATTACCAAAAATCCAATTTACTAAGCAATTACTGTAAACCCAATCCAATTAACGTGTGAGTTGAATTCAAATGATGTTTTACTTTTTTTAGAGCTGCTTCAAAAGGTAAATTACTAAATATTACAGTTTATGGTATCAAACAATGTTTTTCTGCATAGAGGTGGATTATCACATCCATTCAGTTATTGTGGCCAGAAAGAGCAAGAGGGAGAGGGGGATAAAAAGTAGGAGACACAGAAGGAACGGAAAATGCCAAATACCCAAAATTTTGTAGTTGATTTTGCTTGAAATGGCTTCATATTGGTACAGAGTCTGTTTACGTAGCTGCTGGGTTTTGAAATTACAAATATATAGGGTACCTTGGCACCACTTTCTCTCAAAGGTATGTACTTGTATTGCTAAAGAACCCAAATAAACACAGATAGGTTTGGTCATTCACTCATATGAATGGTAATGAGAGGCCTCAGGCCTACCAGAAATAAGCCTACTTATTTTGGATAACAGCCATCTATTTTCCAGCAAGACTGAATGCCAAATTCACTTTTTTATTGTGACTAAGAGGTGTTGTTTGGACATCTGTGACTCTTTTTACTGAAATAAATCATGGAAATTGAAAATGTAAAATTAATTTAAAGTCTTGTTTGCTGCTTATAGTTACTTTAGCTACCCAGAAAATACATTCATGTTTTAATACTGCATGAATGCATGTTCTTAGATAAATATATATATATATATATATATATATTCATTCATAAATACATATATATATATATATACACACTCAATGTGCACATTAACAGCCAATCATGTGGCAGCAACTAAATGCATAAAAGTGCGCAGACATGGTCAAGAGGTTCAGGTGTTTTTCAGACCAAATGTCAGAATGGGGAAGAAATGTGATCTAGCGACTTTGACTGTGGAATGATTGTTGGTGACAGGGTGGTTTGAGTATCTCAGAAACTGCTGATCTTCTGGGATTTTCCTGCAAAACAGTCTCTAGAGTTTGCAGAGAATGGTGCAGAAAACAAAAAAACATCCAGTGAACAGCAGCTTCTTAAAGTTCTTAATGAGAGAGGACAGAACTGACAAGTGACAGTAATGCAAACAACCCACACATTACAACAGTGGTATGCAGAAGAGCATCTCTGAACACACAACACGTCAAACCATTAAGTGGATAGTGTACAGCAGCAGAATATTTATTAAGTCTAAAAAATAAGTACCTAATAAAGTGCTCAATGAGTGTATATTGCCTCATAAAATATGTATTTCACACACATATATACACACACACACACACACACACATACAGGTGCACAAACACAATTATTATACACACCGTGCATCCTCTAAACATTCACGACATCCCATTTATTAACTGTCCATTTCAGTGAACACCCAACAGTTTGTCATAAGTTATACTATTCCATACTAAAAGCCTTCGCTCTCACACGAACATAAAAACTTTGCACATCCATGAAAACATTTTTCAGTACATTTGAATATTCTGTGCAGGGGGGTGGGTTTAAGTCTCAGTGTTTTTTAAAGTGCTGCGCAAAAACATTTACATACTTCACAATTCATCCCAATATTAAAATGTCTCTGTTGAGAAACCCGTCCGACTCATTCTGAATGGTGAACAACATTACAGCAAAAAAGCTTCCCTCCTATTCCTCTGTATGGACCAATAAATATCATCAGCCTATGCTGCTGAGTCACTCTACATGGTTGTTACGGTCACAAAATTAGACCAATTAAAGCCGTTTTTCACTTTCACTGAAGCTTCCATTTTGCGAATAGCACTACTGCAATTATAAGCATAATTTTTGTTGAAATTCAAATGTGCCTATCTTGAGATAGTTCTTTTCAATTGATACTGTATATTGTTATTTTACTTCACAGATATGTATTGTAAAATACAACTGCGTTATTGATTATTTTTATATGAATTATGTCTTTTTCCCCAGCACTGTAGGGGGTAATATCAGTTCAAAATGAGCTATATATACTAAACGAAACCTGATCGATTATTTTAACCATCAGTGCAGTTTTACCATATAAACCCAATAAAAAAAGAACCCACCTCCACAAAATGCTGCGATTGCTGAATCATTGTGTCCTTTCTCCCAACTTTACTTTAATCGCAGGCCTGTAAAATAACAACGCCACTTGGGGCGTGTAATTTTTCTTGAGCATCTGTATATTTTAACAAATGAAGGGAAATAAAAAGACCAGCTCCCAGTGAATATTTTACCCAGTGGAGCAGTGTATTGCTTTCAAAAACACTTGTAAATGCGAGACATTCCCCTTGTGGTGCCGCTGTTACAAAGTGTTGGGAGGATGAAAGTACTCCCTCAACGTGCTGTCTCTTTCACTGCCTTCTGACGAAGGAGCTCAAACCTGACCCGGACAATAACTGCACGGAACCCACCGTTGTTTACCAGCCCTAACATAAAACATTGTTAATAATTCAACAGTCCCCACGCTCCCAGTTATTCACAAAATGGTTGTTGGACTGTGTTGCTCTTATTAAGCCTTCAATTAAAAGTATTCCCAGCGGTGGGACCACATAGTACCATAGTAAACCTAGGAGGTGGCAGTAATGCACACAAGCAATGGATGCAAGGAATACAGCAGATCTGCAATTATCACCACAATACCATTATTCAGGAGGCCAAAATATATCTTATAAATGTTCATATTCTGCACTGGATGAGCCTATTGCTCTGCACAAGCGCACACAATTGCTTCATGAAACAGTATATGAAACCATAACCATGGACAGTTTTTCTTTAATACATTAAGTTTAGCATTAAGCATATCCATTACAGTCCATATATAAATAATGTGACACTGAAATGTATACCGGTGGTGTCAACAAATTAAATTTGCTGTGCAACTGCAAAAAAACAGCTTGACACCCAAACATGAATTCTATTCACATATATAAATATATATATATATATATATATATATATATATATATATATATATATATACTTTTAGCAATAAAGAATGCACTCAAATTCTGTACAGCGCACCCATACTTTCGTGTCATGTCAATCCTTCTTAAAAACTTTGCAAACCATGCAGGAGTGAAATCACAGACTAATTGTGGCTGTAGGTACCCTTTGATATTCCATCATATTAAATGGAGTATAACCCCGGTCTCGTTTTACATCTTTACATCTTTAATGCACAGCGCAAAAGAATGATCCCAGAGGGGAAAAAGGGCACCAGGGATTGGAGTAAGTGCTAAGATAATACAAGAGTCTATAACATATAACATAGCCTGAACTACAGTATCTGTAGGGAGTATGACCCGAAGAGGTCCCGTCTCCAGAGACAAAAGCTGTTTATAAATGCTACGTGTTTTCAGCTGTATCTTCTTCATATGGAAGCACATTATTGGATTATACGCTTTAATCTTTTAACGGCAGTGTGTGTTTATACTATAAATGCTGACTGCTCGTGGCTGCACATCACACACAAAGCAGCGGCAGTCAACAGCTGCAGTCACACGGCTCGGAAGATGAATCTGTAAAATCAAAGGAGAGCGCGGAGTGCCATCGAAAGTGCTGCGTGTGATTTACTATCCTGAGAGACAAGAGATTTGTTTTATTGAAATCCAATCAGTCCTGGAGCCACGGCAGAACAATATCACAGGCTGACGACTGATCGCTAGGAACTGACCAAACGCCCAAGGCTTTTTAAGTAAATGAAAAGGCTCTGAAAAACCTAATTGCTTTTTTTTCTACATTTCGGCCTTTTTGAAAGAAAAGCTGAGCATGTGTAATGGGACTTCTAAGATAGCGTAGATGGAAAATAATTTTTAATGTAGAGTATCATTTATCTCCATTAGGTCTGGTCTGACATATTAGTCGGTTGATACACTAAATGAAATAATGACCTTATTTTTTTACTAGGTTTTGGCAAAAAAAAATTCGATTATATATGATTTTGTATATTTTGTAACAAACATAATTTATTTACCGCTCGTTAATGTGTACAGATATGCTGCTATATAGAGTAAAACATTTGTTTAACATGCAACATATATAGCATCACACCATCACACATTGATGAGGAATACGTAATCAACCCTGTTGTTAATGAATAACATTATCACAGCATTTCTGCCTCTACTGTGTGTGCCTTGTACAAAGTCAAGTTAAAACGCAAAGTCCATTTTCTCTCAGTAGTAAAGAAAAGTCTGAAGGGCTGAGTACATCTGCTCGTAGTATGACCTCTCCCTATCCCCAATATCAATCTTTACTGAACATTATATTCATAGTACAGCCATTCTTACTGCGGAGGTTATTTGATGACATTGACATGTTATGCATGACCACTCCTAATTCTGAATAATAAATACTGTACAGTAGACTGTATTGTAATAGATACGACAGACAGCCTGCTGTCCTGTTCAATAGAGATGGGGAAAATGTTGTAAATTGAAAGGAAAACCTTGACTTCACTTGATCCCACAGACATCCAGGCTCAACGCTTCATGCCGTGATGCTGACTGACAGCGACTTTACCGATCACACAAAGGCCTTCACGCAGAAAGGCTTTCTGCACCATAGTAACCCCTGCAGTATGACATGTTCTTTGACCGTTTCTCTGGAATTTGAATTCAAACTGGAAAAGACAATGCAATACCAATGAGCGGTGTGGAAAACTCGAAACAAGAGGGTCAGCCGACACCAAGAATGTTAGGGCGTGCGTTACACCTCCCAACAAACACAATTCCTGAGTAGTCAGGCCCTGAATTACACATACTGTATACAACATAAAAATAAACCCATACTGAGAAACACATCATTACTACACTTTCAGAAAGTGTGGTGTGTACATGCATCTTCTGTGGCCATTTCCCAAATGTATTTCTTGTAATGTATAAACATTTAATTTCTACATTTAAATATATTTATTTATATTAGACATTTAAATGAAAAACAAGTTTGTTGCATTCAGGCACATGTGCATACTGTAAATGTACAGTATCCGGTCCATGTTCGACCTATCTACAGAGGAGTAGCCTCAGTAGCTTTATGAAATAAGACACAATGCATGCTGTCTGGCCTTACCAGTGAATTAGAAAATACAGATTACTGCTCCTCGCCATAGAAAGGAATGGCGGTAATCTGTCACACGACTCTTTGATGCTCTTGCTCGAGCCTCACAGTGTGTGGGGTTCCCAGTCTACCCACCCATAATGATGTTTTGAAAAATCACAGAGCTGTTTACTTCTAAAAAACCAGCAGAGTGCAGCGGGAAAAAAAGAGCCAGACACCATTCCAGCAGTGGTGAAAAAGTGACACTAAGCATTTGTCTTTATTTGCAGCTCTTCAGTCTGTTTTCTTTGGAGCAGTCTCTGTAGAGAGGGTCTCAGCAGCCAAGCCAGACAATCCTTCACCAGTTCCATTAGAAGAGGCTCCCTCCCCAGTAATGCCACATCTTCACCATTGTTATTGGGACCTGCCTAATGTTTAACAGGATATCAGCGCCCGACATTCACCGCGTAACTCTGCGGGCCGCATGGGGAGTCCGTGGCCATGGGGACCTCAGGGGGCACCAGCAAACACTGGGTGCTCACACTGTCGCCCTGACCCTCCATAGCTCACAACCAGAGCTCAATTTTTGGCAGATAAGAGAGTTACAATTGGCAGCCCCACACACACTTCACCTCTCTTTACGGCTGTTCACAACAGAAGTGGGCGCAATCAACAATGCATTTAAAAACATGGCCCTGGCATTTTCAGGGAGATTTATGAGTACGGAGTGAAGTGGAGGGCCTGATGTCTGAACACACCTGGCAGATGGTTGGGTTTTATGTGCTATGCTAATGCCCAAGGAAAGGCCAAAAGGAATTTTTCATGAAATGGATGCTCAGTGTGGCACGCGGAAACCAGGCTGGACGTGAACGCCAGGCCAAACTCCGCAAGGAAGGTGGAACTCTGCCATCCAATCAGGACGCATTGCCTTCAATAACAACATTATGTAAAACAAAGAGAAGAAGCTCTAAATATTTTCCAATAAAATGCTCAAATGACTGACAGGACATTAAATAGTGCTTCAGCGTAGCCTCTAACTACAAACACTTCATATTTCCATTAATCTGTTTCCAAGGAACAACAGCTAAAGTATTGCTTCTTCTAAAGCAACAGAAATGTTCATCAAGGTTATCGCAATTACCATCATGCTTTGTTCTTAGAATGAGACGGTAAAACAGCATGGAAAAGAGCTAAATATATTTGCTTGTTAACTACTTCAAGTCCAAATGTAAAACATTATGCATTATTAATGAAGATAAGACTGTTCACAACTAGCAGTTTGTGCTCTAAAAAACGAGTTTCAATTGACCATGCAGTCATGTTGGCACTAAGCAGCATGCTGAATCCTATCTCATCCGGAGTGATTTACAGATAAAATTTTACTTGCAGTCCATTTCTAGTGCTGGGTATTTTACGGAAGCAATTCAGGTTAAGTACATCGCTCAAGGGTACAAGGGGACTGCCCCACCTGGGAATCCAACCCACAGCCCCTGAGTTACAGGTCAGTTTGCACGCTGTACAAACTTAATAAGAACTTAATATGGAATTCTAACAAGATAGTTTGGGGCTTTCTTTTTTAAAGTATAGCCAGCTAACTTTCAACTAGATATATATATGTTCTACTGTACTGTGCAAGTAAATTAAATTCACAAGGCTGTTAAAGTCCAACACCAAATAGTACATTAAGGATACATGCAGAAATACACTTAAAAGGAAATATTCTTATATACAGTATTGTATATATACAGTAGCCTATACCTCAAGCCCTCCAATTGCCACTGACAGTAAAGCGTGTAATCCATGTATTGAAGTTGCAAATCAGCGCTAGTGGCATTTCTATTTGTATGCCCCTTGTCCATGTCTCTCTTCAAATTATGTAAAACTCTATCGTTTTCCATATTCATACATATCAGTATAATAAATGTCATACCTATCATTTTAACAGCACACATGTGTGGCTCAAAGTGTTAGCACGCTCGATCAAATTGAAACACAACTTAGTCACCATAATGTACCTCACATCATCATTTTAAACTGTACAGGGTAAAAGATGTTTGCTGCAGACATGGCCTTGAATACTAAGCTTCAAAAGAGAGGTGCCACACTCCAGTCCTGGTGCAGTGTCTCTTATTGTAAGTCAGTTTTCAAAGCCTAAATCTGCAATAAATGAAAATAAATCACTAAACGTACAGTCACTGCAGCACTCCTAGACTGGAGTTTCACACTGACGGTTATAAACAGTGGTGCCACCTAGAGGCTGGAGTACCTTCTTATGAGGTCGCAGTGTAGCGTGTCTGCATAAGCTTATCCTTTTCTAGAAAGACTATGAGACTGAATTCCCAATGAGGTGCCGCATGCTTCCTTCACCTTTCATACAGTACTGAAACTAAATTGGTTCAGTAAATACAAATAATGACGAATAAATGCATAATATGTACAAGCCTAAGCCTTATAAACCACCTTCACCATTCAAATACACAAAGTTGTGGGAAACATCGCAAATGTTGTTCGTGAATTGAAGTAAACGTCAAGATCTCTTATAATAGATAATAGATAATGGACAAAACACTCATGCAGTGTCTACTAACTCTGAAAGCCATTGTGACTTTTAAAAGACTGTTTCAAAGAAACTTGTTGACACCAGAACATTATTGACCCATTTGGCAATTTAGGAAGCTTATTTGTGCACTTATTTGTGAAGCTTATATAGATGTCCTTGGAGTGAGCCAGTTTTATACGAAAAGCAAATCTTACCATTCTACCTGAAAAGAGACAGTGCTCTGATTTTAGCACTGTGACGGAATAATCCAGTCACCTCTCAATTTTCATCAATAGAATTTTCTGCAGGGGCACACACACAGTATTGTCCCTTTCGAATATTCCTTAACACATTTCTTGGAGAGTGAAAAAATGTATACATAAAATAAAAATCTCCCAGATGACATATTTTCCCGATACTTTTACCAGCAGAAACCACCCAATGAAATTTTTATGACATGTCTCTAAATGTAACTACCCCAGAATCTTTTTAATGTCACTTCTACACTACATCATCTTTGACAGGCGGTTGGGTTGCAGCTGGACTTTTTTTCAGCTTCCCTCCCTCAATAGCCACGACAACAGAGGAAAGAAAAACACGTATTTTGCACTTTTCTAGAAAAAAGTATTAAAAACAAAGTACTCGTAGTGATAGAGCTGAAGGTTAAAATCGTAGGTCAATGAACTAATGTACTCATGTTTTAATAGCTGAGAAAACAATGGAAAATGGAAACAGGTACAGGTGAGACAAGAGCTCTACCTGTTACAGCTACTGCATTTTTTGTACAGTACAGAGATTGGAATATAGTAACTGTAGCAGTTAATACAAAGTAGACTCTACTTTCACAGCAAACAAATGGCAAAAACGCCCACATCCAGTACTAACTGTAAACAGACATACCCGCTGCTTTATTATGAATTAAATAGGTGCGCTAGTCTGTTGACACGCTCTACCAAAATTCAAGTTAATGCTTCAACAAATTAACAGATGCACATTACATTTCTGTGACTACTGAAATTATTCAATTTTTAATTCTGTTTCCATCTCAAAAAACGTCTTATTTGTTAGATCTTTTCAATGGGCCTCATCAAAGCGGATTAATTCCGATGACTTGGTTTGGAAAATACAATTTCACATATCTCAAAGGGAGAAATAGACAGCAGAAGTAAAATTTACGATAGCCCACATAGCGACGGGAGTTAGAAAGAGCGTATTTTACATGCATTATATGACTAATTGCAATGAAGTGTTTAATTAAACGCACATGCCAATCAAACACCGATTTGAATTGGCGAATACAGATACGTATTGTAGAAATTCGTCACATAGAAGGTTTCATTCCGTCCATGCAACCGCTAGTCAGAGTTTAAAGATGCATCTGCTGTCCCCTACCATCCTGAAAACTGACTCACAATGCAATCTGAGACGGAAGGGCAGATGCTCAGATTATTCCAATCCCCTTTACTGCACGCACATGTAGTGTATGTTACGGGTAGCACAAATGGGCTTTGATGAAAATTGTCCACAACTGATGGCGCTGTAGACTCTACACAAAACAGGTCAATCTTCAAGCAAATATATATACTCGTTAAAAGCATAAAAAGTATGTGCATGGTCAGAATACGCGTTGAAGTCTACGTTTTAAAAACACTATAATCTGGCTATTGAAAGGATCTAACAGATATGGCAGCAGTTAGTGCTCGGCTGAATCATTACCAAATCCACACAGATTATTCGATTGGGACAGTGAGACACAGGATTACCAAACATCTGCTATGATCGCGGTCTGTACAGCTGTATAAGGACAGCAATCCAGGAAGATTCTCCCAATACAAACGCAGCATTCCCATACTAGCCTGTGTTCAAAACATACTCGGCTACGGTCGCATATCCTGCACGCACACGCTTAGTTCGATAAATTCGTTTGATGAATTATAGCCTAACCTAGCCGTTTTAGACACACGGGTCTTGCATATTGTAATTCTCAAACAAATATGACATGTTTTGGTTACAAGTCTTGATAGGCTTTTAGAATAACATGCTAACAGCATCACATTCTGTTTATTTTGGATGAAAAACAAGTTGAATAACTTTAGTTTTACATCATTGCAATTAATAAACTCTAACAAGTCTTTGACAATATGGCCCTTGCCTAATGGTATCCCATGTCTGAGTTTTTTTTAATTTTATTATTAATTTAGAGAAATAAGCAGGATGAATATCATAAATCCGATCAATGAAAAAATAATGGCATAGTATCAGCCTACTACAACTGTGGACTACTAGAACGGCGCGAATAATAATAATAATAATAATAATAATAATAATAATAATAATAATAGTTCAATATTATCACTACTACGACAACTACTATAGAAAAACAACTAGGATACGAGTTCCTATATTCTTACCTTAATAGTATGATCTGGTTTTCCAGCGTAGTTTACTTATTTCTGCGTAAAACGTTGCCAGACGGAGACGTGAAGGGTATCTCGGCTATTCTAATAGATGCGCGTATTGTGAGTAGCCTGCAAGGTTCGGAATTGTGTGGGTGCCGGTGGCTGAACGAGCGGTAGCTATAAGAATATCTCCCACTTTCGGCAGGCTATTGTAACTAGAGATCAGTTATGACCGCAGTTAACAGTCAGCAACGAAAACATCCAAAATCGTTCTGCTGGTTACTTGCAATAGCCGCAAGTCTCATTCGCTGTAAACAACGGAAGATAAAGCATTCACAGTTCTGTCAGGTTTCTCCACCTGGTCCTTCTAATAGTATGCAAAGACGTACCTACTTACAATGATGCATCAGTTTCCCTCTACAATTCAGAGCAAAGCAGTCGCACGAGCAATTTCTCGGCGAGTCGTTGATTTCACTGTACCGACCATCCAAGCGGAACAGGCCCTTCTGGTTCGTCTGTCCAGTCGGGATATAGTGGAACTGTTTTCTCAGCTGGGACTTGATACTGAACTACTAACCGCTAAACGGCAGTGTCCTCGCTGACATTAACCAGGAAGTGCTATGCCTCTCCCACATCCCAATACAGGTTTACAATTAGCGCCTGAATCATCCGAGCCTTCCGATTTGGCACGAATGCCACACAATTCGCTTACTTTCAGATAAAATTATCCGAAAATTATAATACGTTTGCTCATTAACGTATACTTAAAGGGAAAAAAAACTTTACCTGAAAGGGAAATACGGTTTTTTTCGGAGCTCTTCCATAAGATGGGGCAAATGGATATTGTAAATTTGCTTATCGAGTGTTCACGTGTCATTCACAGGCTATCAAGGCTATTTGGCATGCATTTCCTGAACTCGGGACATGCAATCGCCTACACCCTGGGAAACAATAGCCTACTACTACAAACACAGCCAGTGACGTTTGTGAACAGAGATGAAATCGTTAGCTGATCAAGTAGCCTATTTATTTATTCTTAACGACGACACGTTTTTCCCTCTGGTTATTGATTTTAATGCAACACCTTGAGAAATTCTTAATTAAACAAAATCGGTTGACGTGATCAATATCGCACATTACCATTAAGGATTTGATTTAGCTGTTAGGAAATGTAGGCTGTAGTGATGATGTATCCACGGATGTAGGACTGAAGCTTCTTATGTTCAGTTTGATATAATGCCTACTAATGCTGCTCCTACAGTAGTAGCTTATAGTAGCGTACTGTACATGTGACACCTGCTGGTATGCCCCATCTCATGTCTAATAAGGTCAACGATATCTATTTCAAGACCCCTATGATTTTAAAACGCAGTCAAGTGTTTGTCCTTTCGGTAGCCTACTTGGCACTGTGTGAATTGCTATGACCACAGATGTTCTACATGTTGCAGATCATTTCTTATCCCACCATCATTCATGCAGAAAAATGGCCACACACTTTTAATTTAGTTATTCAGGTCCAGGATTTTAGTATTTATCAGTATGCAGGAAATGACTGACACCAATGTTAAATACCTTGCTCAGCAGTGCAACAGTTTTGTCAAACATGGGAGCTGAACATGCTACCATTTTGCATCAAATCCTGTAAGCACTGCTTGCAGCTGTGTCTGGTGGAAAAGTATTCCCAAAGAAAGAAAGGTCAAGTTCTTTCAGGAATGTAAATCCACTAGATGGCATCAAGCTTACAAGTAAGATGTCAAGTCAGTCAAGATCACTTCTTTAGAATCATCGCTTTGAACATCACAGATAAGCATTCATTAAATTAATAACTACTCCAATTAATGAATTCAACATTTGATACCTTATATTTTACATTATCCACACATAAGTCTAAATTATTGCAGCCTAAGATCTAAGAAAATCTACCACTTTTAAAATAGTCAATGTAAAGAAAGGTGATAATTAAACAGAAAGGGAATGCAATTTCCTGCAGTGTCTAACATGGAGGAGAGGACGCAGAGACAGTGAACTGTATGAGGTGTAAATTCAACCATGTCTTCTCACGCACAATCATAATTATACTTTTCTATGATATGTAAATTTAGATAAAACAAACAAATACCCCCCTCCTCTCAAAATATATAGATATTTAATGAGATGTTGAATATTTTAAAGATTTTAAACAGCTTCAGAAGAGAGAAAACTGTTAACAAGGGACTAAACGTCTTCACACAAAGCACTATATCTTAATGTGTTGTGGAATTTATAAAATGAATAATTGAAGAACAATTTACGTGTCAATTACATGATTTGTTCTCTTCTGGGAGTGCACACAGTGAATTCATAAATAACACAGTCGAAGAGATTGCTTCCTGAAACGTGAATTCAGTCATCACTCAACATCAGATATTGCAATATATACCATATACATATACGACCTAACTTAACGCAACACATTATTGGTGATTCAGATATAATAAAAAAATATCCAGGCTAGTTCTAAGATATTCATATTCGGTTCATATTGTATTTCATCAGTTTCTCCTCAAAGCTAGTCATATATTTAAAATACGCATACCAAAAACAATACATATCTCTGGTCGTAAATGAAATCTAATGTGCTCTTTGAAGACAATCAGATGATACAGTATTCCTCCATTATACTGTGAGATAGTTCTGGCAGCTTTTACTCTGCACTTGCTAATGACTGCCTTGCCAAGACATTTAACCTCCAGACTATCTGTCTTCTCGCTAAGGATAGCAGAGCCTCTGAACCGTGAAATGGAGCCAGTTGTACCCCACAAAAGGTGGAATTCCGTCAGAGCAAGCCAGGATAAATCAATTACAGCAATTTAACATGCCAAGCAATTGTCGCTGTTACTCAAACACAAATAAAAAGGACTTTGATAATATTTCTGCATTCACGTCCGACGCTCCTTCCCTACTCGTCAGTTTGGTTGTAGATTCATAACTGTGTGTCCATGTTACGCACAAGGTGCTTGTTTATTCATAACAGTACGACTGAGCGGAATACTCATTGTACGAGCATGCAGATTCTTCCCTTCCTAGCACAGCTGCAGTGAAGGGTGTCTGCACCTGGACGTGCTACGCAGACAGAGCCAACAGCAGTCTACACCACCTGCTACCTGCACCACGCTGAACTCAGTCAGAAACATTCATAAGGAGGTTCATGCGTGTAAATGCACTTATTTCCACTGTGTTCCTTGATCCTTGAGTGAAGGTGAAATGTCCATTCAGCTCCTTTGCCAGGAGAGCCTTGGGTGGTAGCTGGTGGTTCGTGCCAACTGTAAATATGGCAGCTCTTGTTTCGTCACTGTCAGGGTGATGTCTTAAGCCCTCTGTTCTGCAAGAATGCATTCAGACTGCATACGGTATACGAATGCAGACACGGCCAATCCTTGATTAAAGGGTGACTGTATGAAGCAGAAGTACAGCAGTACAGTCATATTACTGGATAGTCTCTTCCATATTCTGTCCGTTGTGTTTATCACCCTGATTAACTTTTCATCCATGGATGCAGGTTTGTTTGTAGAAATGGGTGGCATTTCCATTAGAGTCATAATCAGGTTAAAAACTGTATTCATATAATAGTGTTTAACTGACTGTGTGTTGACAAAGCAATCCGGAAGGTTCTCTGTCGGTGGGTCAGGTTGAAATCTTTGATACACAAACCCACTCAAAGGGCCGGCAGCATATTACCACACTGTGAGTGTAGTGAAATTAGAGACATACCGGACAGACCAGTGGAAAGTAAGCTGAAATTGTGTTCAGGCAAATATGGAACATTTGTATATACAGTGGGCTCCAGAATTATTGGTACCCCTAATAGAAAAAAGGCTGTATGTAATGAACAACACAGATAATAATATATATGCAACAAACATATGGGGAAAACTATATACTTTTATTTCAATACATTTACTTTCATGTTTCAATGTTTTTTTTTGAAAACCATAGAAGCCAAAATTATTGGCACCCCTTACAATTATTGTGAATAAAAAATTTGCAATACAATTTTACTTAATTTAGTTAATCTCAGTCTAAAGTAACTATATTGTGTTATTCTTATACACACTCATACACTATCACTTTATAAGAAGACCTGTTAGTCAGCTTGGTAAAGCAAACATTTAATCAGCCAATCATGTGGCAGCAACTAAATGCATAAAGGCATGCAGATGTGGTCAAGAGGTTCAGCTGTTTTTCAAACCAAATGTCAGAATGGGGAGAAAATGTGATCTAAGTCACTTTGACCATGGAATGATTGTAGGTGCCAGACAGGGTGGTAATGCAGATGACAGTCACACAAATAACCACAACAGTGGTATGCAGAAAGTATGCAGAATTGCATCTTGGCATCACCAACTCTCAAAAAAACCATAAAATGGAACCTCCCTACCAACAAACTCTTGGAAGGGTGGCATGAAGACAGCCCTTATTGAGCACAATAAAGAAAACCAATCATCTGGTGTATGCCAAACCTCACTAGAATTACAACTGGAAGAGAGTGCTATGGTCACATGAGACAAAAAGGGAACATTTTGGCCATACACACCGTCACCATGTTTGGTGCCAAAAGTGGAATGCATACAAGGAGAAACACCTCATACCTACTGCCAAATATGGTGGTGGGACATTGATATTTTGGAGATGTTTCGCTGCCAGTGGTCCAAGGGCACTATTTCAGATCAATGGCAAAATTAATTCAACAGAGTACCAGGAAATTTAGACAGAAAATCTGGTTGCCCGTGTGAGGAAGCTGAGTCTTCATTGAAGGTAGATTGTCCAGCAGGAGAATGACTCCAAACAAACATAGGGGGGGGGGGGGGGGGGGTGTCCATAAGCTTAAACCAAGGGATATTAATGCTTCTGAAATGTACTGCATGGAGGAATGGTCATAAATGCCTCCAACCTTCACAATTATAACAAAGTTCTGATGGCTGTCATCTTTACCAGGGGTGTTTGCACAAAGCCAATATTTATGTACCATTATAATTTTGCCACCTATGGTTTTCAGAAAACATTTGATTAATAAAAACATTGAAACATGGGAATACATATATTGAAATGAAAGTATATAGTCGTCCTATATGTTTGAACATAACATGCATTTCATTATCTATTCTGTGCTGTTTACTAAAGCCTTTTTTCTTCATTTTTATCAAGGGTGCCAATTATTCTGGAGCCTACTGTAGATCTAATATGAAATAACCCAGCTGTTACTTCTGTCAAGTGACAGTACGTCTAACCAGACCATTGGGTTGTGCATTTTCCAGGGATTACGCTGTGCATTTTCTCATCTGCTGAGAATTTAATTTGCACATGTCATGTGCTCCTGCGTGAGGGAATTATGTCTTGATAAACCTAATGACATTCTGTTTTGCGATGTCAATTATAAAATCACATGTGTCCAAGCTAATTAAACAAGGACATGCATGGGTAGGAAAAAAAACCCACAGGGAAAATTGTATTCTTCCGTAGGACCAGTGAAACCAGATTTAGGCGTGAAGGGTATACCCTGTTTTAACAATGCCCAGTAGTAATGCCCTGTTGAGTAAAAGAGAATTTATTGATATGTTTCTTGTTATAGATTACACAAAAATTACAAAGCAGTGCGAATTAAGTTTGCTCATTTCTTATTTCTGGGTTCATGGTAGAAATTGCTTTAAACTGCACACAAACAGAATCAGTAAATAGCATTAATTTTCTTCAATGGGATATTCTGTTTAAAAATTCATTGAATTTACTACCCCCCACATTAGAATGGTAAGCTGCAGGAATAATTGTGAAACATTAAAGCCACATGCCTCCTCTGTCCTTCACTTTTATTTCCTAGCAGCTGTTTTGTGTTGTTAAGCATCTGTCAATGGATGTAACCCCGAATACTGATAGACTTCCCGGCTTTTATGTCTCATTTGTACTCAGGCCTTAAGAATCTGCTTTCCAGGGTCATGTTTTGGCCTCTTTTCTTCCACTTCCCTGGAATAACACCCAAAACACCCAAAAGAAATGCCTTTCAATTATCTGTTGTTGAAAAGAAATGCGGCAGCGCTATTTTCACATTTTCTTTATTTCATTAAATGACAAATCCTTTTATTCCTGTTTCTTTCAGACGAACATCCATCCATACATTATCTAACCCGTTATTCCTGTTCAGGGTCACAGGGGGTGCTGGAGCCTCTCCCAGGAAGCATTCAGCGAAAGGCAATATTGCTCTGATTGGGGGGGGGGGGGGCACTTATAGATTTTACAGGGGCAACTTTTTATTCAGGGCACAGTAGGTTTTGAGCACTGATTTGAATGTTTTAGGCAATATGTTAAATTAATGTATGTTAGCAATTGTTAAAGAATAATGTTAGCGAAGTCGCCGTGCTAGTCTATGCAATACAATGCGTTTCAGATGCAATACCACTGCGGTGATTTATTGGAGGTAAATAAGGTAATAACAGAATCTTATGGAAAAACAACAGATTAGGTTTTTGCAATGCATACTGTATAATTAAATTTGACAGATTTCCCAATTCGGCCACAGGGCTATGAGTTTGCTAGCTGGCTAACTACATTACTGTAGGTATTAAGTACTATATTGCTAAAGTCAAAAACTGCACAAAGTCTAACCATAGGCTACTGGCTAGCTAATTATTATCTTACAATAAAATCTGTTACCGCCTTGATGTTCCCTTAATGGCCTCAAGCTCTGAAAAGCTACAGGGGGTGCATGATCAATCCCCCCGATCTACGAAGTAAATGTACGACACCAACATGACCAAAAAATGTATAATCCGCAAGATTGCTAGCTATAATGTGGGGGTCATACAACCCGTTTTGTGCATTGTGGATGTGCATAGCTATCTTTAAATGGGCAGGAGCTTGAAATTTCGTGAACTGGGCTTATGGCTAAGATTGTACCCCACACACAGCGGTAGTGGTCTCAGCTAAAAAAATAAATTAGCTAGTCTGTATTAGGCTATAACATTACAGTGTTCACCAACTTGATGCTCTCAATGTGCAAATGTGACAGCCAGTTTTGTCTCGGACTGGCAACAGCATAAAAAAAGCCATCTGACTTCAAGAGCTTTGTTACCTTTTTTGCTGGTGAGATTGTATGATTTTCTTTGATTAGCTCACTTCTCTGCTGTAGCTATCTTCCTCCCTGACAAGTTGATGTTTAAATTTCACTGCCAAAACTAGCTAATTACATCATCTGCATCATCACATTGTTAAAAATAGACACTTGACAATGGATGAAAACATACACAGGCATGTTTCCAGAAACACCATGAATGTGGTGGCCTTGGTCGCCAATCCATTGCAGGGCACATAGACCATTCACTCACACGCGGGGGAATTTAGACTTTCCAATTAACTAAATTTGCATGTCTTTGGACTGTGGGAGGAAACCGGAGTACCTGGAGTAAACCCACATGGACACAGGGATAACATGCAAACTCGACACGGAGAAGCCCAGGCCAGGATTCAAAGCCAGTGCCTTTTTGCTGTGAGGCAACGGTGCTACCCACTGCACCGTGCCTACCCGAGACAGACATTTTTTTTACCGCCCAATTTCCCTTTGCATTAATTCAGGAAAATAGCGTTGGAGAAAATGTGTGAAATCCTGCAGCTCCTGAGAACACAGGAGACACATGCAACACCGGGTTTGCTCTATTCAACAACGGGGATGGGGCGAAGGAGAGAGGGTGCGCGGCAGCCTAATGAGGATTGGCTCAGTGGGAAGGCAGTATGGAAGCATTCATGTGAATTATGCCTGTCTTGGCCGGGCTGTCACCTTGCTTTGGGTGAAACTAGGAGAGGCTGTGTAGTAGATTTAATGAGAGCAGCACTGTGTTCTCAAACTGAGATTTTTTTATTGCTCTTCAAGCAAATTGTTATGTACTCTACTGGGCCCTTATGTTGACATCTTTAGTATGTCTCCTTTAATTTTTTTCCAGGGTAGCTACTGAATACAGGTCATGGATGCTCATGCTATCAAATATTTGCAGTATGGTTTACAACATCCTACAATTAGCAACAGTTGTGAGAATGGAGGAAGAGGAGGAGGAGAAGCAGAACAACAACAACAAAAACAGCAACAATAACAACATCAACAACATGGAGAACAAGAAGAACAAGAAGTAGATCAGGTCAACAGAGATTCTCTTCCGAATCTGTTCCTGTGTGCAACATATAAAGGCTGCTGTTGGAGGCAATAAACTGAAAAGGCAGTTAAATCTCTATTTATCCCTGGATGGAAGAAATCACCTCATTTTATGGGCAGTGTCTCAATGTAGGAAATTAGTTCTTGAAAAAGTCATTAGCAAGTTGCTTGCTTTATAGGGTGACAGGGCCTTCTGTGACCAATATTACAGACTTCCCTCAAGACAAGTAGATTTTCTTTGGCAGATGTCCAAATATAAACACTGTAGAAGCTCAAAACCTTGCACTCCCATATACTGTTGCCCGTCTTTAAATCAAATACCATTCATGAGCCATATGCTAGTGTTTTAGGACTGCTAGGATACAGCTTGCTTCACATTACTCTGTTTGCTCTCACTAGATCTCACAAATGCTGCAGAATTGCTGTAAATCGTATATACATCAAACATAAATGGAAAGGCATGCAGGAGCAAATGTCATTGGTGCAAATGTTATTGGTGGGATATGCAGCAGCTCTTGCCAAGCAAGTGTGAACCAGAAGTCTGTACAATATAATGGCATACTGTACAACCTCTGGCAAGACACATTGAAGGAAATTGCAATAACCCTCAACGGTTTAAACCTTGAGATTCAATAACCAAACAATGCACCTTTATTAGAACTGAAACAGCTGCTCCTTCCTCTGCAGACAGCGAATGAACATTCAATCTTTCTAATAGAATACAGGAGCCCAGTAATCTAAAATGAGCCCACTAAGACTATTGTATCTGGTCCATTTTGTTCACTGTGCAAAAAGTCCCATATCTCTGAAGCAGAGGAATGTAAAAACGCTTACCGATGAAAACAGGATGCAAAAGAGACTATAGCTAGAGACCACAACATTTTGTATTTATTAATAATTGTTTTTTTGTTGCTGTTGTTTGTTTGTAAAAATGTTTTGTATGGTCAAAATAATATGTGTGTAAAGTTTCAGGCCAGTGTCCTTTATAGCTGATTTATTATGATTTTTGTAATGACCTGACCTGGCTGCCATATTGAATTGTGTGATCCAACCACATTGCTTATGGGTGCATGTCTGATCTCATCAGTTGCAGCTCAGTGCCCTCGACAATGCCCTATACTGTCAAAAACTGACAGAATTTTATAGCCTTAACTCAAAAGTGGTAGAAAAATAAAGAAAAGAAAGAAATCTGGACAATATCAAAGGGTCCAGATGCTTGACCGATTTGGCCTCCTAACAGTAACACTACAAAGAAACAGCAGAAGAATACAGTGAAGATGAATGAGGAGAAATCCTTTCTTCTGTCCTAGATTCACATCCTTGGTCACTTTCCACAGTGAAGCGCTGGTCTTCTAGTCAGCATGTCACTCCATTTTAGTTCTGATGTACGAAGAGAGCAGTTGAACACTGAGTGAGCAGCACTTGGGATGAGAGAGAGAGAGAGAGAGAGAGAGAGAGAGAGAGCTGGCCACCTCACTCAGTAGGCTAACTTCACCCCTGGCACACATTTGCCTTGGAGTGACTAGATCTCCAAGGTAATCTAGAGGGTAAGTCTTTTTTATTTAATTTGGTGTGCTGGTCAGTGCACATGGAGCTCACATATGAAGTGACAACAGTGTATTAAGGCTGACCCATTTCCCAGCCCGAATTACCCGAAGAGGACAAGATAACAATGCTAAAGCACATGGGATAAGTAGTACTCGGTGCAGAAAACGATCCATCCTTAGGGCAACGTCTGAAAACTGGATATTTGATGGCAAGGGCTCGGAAAAAATGCTCTTCATTTAAGAATACCTGTGTAGGAATATACACGTAACTGATAAGAAAGTATATTTTATCTGCAAAAACAGAATAACATAAAAAAGATACTAATTAAACATATATAATTACTTAATTAAGCCTCACTTTATGCAAAGAAATGAGCAAAGCAGTTATAAACTATAGATCTGTCATGTTCTTTGTGTCCAAAAGGAAAAAACAGATCTTGTTTCACAGATATATTAGCAGTCAAAATGGAAATGTATCTGCTTTGAGAGAAAGATATACTTTAGGCAGGGGAATCTTTCGGCAGCATGAATTACATCAATCCGAAAAGTATTTCAGTGACATTCCATCTTAAGAACAGAAATGATTATAACCTAGATTTTGTCCACCAAATTAATTCTTTGATGGCTGTATTTTCCCCTTTAAGTTCTTTGTTCTTTAAAGTCTTCATTATTAAATCTCGATGAAAGCTTTGTTATCTGTCCTCTCCCACGATCATTTCCTCTCCCCGGTCTTAATAAACACATTTGAAAAGGAAATGGCTGACAGGGAAACTCTGCTGGAGTTATCTGGGATCGTTCCTCTATAATACATAATGGACAGCTGAGGAATCAGACCAATTACTCCCAGCAAAGACATGAATGACAAACTTATGAAAACTAATTAAATCTGAGGGCTGGTGCATTGCAACAGCAAAACCCATGTTAGCCATTACTGACATGTATACTAATCAAAGAACACGTTCGCTTGTCTACTTTGCCACGCAGTATAAACATGTCATTAGCTTTTCTAAGGCTCCCTTAGGTTTACAATAGGTTTTGTAAATTTAACTATTTGTTGCTAAATATTATTACCGCAACACTATCATCATTTATCTTAATTTGAGGAGATCACACCAATAAATGTATGCCACTGCATGCTTAACACACCTTTTCAGCACAATGGATCTCAATGGATGTCATTGTTACACATGATGTGTCACTATTAGCAGAGCTGGCCTGATGCATTATGTTTCACTATTCATATCAAAACGATCACATTGCATATATTATTATTTAAAATGTCAAAAAGGTAACACTTTACAGTAAGGTTCCATTAATTACTACTGAGAAGTTAATCATTACATTACATTATCGCCATTTGGCAGACACTCTTATCCAGAATACAGTTGATTAGACTAAGCCGGAGACAATCCTCCCCTGGAGCAATGCAGGGTTAAGGGCCTTGCCCAAGGGCCCAACAGCTGGGCGGATCTTAGTATGGCTACACCAGGGATCGAACCACCAACCTTGCGGGTCCCAATCATGTACCTTAACCACTACGCTACAGGACACTTTGTAAAACTCAGTTAACGCCTTTATCAAAATTGACTTGTACTTTGTACTGGAGAACGTGAGATAGTTAACAGCCAATGATAAGGATGTAGATAAGGCATTTAACAGTAGCCTACTGGCGAGAGATTGTGGTGATATGCATATAGGCTTGCATATAAAGAATGACACGCAGATCTCAGGTTAACGTGTAGTTTATTCCTGCCTCATGTCCTAGTACCGTTATTTATTCATCATGTAGAGTTCACATGTACTATCACGTGACACTGCTGGCGTGTGGTCTTAGTAGCCAGTAATGTTGCTTATTGGGTCGGCTGGCTCTAGACAGACCAATAATTGTATGCTATGATTGTTTTTTTGTTTTTTTTTATCGGGTCATATCTGTCTAACTTAAAAGTCATCTCAAACATTTAGACATATTCAGACACTGACCCTGACCAGGAGTAAGTGGTGATGAAAATTGAAGGTTGGATGAATATTCCTAGCTGTTATACATGTAAATCTTTTTCCAAGTAAATAATATAACCTTACCACATCCTTCAAACTATAATCAGTGTGATGAGCAACCGTCTCAGCCCATCCAACTGGTTAAGTATTTTTTAAATGTCAAAGCATGAGCTTCATGCAGAAGAGCAGTACACATGGATACATGGACCCGTCCCAGATGACCCCGTGTCACTCTGGTGCAGAGGCACAATTCAGAGCTTTCTCAGATCAGGGGCAACTCGGAGCAGGAAGGCAGGCGGGCCAGCCAGGTGGCCGATGAAAAGGGTGACACCCCTGTCACCTGGAGTGATGTCCTGGCCCACATTTCCCTGCTCGCTCTAGCACGTCTCCCAGACTAGGCGCAGCTCAGGTAGTATTGGGATGGAGCTAACGCAGTGGATGTGCTAACGTGCTAACATGCTAACGAGGGGGTGTGTGCAGTAACAGAAAACACAGGGGAACTCTTATGTGAAACCAGGCAAAGACACAGAGGCCTATTCGGTCCTGGTCCTGCGGAACAGGATCTTACCAGGTCTACAGAGACATGGCGAAAAGAGAGACACGCTTTCGTTTATAAAACCTGGCACTCAGCCATGTAGCCCTGCACAGCCTTTGCTGTTACCTGTGCAAGAAAAAAATAACTAAATATAATGAATGCACACAACTCCTGCTATGCCAGTTGGTGCGAAACACCAGTTTTGATGATTAATGGAAATTAAGATAATACTAATAAGATATAGTAGGCGTATGACAGCTGAAAAATAGTAATTTGTAAGTCATTTCCCAGTTGAGCCTGCTATACACTATCTAACAGGCATACGACAGCAAAACAAGAGAGCATTATTGCAGCTGTTTACTGCAAAGCTTCATTAAAAAGTCATCGGGCATATGCGGAACCACCTTGTGCACCTTAGTAATTGGTCTTCGGGGAAATTCCTCATTGAGGTCATCAGAGCTGAAATCCCACTGCCACTAAAATGAATGGCACCGATGAACATTAAACTCAGCTTTACTGCTTTCAATAAAGATTGTCCCATGTTTGACTGGTCTTTATTAAGTCTTATCATCCACATCATACACAGCACAACAATTAAGCATTCAGAGGTTATCTAATGAATTTTACTCTGCCATTATAAATCACTCAGAATGCCACCTCAGTAGGCACAAATCCCAATGTAATGACGTATACAGTTGTGTCGAGATGTCCTTTCTTCAGGAAGTACTGACTGAATATTGAACTGTTTAAGGCCTTGAAATCTGAAAGCCAGGATCTTAACTGCCGTGTCATCCTCAAGAGAGAATCATTGTTCAGCGTCCTGTAGGCAAAATATGAACAGCTATTGGTATGCTGCTTGGGCGAGTTGCGCTGGTGTGCCTGCATGAGTCCGTAGATGTGTGTGTGTGTGCATGCGCGTGTCCATGAATACGTACGTGTGTGTGTGTGTGTGTGAGAAAGAGACAGGGTGAGAGGGAGGGAGAGAGGGAGAGAGTTATGTTATGTGCTGCTTAAGACTTACATTAAATGTTATTACTAGAGACATTCTGCAGTATGGGACTAGATGTTTGTACAAGAGGTGTTTGATTTGATGCAGTGTATTTAATACCTGGATCCCTTTCAGTGAGTTTACCATCTTTATATTGGCATTGAAGACCTGCATGATTCATAAAATCAAAGTATATCTCATAAAGGATACTAGCGCAGTAGGCCTACTTTCTTAAGCCACAACAAACAACCCAAATGAGCTTGAACAATGGCATATTTCTATGATTACAAATGCCTCGATTTGTAAATCTACTCAAAAAGATTAATGTCCTGTGCCAGAACTCTTTCGTCTTTACAGCGCTGGCTTCTACTTTTACACTGCAGGTTGTGATAAGAACAAGCACATACCAACCGAAATTACTTGCACTTCAAAGCTAAGAACAAAATCTTGATTGAATCCAATCAGCGGAATGTCAACCAAATCAAAGAAATAATCACTTACTTCTGCTGCAGCCATTAGCATTAGTGTTCCTGCAGAGTAACAGACCTTTTTTTTTTTTTTCATAAAGAGCGTTTAAATAAAAAATTAGACTGGACTGGAAACCACATGGCATTGAATAAGAAAGGGCAAATTAGTCTGTGCCTCCCTTGAGAGTATTTTAATGTCTGCACCAAGATGTTATATATGGTCTACCAGAGCTTAATGTCTAGTGTGATGTTCTCTGACTCGGTGTGTTGGAGCACGAATGTCAAAAAAGACAACGCCAACAAACCAAAGGAATTAATCAGGAATGCAAGCTCTGCTGTGGGTATAACGGTGCATTCAATTGCTTTTACTGCTGAAAGGAAGTTGGCGAAGAGAAGGCATTCTGTCCTGCTGAGAAGACTGCACCCCCCCCACACACACAGCGCATTTGGGCAACAGGAGCGGAGGATATTTAGACTGGCTGTTTTATTGTACCCAAGTGCTCCAAAGATGCAGGCACTCATTTGTACCAACATCCATTACATTATTGAATGATTTTGTTAAAGCATATTGAGTTATGGGTGTGAAAAGACTTTAAGGATATACATACTGTATATACATGTGTACTCTCAGTGATCACTTTATTATGTAGACCTGTGCACCAGCTTGTTAATGCAAATATTTAACCGGCCAATCATGTGGCAGCAACTAAATGCATAAAAGCATGCAGACTTGGTGAATAGGTTCAGCTGTTTTTCAGACCAAATGTCAGAATGCTAAGAAATGTGATCTAAGTGACATTGGCCGTGGGATGGCTGTTGGTGCAACACAGGGTGGTTTGAGTATCTCAGAAACTGCTGATCTCTTGGGATATTCACGCAAACTGTCAACAGAGAATGGTGCGAAAAAGAAAAAAACAGCAGCAGCTCTGCAAGCAGAAACACGTTAATGAGAGAAGTGGAGAAGGGCCAGACTGGTTGAAGCTGACAGGAAACTGACAGTAATGCAAATAACCCACACATTACAACAGTGGTATGCAGAAGAGCATCTCTGAACACACAACATATTAAACATCTAAGTGGATAGGCTACAGCAGCAGAAGTAAAAAGTCTAATAAATACCTCAGAGTTGTTCACAGGCAGGAATGCGGCGTCATCTTGAAATGGTTAGTTCAGAGGGAACTAAGCTGATCTAAAGAATTGTGTGCCAGAAATGGGATGAGAACAGCCAACTCATTTCAGGCATAATTAAATTCCATATTTCCCCTTGTCCATATATACTCAGTGAGCACTCATTAGACTTATTTCTTTAGACTTATTAAGTCTTCCGCTGCTATAACCTATCTACTTAGAGGTTTGACGCGTTGTGTGTTCAGAGATGCTCTTATTTCATTTTTATAATTTTTCCTTTTTCTCCCTATTTGGTTGCTAATTGTACCCTATCTATACCAATTACCCATGTTATCTAGGATACACCGCATTCGCATACGACCACGTCTCCCGGCAGCACGAGCAGATCTAACGATCCGGAGAGCGACACGCCTTCTCCAGGCCGCATCGTCTCCAACCGCGACCGTGTCTCCGAGGCGATCGGGAGGCTGTTGTTGTATGTGGCGAGCCTCCCCCTGCTGAGTCCTCCCCTCTACCTCGGAGCGGCGAGCAAATTACGCTGCTTCATGTGGCTCACCAGACATGCTCTTCTGCATAGCACTTTTGTAATGCGTGGTTATTTGTGTCACTGTCACCTTCCCATCAGCTTTGACCAGTCTGGCCCTTCTCCTCTGACCTCTCTCATTAACAATGTGTTTCTACCCACAGAACTGCTGCTCACTGGATGTTTTTTGGTTTGGGACTATTCTCTGCAAACTCTAGTGACTGTTGTGTGTGAAAATCCGAGGAGATCAGCAGTTTCTGAGATACTCAAACCACTCTGGCACCAACAATCATTCCATGGTCAAAGTCACTTAGATCACATTTCTTCCCAATTCTGACATTTAGTCTGAATAACAGCCGAACCTCTCAACTTTGTCCGCATGCTTTTAGGAATTTATTTGTTGTCACATGATTGGCTGATTTAATATTTGCATTAACAAGCAGGTGTATAAGTCTACCTAATAAAGTGCTCAGTGAGTGCATATCTGAGTATACAATCCTCCTGCATTAAGCATTTTTCTTTAACTAAGTGAATCAATACCGATGAATCAATACCAATACTTAAATAAATGAGTAAATAATGCAGCAATAAAAAAAGATTATACACAGATAATATGCAAATTAGAAATTAAATTATAATTTTGTCACCAGCATCTCTCCATAAATGAACGTCTCTTGAATTGAGTTAAAACCAAACCTTTTCTTTCTGTGTTTTATTTTGTGATGCTCCAATCACATTCACAATCGTATTCATTACTTTGACCTGTCCAAGGCCATCGGATCAGCTCTCGGAGCATCGGATCAGACTCTCAATGAGTCTCTTCCTGTCTGGCTATGCTAGTTCCATCAAAAGACATACACATCCTATTTTATTTGCTAATGTGAACATTATAGCTGCCTAATAGGATTTGAATTATCGTCAGAGACCCTCAGAGACATGGTGTTACGCTGTGTCTGCAGGCTGAATGGGTTCGTGGAGACCTTCTGATTGCTGAGGTCAGAACTTCAAAGCCATGCCATCTGCTGTTAGAGAAATGCTTGATCATCAATGGAAAACCACTGGCGGTATCAGTTGGCATCTTGCTAACATGAGGTGAAAGACAAGACTGCAACCTTGTGAGAGTGTTCAGATTATTGTGTTGCTGCTCCTCTGCTCAACTGACCCCTCCCGTCATGTCTCCATTCGCTGTTCCATTTGCGATACTGAATTTCTGTATTACTTACTGAGTTCATGGTGCAAACTGTATTGCCACAAAGTTGGTCAAATTGCACAAGTGGTAAGTTACTGAATAGCCTCAAAGTAGAAAACATTTATTTCCTTTCAGGAAATCAGCCCTTGTTCGTCCATCCCAAAACTCATTGTTTCTACTCCCATGAATTGAGTTTCACAAAAGTAAAATCTTTTATTTTCTTCACCTTTTATCAGCATTTTGAACTTGCCTGTATTCATGTGGAGGAAGAAATCCATATTGTAAATGATTGCAAAGAACAATGAAATTGTAAAACATTGATGCTAAATATCCATCTGAAAAGACTGCGTGATGTCTCAGTATTCCTTCTTTTAAAGAATACAGAGATATCACACAGGAGTGACACCCACACAGTCAGCACAATAATAAAGAGGTGTTGATAGCGGGGGATACGCAGGTGTATTAGAAATACACGTGCAGGAAAGAAATGGTAAAAACAAGATAAGTTGTTTTTGGAGAAGTTCTACCTTTTAAAAAAATACCTTCAGAAGGTGGACAGGTCACTGCGCTCAACCAGTGGAAGATGGAAGGATACATATGTGTTCAGTGGTTATAGTTCCAACCGTCTCAGTTCTCCGAAAACAGCAAATTGTTTTCAGAAATTCTTCACCCACGTGTATTTGAAATACACGTGGGTGAAGAATTTCTGAAAACAATACCTAGTGTAAATAAGACAGCTTCAGAGTTGCTGTGAGGTGTATTTCTTCACTTTAGGCTACTGACTCCGAAGGTCTTTATGCTATGCTAACATGGAAATTGAACCAGTGAAAGCACAAAAATGAAAATGAAATCATTTAAAAAAGGTATATTTCCAAAAATGTTGGTGTTTTCCTTTGGCTCAGGCGGTAAGAGCTGTCCTCTGGCAATCGGAGGGCTGCTGGATCAATCCTGCCCTGGATGTGTCGAAGTGTGAGTAAGATACCTAACCCCCAATTGCCCCTGACAAGCTGGTTGGTGCCTTGCCAATCGTTGTTGGTGTGTTAGCGTGTGTATAAATGGGTGGAAAAGCCTAAAGGCGCTATATAACCATTTACCATTTATGTAGGGAGGGCAAAATGTTTTAGAATGCAGACTGGGGTCCTCAATCTTATCCAGAAAGGGACTGCCCTGACTGTCAAAACCTCTGCCTACCGCAGAAGCAAACCACCAAATGAAACACAGAACCACTGGACACATACAGTGCATTCTTTCTCCTTCATGATGTTCTAAATGTTATATTTTGGTTAGCATTGCTTGTGTGGCATGGTTAGCTCAGCTAGTTCGCTAGTAAGCATGGTGAAGTGCAGTGAAAGCGAAGGCTGGTAGTAGGTTATCGCGACAACACTCCCCGATGACGTAACCCTCAAATTCAAAAGAACGTTGTTGCCCTTGGCTAGGGGCGAGTTCGTCTTTAGCTGACTGGTAATGCGTTCCTTCAACAAATATTTCGACAAGTGAGAGGCCGGGGTTCAAATCCCACCTCGGACTCAGGCAAAATGTCTCACCTGTTACACTTGTCTCTTTGGCCTGTGTCTCTTTTTTTTTTTTTCTGCCTCATAATGACTTCCTTGACTATTAATTTGCTTTGCCTGGTCCTCATGTTAAAAAAATGCTAAAGGCAATGAAAAGCCTAGTCTCAAGACTGAAACCTGTCTTATACCTGTACTAAAGATCGAACACACCTGACTAATCAGAAACACCTGTAAATCCATTTGTCCCAAATGTTATGGCCTCCTGAAATGGGGGACTGTATAAAAAGTAATTTAGCTGATGCTTTTATCCAAAGTGATTTACAGTTGATTAGACTGAGCAGGGGACAATCCCTCTGGGAGCAGTTAAGGGAAATTCTCAAGGGCCCAACCAGTGCACAGATCTTATTGGGGCTACATGGGTGCTTGAACGGTCCAGGTCTCAGTCATGTACCTAAGCCACTAGGCTACAGGTTGCCCAGATCACCTGACATGGATGTAAACACCCTCAAATTAAAGCTGTAAGTCTACACTTCAACCTCATATTCATTTTCACGTTTCAAATCCAATGTGCCAGAGTACAAAGCCAAAACAACAGAGATTGTGTCACTGTCCTGATACTAGGACTGCACCTGCTAAACTGTCAAAAAGCAAAATAAACAAATAAATAAATAAATATTTTATGTAACCTGTCCTATTATATTGGACTCAAAAGGCGTCTTAGACTTACAGTGCCACAGTACCACTGCTGCTGAGCTCTTGTCACCTGGCCTGATGTTTTATCTAACTCATGGTTGACTGTGGAGCAGAGGGAGGCACGACGTTCCTCTTGTGCTCTTGTTTCAGCTGGTTTTAATGGTCTTAGATCATGTTGCCTCTCTGACACACCATTAAGTGCTAAATGTTAGGAATTGCATTACTGCAGCCTCCAAGATTAAGAATGATAAGGTAAAGCTGTTATTCTTCGCCTCGCTCCTCACTGTCAGTGTCCATGGCTGTTTGTCAATGAATAATTCATCCCGCCAAATCATCAGCGTCCAAGATAAAGCCCTTCTCACCACTTTTGGAGTATTGATTTCTGTACACTCTGTATGTGGGCCTCAATCGTGTCCGGTTGCGACTGAAAATTGAAACCATAAAATTCTAGTCATAAACAATTAAGTTGCTTCTTAAACACTTTCCCCCCTTAATTTCAAGGACACACAGAAACTTGAAAGAAAGAATGTCCCATATTGTACTGAAAGATTTACACCAACTTGAAAAGGTACATTTTATCGACAAGGCACTGTTTATTTCTCATAAAAAATCTCATAAATCTTGAAAATGTAATGATAGTGTAGGTTGCCAGGAGACGAGATCACAATGACACGGTAAAGTCATTCTCAACATGAAAAACTGTTGAACCAGACAAGAAAAGTAACTGTACATTATAAAAAACCTCAAAATAATTTAAATTCTGCTCTTGTTAAACTGTCATCCAAGCTTCTTTTTTTGAGCACACGCCTTTGAATCATTCTTTTTATGATCACAGTGTTGAGGTTGTTGAAAACAAAATGGCATCTCTGAGTTTGAATGAATTCACATTTAATTGGAGAGTTTCTCAGTCACCAAGAACAAATACACACAAAGAGAATGGGACTGTGTCAATTTTTCAGTGTGCACAGCACCAGGGTTCAGACATGAAAATAAATAAACACATCAATAAGCGAATAATAAAGCACATCTATGCTTAAGATGTTGATGTTAACACATAACATCCCAAACACAATACAGCCATTTTGAGAGAGAGGCATCACCCGGCATTTCACAGCTATCGTAACTACTTTTAGTCTTAATTTCATCCATGATGTTATCACACAGGCCAGGCATTTTCTAACAAAATAGTTAATCCGAGCCAGGATTAATCCCTTCCCCCTTTCTTCATGCGATCTGTAAGATGCCCGGTTGTCTCTTGATAAAAGCGAGGCCTTGGATATATTAGTCAAATTAAGCTGGTGCCACCTCTGTCATCCGTCAGCTCCTGGGTTCTGTACCCAGTCACTGTAATATCCCCGTCTCTCGCACCGTGAGTGGACTTCATCATTTCACACTCGAGCGTTGGCAGTCTCCCACAGCTTCCACCAGTGTTTGAATGGAAATAAATAATTAATAGATACACCCTGCAATTCCAATGCTCCTTATTGTAGTATAAAATGCATCTTATAGACCTCATGGTAGGATAACGCAGCTAATTTTGATTTCAGGAATCAGTGCACGGTCGACACATTCACCTGCCAAGGGAAAAATAATCTTTGCCAAAAAAAATACAATTTAAAGACACATCCAAATGATCAAATCTTTGGCTTAAATAATACTCAAATCTTCACACGGAAAGAAAATTATAAAGGAGAAAAAAAGCATTCGGCCAATTAAGCTAGTCAGGGGGAACACACATGAATATTTTCAGCTTGGATGAATTCAGTGAGACTATTTCACATACTTCTCTGCCTGCATTGAAGATATCGGGTGATACAGTATCTGCCTATTCGGAGTGGTCTAATGAATCATAGAGCCAGTTATGCAATGCAGCGACCTTTGTTTCAATAAGGCAGTGACCTCTGATACTGAGCACTCAGCAGCATCTCGCCGAGGCAGAGACAAAACGCGAACGGCTCATACGCTGATGGTTTATTTGCCGCATTCCTCGCGGATCAATTCAATAGAAATGAGCAGATGTAGATGCGCTGTCAACACTACGAGTTTGACACAAGGTTGGGTGTTGATATCCATCTGGCTTTCATTACAGAATATCACTGCGAAGGCCATTGCGTGCAGGGGAATGAAAGTCATGCATTTTTTTTTTTACATCAAACAATGTTTGAAAAGCTACATATAATGTCAAATAGAAATGTAAAAAAAGCGAATATGGAATGTTCATTCATTATACCTGCTGGATGCGACTTTCTGTCCTCAAACAAGCTAATCTAAAAGTAGTAGCTGAAAGATACGACATATGCTAACTCCTTTGTGTCCTAAAATAAAGCAGAACAAACAGTCTGGGAATAACGCACACATGGTAAGACCTCACTTCACTTTATAAATAAGCTGTTTGATTTACAGAACACTAGGGGTAGCATAGCAATTGTGAACACTCCTTGTATGGCAGGAAGATAGGAACTTTTAAAAAAGTAACAGCTGCTTAAAAAGAAAATGTTCTGGAAATAAATCTTAATTCGTCGTTGGAACATCTGCTGCCGCATTTCAAGTCAGTTTGTCATTTCTTTCAAGAATCTTCTGTTAGTAAAGCAAGTACATGTGGCTTCACCTGCCTTCTGCTCATTGACCTCTGAGAATTGTAAAACATTTATTTGTGAATGTGCACCTTCAACTTCATGACAACCAGGAAATAAATAATTACTCTCTGAAAAAAACAGAAAGTTAAAATATCCTTCAGAATAAAATGTCTGTACGCAAGGTTGTTCACAATAAATATGTACATTCAAATCACTGAGATAAATGGCAGTGTCCAACAAAGGAGGACTATTACCATATTACAATATTGTGATGTGGCACTGGCACAATATCGATGTTCACTTGCCCGACTATGGCATCTTAGCTGTGTTCCTTCCCATGTAATATCAAATCATTTGTTTGTCTCATTAATGGGTTTATTGGCTTTACTGTATTAACAGTACACTGCAAATTATTGCATATTTACTTTTTCAAAAGTCTTGCACAAAGTTAGTCATTTGGTTTTGGTGTGAATTCCAGCTTTAGATATAATTGAAGTCAGGTTTCTGCAATAGCTAAACAGGGCATTACATAAGTCTTTTAAATACTTAACACTATGGAACTGGTTCTGATTCCAATTACAGTCATTAGCAGACAAATGTGCGCACAATGTTAAATTCTGATTGACATAAGTGTTCGTAACATATGCCATTATCAGGAGTAAAACGTATTTTTTGTTTTATGGGCTCTCCATGAATTCATAAATGACATTTTAAATAGTAATTTCACATAGACAGAACTTAAATTGCTACATTTTATTCAAAAGGAGCTCTGTGACAGACTGTGTGACTTGTCTTTGAGATGACATGCAATTTCTTGTCATTCCCCATAACCTTTGCCTTTTTCACAAGGGAACCAACTTTGGTTGTTTTTATTTCTATGTATATTTCTGCGCACTGGTATGCTGTCATGATTGTAATTAATTGGTGACAAAGTATGTTCAAGTCAGCCAAATCCAGCCATTTTCTGTCTTTTATCATATAGGTATTTGTTATCTTATATTGATGTGCATTGTTCAAGTTAAATAAGGGTGTATTTTCACTTTGTAACAGAAATCCTAAACCAGAAAACCTTATAGTAAACAGAGAACATTTTCATTGCAAAATAATTTATGAAATGTCTGTATGTAGGCCAGCTGTTTTACATGTTGTTGGCATTCTTTTATTAAACATGCCATTATAAAGTAACTATAAAAATATACAATTTAAAAATGCTAAAATAAGTTATGATGATATTGAAGCATTTGTCATGAGAGGAATGGGACAAATAGATCTTCTGGTTCTATCTAGTATAAATTCTTTACAATGAGCTTGGACACAGGAAGTACAGCAGCTCCATTTACTGCTGTTTAATTAGTCATGACGTGTCCCCAGGTCTCTGTAAAGCACTTGCTGCAGAGGCTGTTTACACAATTCCTGTATAAAATTTACTTTCTGCCTCCCAAAACTATTGATGGTCACTACCTTCAATTAAAAACATTCATTCGGGTCTTCTTCATTCCCCAGTACATGGTATTGTATTATATGAAATGCTATTAAATATTTTATGCATTTTAGTGAGTCTCTTATTGAAAATATAAATATCTTGTATATGTTGTCTTTTTAAAATATATGTGCAGATAAAAGTGGTAGCCTACTTTGGACAAATGCTTGCTATGTTCATGATTTATGCACTCCAACTGACCTGTTGCATCGATATAACTATGTTCAACACTATCTGTATCTGTTAAACCAACAAAAAGGCCCGAATCTACACTCGAGTCTGGCCATTCTCCTCTGACCTCCTCTGCTACTCACTGGATGTTTTTTGCACCATTCTCTGCAAACTTTAGAGACTGTTGTGCATGAAAATCCCAGGTGAACAGCAGTTTCTGAGATACTCAAACCAACCTTTCTGGCACTGACAATCATTCCACAGTCAAAGTCACTTAAATCACATTTTCTCCACATTATGATGGTTTATGTGAACATTACCTGATGCTCCTTACCCTTATCTGCATGATTATATGTATTACACTGTTGCCACACAATTGGCTTATTAGATAATTGCATGAATAAGTAGGTTCAAAGTGATAGGAAGGTGACAGGCAAACAGTGGTATGCAACACACAATGCATCAAACTTCTAAGTGGATAGGCTACAGCAGCAGAAGACTTCATCTTAAATCTAATAAATCCCTAATAACACCCAATACCTGAGTGTATACTCTGACAGAAATATGGAAGTAGGCATGGCTTAAACTGCAAGTCGTGTAAACAGTCATTTTTCTAATGTACTTTGGTACTTTGAAATTTACAATAATTGCGCTTTCAAAACATCAAACTTGTTGTCAGTGTCCTGTCATTAGCAATTCTGTTTACAGCAGTTTGAAAACAACACTGACTTCTAAACAGTTCTAAATGGTTCACTATTAGGTACTGCTACAGTCTGAGCAATAAGACCACCAGACACTGCAGGTCCTGTGGGAGCGGGCATGTCTGTCAAATCTCAATCAACGATTTAATCTCCTGAATCCATTGCTGTAACAGTCAGACAAAAACAATATTGGGCAGGTGCTAGCTATAGCAGCTCTCTGGTGGCTAGCTGGTCAAACAATCAATGCTAGCTTGTACCCAGACAGCACACTGAGGCTCTCTGTCCCTTTCCATCTGTGCGAGGATGTGAAGTCGCAGTTCACCCATCAGGAAGATATCTTGGCTATGTCGCTAACCGCTGCTCTGAAATAGATTTAAATTTTTGTCAAAAGCGTCAAACAAAACATTGTATCAAGTATAAAACCAAATTGATAGTCGCTATTATGGATATGCAGATACACAAGGCAAACTGTGAGAATTTAAATTTAATGCTCACTTTTTTACATTTGATACTTATACTTTGAATCGCTTGAAACATCAGGAATTTATATGACTTACCAATGTATGAAAAATGAAAATATCATTGGTCAACTGGTCAGAAAAATACACAATGCATTATTTCAGAATTTCAGAATAGCATGTCCGGGTAAGGATACACCTCTAACAGATGCTTTACCTTTTATTTTAGTCATAGCCATTGCATTTTTTGGTTATAAAACAGATTGCAGTCTTGTAATTTTCATAGATCCCTTTTTTCTATAATACAATCGTTTTCAGCTATAGTCTCACATTACCCTGAGATGGGGAATGAACCTTTATGGGGAAAATATCTATATGCTCCTGCATCCTGTTCTTACTGCCATTAAAATGCATGAATTCATCATGGCCCGGTTATTGCGGAAATGGTTTAATAATCCTTCGGAGGAGAAGGGATTGCAGTGGGCATGTATCAGGGCGCAGGGAGCTGAAACAATCAGCCGTGTATTTATTGGGTTTGCAGCTCTCTATATTCCGCTGGGGCTTGGGTTGCCTTGGAGAGACACCTCAAGGTGATCAAATTGTGGCCCTTTTTTTTCTCGAGCTCGTTAGAATTATTTGCCATTTAGAAACCATGGCCCCGGGCCTTGGTGACAGTGGGGTAGCATGTGACACGGCGCTCAGAGCCAGTGGCAGACACGTCTTCTTCCTTCGCTGTAATATTCCAGACCTCTCGTACAGCATGCCACCTGCATCCTCCTTCTCCAGTGTTTGCCCGCACAGCTTTCTGAACCACGCGAGTGAAACCACAAGACGACGGTTCGTTTAAAAAAAACAAACAACCACGGTGCAAAACTGCGCAAAAACATACCGTGTTGCAGATTAGAAATTACCTATTTGAGGTCATCAAGATGGGAGCTGTTCAGGTTTTTATGTGAATTGGTCGTTTAACAACCGATACAGACAACTGATATGAAGATGGGATAGTTCCTATTCTAATGGCTTCAACGGAATAATAAATGCCTGAAGTGAAATGAAACACTGAGATCCCTATAGCCCAAGAAAACACTTTATAGGGGTTTATGTGGGTCTATTCAATATAATTGCAAAGTGAAAAGCCATAACAGCTGATAAAATATACAATGCATTCAAATAACTTTTCTTAGACCAATAATTTACTCATTTTATTTCCACTGTGCGGTGGCCTGACTTTTTCATCATTGCCTATCTCCATTTTCTCTAAGTCATGTAGTGGGTGTTGTGTTATGCTGTTAACTCACACCAGTGCTCTGCTTCACAAGGTATAAGTGATTGCTTTTAATTTGAATGTAAATGTCAATATCAATGGATATGAGCGGCTGACCTGTTGTAAATCAGTGGATAAAAAAAGATTGTGATATATTTTCTTTTACTAAAGTATCTGGCTAAATCTTTACAATAAATCTCAGTGGAAAATATGTACAGTTCCACAAGAAGGATTCACTGATAGCCTTTCCAACTAAAACACTGTTTCTTGGTGCTGTAATGTAACTGAATTGAATCTTGAAATCCGTTGGGACTGGGTTTTGAAGAATGACACATAACTGGACAGTGGTGGACCCAGGCAGGAGGCATAGGGTCAGTAGGGTATTCCTTCATTGCAATGCCTCCAGCTCTGTTGGTGGACTGCAGTAGAGTATGGCAAACAGCAAGTTCTTAGCATGGATTTGATTGTTAGTGAGTGTCTATCAGGTGAAGAGCGTCACAATGATAGATTACTGCTAGTACAGGAATTGCCAGTTTGGCATACAATATTAAATGTGATTCCCAAATGAGGAATAAATGAAAGAAATAAAATCAACTGAATTGTGAGCTAATTAGTAGCCATTATTGGTAGTCTTAAAACCACAGTGACAAGCTGACTCCATGAGTCAGTTTTTGTTATACTTTTATACTCTGAAATTCTTCAGTAAAAAACATATACATTGCTCAGAAAGGAAACAGGAAATACGCATACATACGGCACGGCCTGTAAGTATCCGTACAGTGCATCGTAATTTCGGGTACAATAACACCACACTCTGCGGTGGCTAATCATAGGTCTAATGGCGCCTTTGATGGAGCCGCGGCAGGAGGCCTGTTTCCTCTGATAGCATGATTGGCCCTTTAGACCAGATGCCACTGAGAAGATTTGAGCCCTTGGGTGTCCTTCCCCGTTGGGCGCGGTGAGTGAAATGGTGCTCCGTTCTGAGTGCCCCTGGGTGGCTGCCAGGTCTGAATGCACCCGTATCACCACTCAGCCTCTATTGTGGAGGAAGATGCCACACGCTAGCCTCTGTGAGAAAATAATCTTACTTTGGAGCTCTCTCTAAAATTGTTATAGTTTTACTTGTCAAAGCTACTTTCCCCAGGGGATACAAATCATACACACTTTTAAGGTATTGATTTGTGACACTGGTTCACACACCAGACATTCTCACAGTAGATCAGTTTCTGGCAGCTTCTGAGTGCCATTCGAGTTCACACAAAGCAAAACTTATTTGTATTACATGAGCTCATGAACATTTTATAAAAGTACTCTCACTCACATGCACACAAACACGCATACACACACACACATACTGTCCATAGTACACGGTATATTGTACGTCGCTCTGGATAAGACTAATGTAATGTAATATTGCAAACTAAAAATCAAACTTTAAGTCATCTTATTTCTAGCTAGCAGGAAAACACTTTTCAAAATGAAAAGTCTTTTCAAAATGATATTATCCAAAACCCATGAACCAAATTTGAATTTCATATATTCATATTCCCAGCAGCAAGTCTAGCTACTGTAACATCACTACACATAAAAAATAGCTCAATCTCTGTTGGTTGATCTGACAACTGTAAGTCCACCTGCAGCCAACAACATCACACAGCAAAGTGCTTCCACAGTTTTCATTTCACTTTCCCATTGCAGAGAGGGGGAGTGTGAGAGAGATAACATCTGAGAGTCTGAACATTTGTTACAGATTAAATAGAACAGAGATAAAGTAATTGTAAGGGTTCCTTTCCAATGAGGTCACCATCTGCCTTGTGTTGTTTTAAAGTAGAGTGAGCTTTTGGAGCCGGATATTATTAATCATGTATGCTTGTACATAAGTATGCAGTTCTTGAGAGAATGTCAGAGCACCCTGGGTTTTAACAGCTTATTCAAAATTCACTTGCGTCAAGAGAGCCGAGGAAAAGAGAGTGATGATCCCTCGCCAGTTCTCTCACTCTTTCAACTAATCTAAGGAACCAACGTGTCGACATCTACAGGTGGGTCTTTCCCATCTATTGCCCCGCTGCTGCTACAACAGGTGCTCATTCTGAGCTGCCATTTCAGCTCTCTCTCATCACGTTCGAGAAAATGTCACCGCTGCCTAAGGTCTATGCTATTTACACTCTTTTTATTGGATCTTACCACACTACAACTTGGAAGAACACAGCATATTTGACCCTGTATACGTATGTATGATGTCCAGTGCTTTAAAGTGCAGAAAGGTTCTCACAGCATGTGGTATTAGAGGAGAGGGGCAGTTAGGTAATAAAGAGATGCTCAGTAAGACCCAATCCAACCCAGTTTGGTGCCACAAGGACCCATATTTAATGAGTATTCTCTCCAGGTACTCTGGAGAAAAGTGTCCACTAAGTGACTGGAATGTAATGGTGTAGTATTTATATGGCTCATGTCCCAGAATACAGCATTACGTTCCCTCCTGTAGATGAAAAGGGAATGTCGCATACAGGAAACTTCCCCTGTGATGAAAAAAAAAAAAGTTAAGATTTTGATTTAGAGTGTGTGTGTGGTGTTTATACAGTATATGTGTGTGTATGTGTGGCTGTGTACTGTAAATGTGTGTGTGTGGCTGTGTATGTGTAGAGCATTGTTAAGCTCCCTGGTGAGCAAGACTCAGGAGACCAATTAAAATGGCCTTATGCAGAACTTCTTCATCTAGTGGCCTAAATGTGAAGTTTGCAAATCTCTTCTATGCTTGATGCAATGGGCCCAAGGAGTCTCATCTTTAAACAATTCTATTAAGCAGTAACAGGGGGATATGACCCAACGAGGTGCAAGAAATCATTAGACAGACCCAACAATTATTAGCGAGCCACTGATTTTCCTCTCCAAGGGTCAGGAGAGGTGTACACTGCTTACACGCAGTTCTGTTCACCCCATGAAGTGCGCATCATGTTCATTGTAGAAAGAAAGCCAGACACCAACCGTCTGTGTTCCCTAGTCTCTCCTCCTCAACCTCAATCTGGAGATACAAGTAAATCAGTCTGAGAAATGAATTCATATGCCCCTCGTATAAAACGTGTAGATGGGGCTATGGGCTGGCCGGCCATGCTAATGCGGTGGCCTGGGTTTGGTGCTGAATCCTGAGTGTGCCGGTGCAGACTGCGGCCCACAGCCCCCCAGGGCTACACATAATTGGCCATAGCAGCGGCTAGGAAGGGACACTTCTGCTAAAGTGGGTTAACCCAGATACAGCACAGTACTGGCATGTTGGAATGTAGAACACTTGTACTAATCAATACATGACTTATTCCTGCCTCCATTAATATACAGTGTGCTATGTTATTCAGCTCTGAATGAATATGAGTTTCTGCTTTTGAAAAAAAAAAGTTAAATGACAATAATATTCAATGCTGGATGTCTCATGACAAAGAAAAAACTGCCAGTGATGAAAAACCTTTGCCGCTTGCGATTGCTCTGTGTTGACATGTGTATTTTATGGCAGTATGGAGAGCAGAATTTGCCAACAATACATTTGTATTCATGTCATAGGAAATATGAGCTACGGTGTATAATTCTGTCTAGTAATTACATCAGTCTCATTGTTATACATCCTTGGCAAAAAAAATATGTTTTCATTAATGCAATCTATAATTATATGAAGCTTTTCCCTGGCTGTCTCTGTCAGGTGCTAAGCCGATGAGATTTGCCTTTTCGTCTAATGAACAATCTCCAGATAGTCTCATCATCGTCATTATTATATGATGTTGAATTAATTTATTTCCATTCTACTTAGTTGTGCCTATGTGTGATGTCAACCAATTATTTATTGTCATTATCAAGCTGTATTTTATGTGAAGTGGTCTTGCTACACATTAAAATTTTCAGCATTAAAATCAATCTTGATAGAGTTTATAAGAAAGGGATTAAAGTTACTCAATCAAAGTAAAATGCATGGTGTTAGGGTTAATTTTAGCCTTTTACAATGTACAGTGGGTAGATAGTTGGAATGCTTCTAGGTTCCATAAGTATATGGAAACCAAAACCATATAAGTATATAAAGGTCGAACAAATGACACTTCATCGTAGGAACCAAACAACACTTTGAGCTAGCCTGCTGTTACACAGTAACTGTGTTTAATTGGATTGTGCAAAATGAATTTCCTTGCAGTAAGTGAATGAGCATCACTTTACTTGTTCATTCATCTTTGCAGAAATGGCAACTGTTGTTTAAGGCACTGGAATCCAATGTTAGCTTTAGGATTTTATTCCTGCTGTATTCATTCCAATGCCATAATTGCATTGGCTTAACAAAGTCTTCTTCTATGGAAATTATATCCAAATTTTATATCCACTATATAATAATATATATTATCATTACTATATAATTTTCATAATTGGTGTTGTAATTTTAAACATACACATTTAATTGAAGGCACTTTGCAACAACATATGTTTTTCCCCCTGAACATGTACCAACTGTCTGATAGTGTTTCTGCCATCTGTATATCTGTCACTGGTGTAAATTGTACTTAAAGTTTTTGCTGTCTAAAGCACAGATGGATCGTAATACCCTTGACATAAATGCACAGCAAAAATAAAAATAAATCCAATCCTGTGTGATTTGCAACTGCTATGACCCAAATTCCTTTGAAAACAAAATATACCTCAGCTAAGGCAAGACAACTAGTGTGTTTGGTTTAGGTTAGCAGTGGGGAACCAAATTTAAAAAAAGCTCTATAAACCAAGATGGGAAATAAGGTTAATTCATCCAGTTTAATAAAAAATGTCTTCCTGCTGTAAGGAGGCCTTCATCTGATGGGCGCCTTGTAGGTTTGTTCCAATGAGTATGAGCATTGAGCTATCGAGTTGGACCAACCAAAATACACGTTCACTATCTTAGTAATGAATTATGGAATCCCTGGATCGTGGCTCTATCTCCATTCATGTCCTACTTGACTTATGTGGTGCCTTTGATACTATTGCCATATATTCACCTCCATATACTAGATAAATCAGTGGGTCTAAAACTCGTATGTGGTTGAAACCCTATCTCTCAGATAGATATGTATCAGTTTCATAGAGTAAACAATAAGTCCTCTCAGTATTCTGGGGTAAACTCTGGAGTACCACAAGGATCTTTCTTGGGTCCACTGCTCTTTTTTCTGTACATACACCCCCATGAGGCTTTTATATGGAGACATGGTGTTTACTGCTGGACAGATGACACACAACTTACGCACTGTATATTGCTGCCACTAGTGTACAACAGTGAAGAAATGTGAACATACCGTGTCAGTCCGGTATTCAAATCTCTTCATTGGTTGCCTGGTGAATTTAGAATTGACTACAATTTTTAATTCAGTTCCCACAGTTAATGCCGGGGAAGGGTAAATCAGGACTACAGAGCTGTTATGTGAGCTGTCTGTCCTGTTGCCTTGCCCCTGCATGTGAACGCTCAGGTTAGCTGTTCTATGCCATGCTTGGGTACGGTCACTCTAGGGCAGTGGTCCTCACTCCTGGTCCAGGGGAGTTGCAGGATGTGCTGGTTTTTGTGGCTACTTGATTACACAGTTAACTCATGGGTCTGAAATGGTGGCTGATATTAAGGCGAAAACAAAAGCCAGCAGACCCTGTGGCTCTCCAGGAGCAGGAGTGAGGAGCACTGGTCTAGGATCACTCCCATCTTTAAGTGCACCGCTTTTGGCTCATCTTTTACACATGCTCCCATAGCGTAGTGCCCTGGAGCTTTCCATATTACAATCTGGCTCCCAAATTTGCAATAGTTACTATCCTGAATTTAAAGTACCTAAACTTATTCTTCTCTGTTTCTTTTTCCATGGGGCCTCTGGCTCTTCACAGCCCTGTCTCTCCCTTCATGGAGCCCTAGATGCATCTCCCCACCCCCCTGAATTGCATATCATACATCTCTTGATTTTAGCTTCCAACCACCTTCCAAATACCTCAGACTGTGATCTGCTGAACCCATTTGATTGTTCACTGTCATAGATTTCATAGCCTCATTACATTTCAGATCACCCGTTCTGCGCTTACTTTACATCGGGCTGGCCAATGGTTGAGGGGCTCCCCATCTACAGTTGGTTTCCTCTGGAGGTTTCATCCCTCTGGGGAGGCTTTCCCACCACCGTTTGAGTGCTTTTCTCCGCACCGGGTGGCCTGGTTTCTGCCCAATTCTCTGCCTGTTTCTCTGTAAAACATCTTTCTGATAGCTCTCTGCAAACAGCACAATACAAAAGTATCTGTGTCATACCAAAGAAATGACAGTAATTGCCTACAAAACCTGGACAAAACTCCGTCAATGTACCTGAACTTGACAAGAAAGTAATTCATTTTTATATATTGAAGTATTGAAGACACCTTTTCGAAATACAGGTGAAGAAATATGTGAGGGTGTGAAAATGAATGGTATGTGTTTATATTATATACATTTATTGAATAAAAGTGGGACATACCAATAAACAGATTTACTGGATACAGTTCATGGGGCATCAATAAATGTGTTATTCGCTACAGAGGTTCTCTTGTTATCTGCGTAAGCTGATCATCAATAAATTTGCTTTTTGAGGTCAAAGTTGCTTTTGGTTTTTTGGGAAGCAGAATCTACATTTCACTTTTGATCAACTGCGGCTGACTAGAAATCTCTTTTCACCTGCTACTGTATGTTAAATTGCCTGAGTATCTGGTTTGTGGAGATATGCTCTTATCTGGTTCTGTGTACGCTGGCAGGAAGCAGTGTGGTCCCGGCATGTGGTGTCCAGCAGTGTGACTCATCTTGTAGCCAATGCCTCTCTCTGCATCACTGACAATCCCCTGAGCAGCACTCCAGCACAACCCCACAAGCCCTGCACTCTCCAGCTGGGTTCACCTTTGCCTGCTTCAGAACATTCCAGAAAAGCACAGAAAATGAGTAAATAGCATTTCTGTGAACTAGGAAAACTAGTTTTAGGTAGTCCCATAATTCCAGCCATAGTTATGGCATTTATGTTATGTGTAGGGGATCTGGTAGGAGTATTCCTGTCCAGAAAGGTACAGAAGTGGGCCAGTCTTTTTCTATCCAATAGGTGTTGATAGAGGGAGAGGGGAACTTTGATGAAATAAAGGTACTAAACCTTAGTGAACAGGGGAGGTTAGGACTGTGTTGCAATCTTCAGCTGCAAATTAAATTTCTGATTTTACTTTTGCACAAGAGACCAGGTAAGACAGGGACAGGAATTTACTATTTCAACAAACTCATGCAATAATAATAAATAAATAAATAAATAAATAAATAAATAATAACCGTTTCATTGCAGATATAAAAAGATTCATGTTTGCTCAGAAAATTATTATGTAACATATCATTTATTTCAGCCAAGTTAGTGTTCCAGTTTTGGTGTCTGGTTTTGAAGTTCTGGAATATTATGTAGCGCGTTGACTGAAAGCTGTCCTTTCCAGAGTGTGCTGATCTGTTGCAAAAATGAAGAGGCAGTTATTACTAACAATCTATAACTAAGAAATTATCATTAGCCCTTATTGTCAGAGCTCATGCCCTCAAAAAATACATTTCTGTTACCCAAGCATGTTTCATCGATCAGAACTGCCTTTCCCCCCTTGCTACTTTATTTTATTTGCCCATTTCAAGACGAGAGCCTGCTGCAAGCTCAGGCCAAATTCTGCCAGTGAAGGGAATTGTACTGACATGCTCTTTCTGATTTTCATGCCTGCTACAAAATTCTGAAGAGAATCAAATGCAGATTTTGAACCAGCAATGTTCCCAGTCCAGTGATGTCATTATGTTCGTATTATAATGTTTTATAAACAGAGTAGGATCAGTGGGGAGTTTTAGCAACCAGTACGACATGTGTTAAGAATTCAGAATCCAAAATGGCTGCCAAAAGGAAAGAAACCTGGTGAGAACAAAAGTTGACAGTCATTTGGCTGTTAAAATACACAGTAATCAATGTAATTATACCTTTAAAAAACATCCTAATTAGCCTGTTAGACCTACGTCACATCCATTTGTATTAAAAAGTGAACAAAATGGAATGTTCATTTAAAATACTTCAGCAGTATCTGTTTGCTTGAATACATGTTTGGTTTCAGGAAATGTATTGACTCCCGCAGTTACTTTCCTGGGTCATATCAATCTCCCTTCCAAATAAAGTTCAGCAATTAAGTGATTACACAATACCCGAAAAGCTGGTGTTGTGTAACTGAAAAGTGAAGAATTATTTGTGCCAAACTTCATACTGAATGTACTGAAAATCTTTCTTTCATGTTAACCCGTTCACAGTAGTGGCAGCCAGTGCTTGAAGAAGCAAGGAGGGGGTTCTGGAGCGAGAGAAGGAGCAGAGGCGTATATGTACAGAGACAGAGAGTTTTATGAGGAATGTGTTGTTGTTCATGTCACTTTTCAACTTGTATACATCATGTTGGCTTGCATCAGGATAGTGATGCAATATTGACTGTAACTAGTGCAAACCAAAATGGTTTGTTCACGGAGGCACAGTTTCAGAATCCAGAAACTAAACTACAACATGCAAATCAAACTCAGTCGCTGTGTGTGATTATATTATTTTCATTACAATTGCTCAGACGCTCTTGTCCAATGTGATGTACAGAAGCGGGGAGCATCAATGCTAGCTTTCAGGAATACAGCAATGTGATATACCATGAAGGCACACGAGGCCGATATCTAATCAGTAATTATAATGTTAACCTATCATTTTTTTATTGTAACAAAATAACAGGTAAATGTACCCACACCATTATCCCAAAGGGAAATCCAAAGAAACAAAGAAAGACAAAGAAAGAGAGAAAGAAAGAAAGACAAAGAAAGAGAGAAAGTGGGTCAGGGAAGCCACAGTGCACTCTTTAGAGGTGCATGCCTGCAATTCATCATGATCCAAATTTGTGCTGAGACTCGTGATTTCTGCCATAGCAGTATACAATATATTTGTACCAATTAGGAATGCCTGCTAAGTGGATATGTTTTAAATGCACTAATTGAATGGCACAGATGATTTGTCTGGCAATGTTGCTCTTTGAGACGTTAGTTCATTTTCCATTGTACTTCAGTGGCTTATAAACCTTATTCAAATGTGCAGCTGCCTCTGAATTGAACCTCTGCCTGTATGTACAGGATCGAATAATCACCCCTGTAGAAAATGTTCCTCAGGCGAACAGCAGCAGCGGTCTCATGAGGAACTTGTACAATACGTTGCCAGCAAAGGAGCTGAGCAAATCCTCGGAAAACCATCACAAAGGTCAATTCTAATCTAAATGCAGTGTGCTTATTGATCGACAGTCCATCAGGAGGGAAATGACTCCTTGATCAGAGTTAATCTCCAGAAGATGTAACACTGAAACCTAATTAATAAGATGCTTCAAACCATTTTTTCCCCTTCCCCTAATGCAAGCATAAGCAATTGCTCTTCATTTAATATGCTACTCCAACACATGCTAAGGACCAAGCACATTTTAGGGATGACTGAATACCCTTAGATGTACAAGGGTAATTATTGTGTTCTCTGGTGAGCGAGAAGCCTCCTGTAGACCTATACTCATCATGACTTTTTCATGTATGGTGAAGAGGCGAGTAGGTGCAATGCAAACAGGAAAAGAAAGGTTTTACTGATACTGTAGTACGGCTGCCTGTTGAAATTCTGTAGCCCAGGGAGAATAAAATATAATATAATAAAATAATATTTACCACAAGTTCACACGCCATTGGGTCCCCCCCCCCCCCCCATCCTCCAGGGCCCAGGACAACATACCCCCACCCCCCCCCAGGACGACAGCCTTGCTCTGAAATTTGCCATCACATTACTAACTCCTAGTATTGCGGGAATAAAAGCTGTCTCTGTGGGAGTACAGCTAACCGTCTACTCGGAAATGTACCTTTAGTCCACTCTTAAAGATCATACACATGGCTTCAAGGCCTTTATTAGTTGACCTGCCCATGGACTATGAGACACATACAGCACAGTAATACAAGGTGGTGACAGTAACATTGTTAAAAGTGTTTCTGGAGTGAAGGGCAAAGCTGTTTGGAGAATATGAGATCAAATGACTATCATGAAGGAGGAATAAATAAATCACTGTCATTGAATGGTTCCACTGCATATCTGCTATGAGATCCAGCCTTAAAACCCACCTTCTAGCCTCTGCCAGTAGGCTACTATTGTCTCCACACAGAAATGTTCAGGTACATACACACCCACACACACACACACACACGCAGACACATACATGCACGCAGACGCATGTGCATACATACACACACACACACACACACACACATACACAGTGGCTTCATTCATTGTATTCAAATCGCTCCGTTAAAAATGTGCTCTTCCAACCTCATCCTCCAACTGATTCAACACACTGAAAAGCATTAAAAAAAACTCCCTCAAAGCGTCCCCCATAGTGAGACCAACCCCTCTAGCCAGCCCCTCCTGAGATATCACAAAATCAGTAACGCAGCTGAAATGCAGGGAAATTCCTCTCGGAAAGAGGCAGAGGCAGCGGGAAGAGTGTTCCTGAGCCCCGCCATGTTCCCCTGTGGCTAAGCGCATAGAAGGAGAGGCTCATTACGGAATCAGGCGAGACTGAGCGATGTTTGATCAGGAACCCTGACTAAGGAAGTGGCTCGGCACTCTGGCTGCTGCAGGAGCGTGGTTGGGCGAGGCAGCGGACTGGGAGAAAGGGTCGCAGAGTCGAAAACCGCAGGGCTTATCAATCAGATGACCTCCATTATGAAAGTCACACTGCGGGGCAATGGCGGTGGCAGCACCAGATCATGTCCCTAGGTGTAGTCATGTCTGTGATAAAAGCATCGCAAGAAGGGAATTGAACAATATATTGATTAAATATTTATTTGAAAACTTAAAAGCAGACCAAATGCTTCACATCTGGCATCATTTTCAGCAAATATAGACCAATGCTGAATTTAGTGTAATACTACTGCTATTAGTATTACTACTACTACTACTACTACTACTAATAATAATAATAATAATAATAATAATAATAATCATCATGACCATCATCACCATAATCATAATGTACATCCTAAAGCAAAGTTTGCAAATTGTCTGTTTTGTAATGCAATGAAAACTATAGTATCTGAGCTTCTAAATGGCATATTCTCTAAAGACACTTACATTGAGCACAGGGTTTGGCTTTTATTCACATATGAGCCTCAATTCAAGATGAGCCTTCGCTGTGCTATTAGCTAGCTATTCAGCAGTGGTGAGATGTAATTGTCTTACCGTTCGGTGGGTTTATTTCAATTAGCATTCATTACACTCCTGCTGAATGACTTTTTTCCTTCATGCCAGGTGTCCACATGCTACCAGTTATCAGCAGTGATAAATATGTCTCTATAGCTACTGGCGCTGCCCTGCTGAAAAAAAAAAGCTTGGGTTCAAGTATCCAGCTGGTAGCTAGTTGACCAGTTCAGACTAGCTCCCAGCTTGACATGGCTTGACTATGGTTTGATCCGTAGCTGGATTTTACAGCAGGGCGGCCGTCTCCTGTAGAATGTGGGCGCATATGGGTGAAAAACGGAGCGCACACATTTCATCCTCGGTGCTCCACTCGCAGAAGCATCGGGAGGGCTGCTACAATCCTCAGGAAATGAGTTAATGTACTGTAGCCAACACGGTCAAATCAAAGACCAAATCCGTGACCTTTAAAGCCCAACATCACAGCACTGTGAAGAGAGCCGCAATTAGCGCACTCTACCAAAGACCCTTGTTCCCTGCGCTGGGAACTTATCAAACCTGCCTCGACAACTGGGGGTGACATCACCGGCTGTAGTGGATTCACACTGCAAGCTCACATACTCTACGCTGGTTAACGCTCTCGGCAAGCTCATTTGACTGATAGACATCACTCTCAAGGGTCCGGGTCACATGGCAACTATGCGACCAGTGTGACTTTAGTGGGAACAGACCCCGCTAGATTTGCAACCACAAGGACAAATAGCTGATGAGAGGTACGATTGGAGCACAGCGCACTGCCACTCAGGTTCCGTTCATTAGCTCTTGCTCTTTGCTTTAAGTCCATTAGCGGGAGACCTCAGTACAGTAGAGTGCACAGATCCACAACATTTAAGCGACACTCCAAGGTCATATTTAGGACTTGCCATATGGACTTGCCGGAAGTGTTTTCTCTATCACATGTACAGAGACAAGCATGTTTAAATGAGCTGGACTGAAATGTGATTTTTCAATTGCTTGATCAAATCATTTTTACTTTGTAAAGAAACACATTGGAGATTTTCAGAGATGGCATTTGTTGAGCCCCCTGTACCCTCTTCAACCCAGTCACTCTGAATTCCCATGATGTCTTTGCTCACAGAGGGGATTATGGGATATTGAAGCAGTAAGGAATGTGGCAATATTTCCTTTTTAATAAACAGAATGACTGCTGTTAGAATACCGTTTCACCTCCTGCCAGTTTCTTGCTTGGGCTTGACTACTGACCTTACAGATCGTTATTTAAACCGTGTCTGGTGTCACTGGGTTCTTTGCTAATACTATCTGGTCAGAAATCTTGTCAAAAGTCTTACATTTGACAAATACACAAATACAAAGGCACTTTATTAAGTAGACCAGCTGTATGCCAGCTTGTTAAGCCAAGCATGAGGTCAGAGGAGAAGGGCCAGACTGGTCAAAGCTGACAGGAAGGTGTCAGTTATGCAAATAACCACACATTACAACAGTGGTATGCAGAAGAGCACCTCTGAACACACAACACGTCAAACCTATAAGTGGATAGGCTACAGCAGCAGAAGACTTAAAAAGTTTATGAAATACGTAGGTCTAATAAATACCTAATAAAGTGCTCACTGGGTGTATGATGTACAGACCTAATAAAGTACTCACTGAGTGTATAATGTAAAGACTTCATAGCAGATATGCATGTATTCTGTATGTGCCTTTTTCCAATTGTTATGAAGAGGGTGGCAGACTATCACATGAGGCAATACCATAGTACATTCTCACAATACAGTATGTGCATTTCATATTTAAAGTGGAAATGACACCTGCATATTTGGCTGTTTCCACAGAACACATCTTATTATATAGTACTGTATTACAGTTGGTAAATTGAAAATTTATGAAGAAGGGGACAACTCAACAAATCACAAATTTCCCAAGTCTCCCTTCTTGTGCAACACAATTACGGAACAGGCCAAATCACAGGACGTCCAGTGACACGACACGCTTTCAAAGTCAAGGGTTGATTCCAGACTGTCACCGGGCTGAAGAATTCTGCTTTATCTGGATGCACCACCAAGGAGGCAGCGTTTCACAGTTATTTGATTTCTCATCTGGTGGTGGCAGTGGCACAAACAGAAAACACCCTCCCTGTCAGGCCCGCACAGGGGTGTGGTGGAGCAAGAATGGAGCAGAGCATAACAAATCTACCCATATAAAAAGAATCAGGAGATGCGCCAAAGAAAGAGTCAGCATTATACAGTGTCGGAGAAAGAAAACACACCTAACTGACTCGCGATGAAAATAGAAAAACAGCTAATGACAGATTGAGTACTAGGAAATATGTTTGATTGACAGGCGCGTCAAATGAAACAATGGTCAGCGAAAGGCACGTTCGCTCATAGGCGTGTCAGTTATTTTTATCTTGATGGCTGGTGACAGTTGTTCTATATATTTCATCAGGATATACACTGATTCAAGGCAAAGGCCATGGGTTTCTTACGGTTTAACTATAAAGAAATCGCTTCTGCTGGAAAAATCTTGAGGCTCAGCCATCAGTGTAATATCATGTCATGGTTAGGGTGTATCAAACGCTAAGAAACATTAAGCTTCATTATCTAGGCCAGAGGCAGATATCCCCTAAGTACAGCCCATTAAACGAATGCTTTAACTTTCACAGACATAATGACTACATGTTTATAATAGCACCCAAATTAATATTTGATACTTGCTATTGTCCAAGCTACTTTAAATACTTTTAAATTGCTTTTATAAAGGAAACATTGACTGATATAGATTCAGGAAGTATCCGAGGCCGCTTTAGTCAAGACAAACCTCAGGATTACTGCAGTCATCATGGAGAAAAATCAATGGAAAATAATATAAATATTTCCTCTTTGGAAAGAGCATTATGTAAATTGACCGAAGTGATCCTGAGTGACACTGTGTAGAGCAGGCTTGGTTTTGAAGATTCACATCAGGATTTCAGGCCAAGTACTCCATCTCTTTCCAGAGGCAGATCTATCCTCTATTGTCTATCCTCTTTTTTCTCACTTCTATACTAATTTCAATATTTCAACAAAAATGGCAGCCCAATCATTTTCTTGTTTCATAATAGACATAGCATACTTATCTATTTTTTTACAATATTTATTACATTACTTGCAGGCTTGCTTTTCTGCATATCAATGTTGTGACACATGTTTTTTTAAATTGCCACCTTCCTGTCAGCTAGAACCAGTCAATCCCTTCTCCTCTGACCTCTCTCATTAACAAGGTATTTTAGATACTAAAACCACAGTCTGGCACCAACAATCAGTCTATGGTCAAAGTCACTTTTATTCCCCATTCCGATGTTTGGTCTGAACAACAACTGAACCTCTTGACCATGTCTGCATGCTTATATGCATTGAGTTGCTGCCACATGATTGCCTGATTAAATATTTGCATTGAATAGCTGGTGTGCTGGTCTAGCTAATGAAGTGGTCACAGAGTATATACATATATATGTATATATGCACGTACACGCACTCACACACACGTGAACACGCACACATACACACATGCTGTATGAGATCAGATGGAACTGAATCAATTTCCTTGCGCAGCACTTACCAAAACATTACTTTGATTTATGCTGCCATTATTCAGTATACCGTAGGGTTTGAGGAGTCAACATGTGATTCATAGTAACATTATAATGGAACCTCTCCTTTTCTATAGACTGTCTCTAATCACAAATGATATCTCATAAATGATGTACACATTTATTATACGCAAGTAACAACAGCGTAGAAGACAATGCACAATGCAAAAATTAGATAAGTTAGATTTCACCTTGAAAATCAGTCAAACTGTTTGATAGATACGCTACACATTTTATCCTGATTAAAATCCAGCCCTTATAGTGTGTGCTACAGTCCACAACCTCCCTGGTGTCCTAATTCATAGTATAAATTACATGTACAATAAACTGTGGATCAATATGACCACACCTTCTGCATTCGTTACCGTAATACCATACCATTAATTAATCATATCTCAGTGGAGAGCAGAATTAAGAACTGTTTATGCAACCACTTATAAGGTGAATATTCAAGACATCTAATGCCTCTGCTGCATAGTCAGCCCACTACCAAAATATGACATGAACATTTTTTTCAACTTTTAATTAGAATATTGCTATGAACAATTAATTTTATTTCAGGTATATGCCATATTTCATTCAAATATTTTTTTTCTACTGGTTGATTAGACTTTGAAAGGAAGCCATTAAACATCTAATATAATTGTGGGCCTGAAGGTTAACTGATCTGGGTTAAGCTCCTGTAAGTTTCCATAAATCTTACAATCCCTTTGGTTGCAGTAATGGAAGAATGCAATAAGACATAAATCCGGAGTAATTGTTGAGGAGTCAGGTCAGTAATTCTGTGATGATTAAACATGTGCTTAAAGTCAAGGTCCACATGCAGAATTTATGTGACGTGTCCAGCTTTCTACGTATTTCTATATACTGTAATATTTTATTTCATTGAGGTGTAAATTTTATCACAGTCTTTATAAATATACTTAACTCTGGTGGTAACTGACCGGAATTAACTGGAGCTGGTGTTTTGCTGTAACTACTTTCCAAACACAAATGCAAGTCAAAAAGGCCACAATTCAGATTTACTGCTTGCATTGGGATAAAGAGTATGCCCATGCACACTGTATGCAGGAATTGATGCAATATAGGCTACTGTTATTTCCTAAAGCCAGCCCTTTGAATTTGAGGACTGTTATAGCAATGACATTTTATTCCAGGGTCTATGAAATGTAGATGAAAAGGGTTATGTCTATGTGTGAAGAGGCCATCGTCAAAGAGACGGTGCTTTCACTGTCTGGACACACAGGGGTAAAGCCAGGTGAATACAAGGGGCAAGGATTAGATGGCACAAAAAACTCTAATAATATATATTTTTTGTTCTGCTCACAGTAAACAAAGGGTGTATTGTTAAGCCATTGGGGAAAAAAAAACTGATAACAGTGAAGATTTCTTCTCACATTTTATCATCCTCAACATTATCATACTTCCAAGAATTCCTGTAACATGGTGCCAGCTACAGTTAGCAAGCCAGTCGCTAACTGAATAGGAAAGGTGGTCACAAAAGTCGCATCCAACAGACCAACATCCACTTTATTAGTGGTTAAGGGGTGAAACATAACAGAAAACAATAAATGCAGCAATAAATAAACAAACAAATAAACAAATGTACCAAGACTGCACTGCAGTCTTCTGGCACAGGGTGGGAGGACACCCTCCAAGCAGCCTGTGTGAAGTCTTAGGGCCGGTGGAATTCAAACCTCTCCGAGTATATCAGAAAGTCTGCCTCCTCCACTGGCCCATCGGGTTCAGAAGGATGTGCTTTGATAAGAGGCCTAGTGAAGGCAGCAAGCATCAGTCACAAAATACCAGGTAACCTTGACACTGTTTGTGTTTGTTGATGATGCCACCTCTGTCTCTAGTTCTGGAAATTTCTGGCATACTGCACCTCCTTACAGGAATGGAATATGTATGTATATACACTTTTGTTTTTTACTTTTGGGCTTGGAAGGAATTCAGTGAATTCCAATTTGCTGCTTGTTTTCAACACTATTATCTCTCCTCTGTTGGTGTTGTTGCTGAATGCTTGCCATTCGATTATTTGCTATGGCAAGTAATGATTTAATTAACAGAGCTATTTAAGAGGCTTCCCAAAGCTAATTACCAGCAAATTAGCTGCACATAAGGATGGAATAATGTTTAAAAAGAACTGAAAGCGAGATACAGCCAAAAATACATTAGCAAAATGTCTTAGATTAAGATTTTACTTTGTGTACACGCTTTCATTTTATTTTATTTAGTTTTGTTGTGATGGTCAAATAGCTCAATTATTTTCAAGCAAACAAAATACTGCACATTATTTTGATGGGAGGTGAAGTGCTGAGCTAGTGCTTCTGCAAACTAGTCCCACATTTCACTTCAGAAAGTTTGTGGAACATTACGTGGCGTCTAAGAATTTGTCTTCAAAAGTTATTTGAACACTTGTCAAGATACTATTTTAGCCGTGGCTCCCAATGTGCTAGAACAAGCAGCTGCCCTCTCGAGTGTTAAACACAAGAACATTGGAGAAGATTTTAAAATATAGACATCATTTGGCAAGTTGTCACTGGTGAAAATGCAAACAATCTTCTATTTTTATAGGAATTAAACATTTGATGGATATTATTGTATTTCTATGGAGATTCTTTTTTCTGCAGGTAGTCAGCTTAAATAGGAATTCCACCACAAAACAACAGTTAGCTCAGAAGAAGCCATAACTGAATAAGCTCACAGCTGCTCTTCCAGCTATAAACAGTATTACTGTAGCTTGCTCGCTAGTTAGCATAGTGGACTGACTTGCCCTTCTGTGCTCTCTGTGGCCCTACTACTACTTGCGCTTTGCTACTGCTGCGTGTGCCATGCTAGGCAACAATACGGCAGTAGCTTGCCATTGCATGTGCCAGCATCATATTGTTTCTACTATGCCATCTGCCGTACATGCACACCCAGATGTTGGCTACTGTCACCACACTGTATTACTGGCAGAAATACAAAATACACTATATTTTTACAGGCAGTATGTTATATTTAAAGTGCATATTTGTGTATTTTGCAGTGTGTTAACTTCATGAGTCTATCTAGCTGAATTCATGGGCTATTATGAATGACATTTGATCAATACCTAAGAATCACACCCAGAGTCTGTAAGCCTACATGCAAGGGAAATGTAGTTCTATAAATAACAGCACCGTATGACGATTTCAGTGAATTAAATTTCTGCTCGTACATAACCACCCAAGCCAACAATAAACATTGGGCTCTTTGGCTATATGCTTTGGTGTGACGGCCATGTGACAGATGCATACTTTTTTAAAAGAACAACACAGAGACTTGACAAATGGTTTTATGTCCATGCTTGTGGTTGAATGACAGTGCAAATTGAGGTAACTGACCCAAAACTTGTAGACAGTGTAACTACACATGAAGTGACTAAAACCCGATATTGAAAACATTAAGGTTTTCACTGGCAGGAGAACCGGTCTTACTGCAAATTGATTTATCAGGCCAACATAGGTTATTTCTATCACTATAAAGTCAAGCAGGTCATGTTCATGATGATATGTCGTTATAAATGCAACAAAAAATGGCAATGAATGAATAAAAGATGATATTTTTGTCAAATAATTTAAGGGGGAGACTGTCAGCCACACATTTCTCCTTGCTCGGCAACACCCTTTTCTCCTCTGCCCCTTCCCCTCTTACCACCAGTATTCTTTACAAATATACGTTTTTATTATTATAACCAACTATTGGTCGAGTCGTGATTGTACCTGAAATAACTTGCTATGAATCACACTTAGGCCTGTACAGACAGTTATGTTAAACCCATGCATTTGTTTATTAGAACTTTAGCAGTAAAATAAACTGAACAGAATACATGAACTTAGTTTTTCTCTGGCTAGTTTTTGAGTACTTGGCCAATGTAGTCTTCAGGCAAGCAGGTCGCTGGAGCCCAAATGGTAGTTTAGAGTTACAGAATACTCTAGTGCTTGCTACAGGGAGAGAGCTAATTTTAATGAGGATGATGGCTACTCTTAAAGTCAAAGTTTATTTTATAGTGGAATTCCTGTTTAATATTATTTTACAATGTAATCTTAATTTAATGGTGCTATTTTCAACTGTACATATTATGGAACATAAGCTAACCATTCTTTAGCATTCTTCAGCAAGTGTATACATTTATACATTTTATAGTGGAATTCCCATTTAATATTATTTGACAATGCAATTTGTAAAGTATTATTAACATAATTTACACTTAACAATTAAATAAAGAAATGTGCATCATATGTCTGCTTATAAAATGCTAGAATGCCATCAATATGTATATATGTATAAGTAGACGTTTGTAAAGGTTATGATATGTAAATAATAATAATAATTACACAGATGTTATGATAGTAATTCTGACCTGCAGCAATTCAATCTAAATTGAATTCTTGAAACCCATTTAAAAACACATTGATAAAAAAGTGTCATCTGAGAAAAAAGTAAATGTGTATTTATTGCATTAATTAATTTGTGGATTGTATTTATTGTGTAAACCATGCTGTAATGTAACGCACTATGAAGAAAACTGTCTCCTTAATTTAAAATACAACTGGTAATGGAGTTTTGGCCCAGTAAAGAGAATGAACTATGCAGCAAAGCCCATGATGGAACAACAATCTTTATATAATGGCTTTCTTCTTCTAATGAAGCCACTTAGTGGTCTATGCCAGTCAATTTACATCAACAATTTGCGGACATGATTTAGTAGTTACCTGCCAAGAACAACACATGGAAACTTCTGTGACTGATACCGCCATTTTGACTTTAAGCCCAATATAGAATATCTTGAGGAAAAAAGCCTCTCTCAAAACAGCATTTGACATCAATCGTGCAGCTCTGCTTTGGCACTTTAAGTCACAGAAACTTTATCTACTGCACATTCTGACACCCTGCAGATAAAACAGTGGCATGTGTCTCTAGCCAAACACTGAATCACAGAAAAGTATAATGAATATGAAATACCTACCTCTGAATCTGAACAAAACAAGGATTTAGCTAAAATAAATCGCCTAGATTTAGGGTTACATCTTGTATAGATATTTCTCATAAAAGATTAAAACATTTAAATGGCAATCCTTGGAAAATGCAAACTTTTGCAAGGCTTTGTGTTCAAAAGCACAGCATTAAAAAAATAAAAATAATACCTACTTCATATTACAACATGAAATGAAAAGAAAGTATTCATTGTGAAGTTCCCTGAATTGGTCACTCACCTTGCAGATGCATTCGAATGTCTCCATAATCAGCACAGTCAGTTTAACCCTTTCTGTTACCTTGGCAGCTTAGTTGAGACCTGCTATATCCTTTAAAAAACATATTTCAATGAAAGGCCAGAATTAAAGTATCTTTTGTATGAATTCAATGGTGCTATTTTCAACATACTGTACATATTAATTTAGTGTATGGTTAGCTTATGGAAATTTCCATTCTTCAGCAAGTATATACATGTTAATTCATTTCATATGCTCTGTACATCCATATTTATATTCATTTTTAGGTTTAGGTGTGAATAAAATAAATGTCTCATGGAAACAGTGAGAACCGACAGTTGAAGAGATCTACAAGAATGTGGCATGCACCAGAAAAATAAGCTAATGAGAAAATCATCAAAAATATAAAATTGAAGGACACCAATGGCATTGTCCATGCTTCAGAGTCTCAAAAGGTATTTGTTTTCACCTTGAAAGGCCTTGTCAGTGATGAGAGCAGTAACATTTAATAAGGAGAAGGTCAGCAATGCAGAAATATGGCTTATAAAGTACAGGGGAGATGTTTTGGGGACAGAAGCACACAGAGCCAGAAGGAGCAGCAACAGACTGGATTTGAGGGAAACCATTTTATACAGTGACACATATTGAGTCACATACAGTGTGAATATTGACCCCCCCCCCCATGACAAATATGTGTAAAATATCCCAATATCCCATTTCAATCAAAGAGAAATTGTCTGACATTAAAACCAATAATTACAGTTATGTCCAAATATTTTATTAACGCTACTTGGAGCCAATACTATTTTGTTGTTGTTGCTGCTGTTTATTGAGGTGAACACTGAACAAACACAAAAGGAAGTTAATTATTTGTCTGCCAGACAGAAAAATACCACAATTGCAGAAGCTAAAAGAGGAACACATATTTTTTAAAGGAAGAAAAAAATAGGTTGCCACAGAAGCAGTGATATGCTGTACATTCGATAGTGTCCATTGATTTTTATTCTTGTTACCAACAAATTGGATCTCTGTTCAGCTCTGTGTTATTTTTCAACTGGCTTTTGAATAATTGTTTCAACCCAGTTGTGTAAATGGAATGGATGGACCTTTCCTCCTTAGGTTGGGTAACACTTTGTCTTAGGGATGCATTTTTGAGTTGAACTCATTGAGCCAGACTTTGAGGCTTCACAGCAAGCAGTTATCAGTAAGAGTGATTCATACAGTGAAATGTGGAAAGCTTGAAAGAGGATGCAGTGAGGACTTCAATCCTTGAATGATTGAATGATTGAAAACAGCTCTTCAGCATGATTCGGTAGGTAATATTATGTACAGGTTGCAAATTATCTTATGTGAAGTATTTTTGTACTTTTGATTTGCGAAAAAATATGTCATGTTATTGTACCCTCCGCAATCTAAATGAGGCATCTTCTCTTTTTTAGGGTGGTAAATACTCACATTCTGTCCAAACCATTTTTCTCAATAATACTCATGAGTAAACTGTGATGGGTATGGGACTTCTGGGATATCCCACCCAAAGGAATACCCATATTCCTGTGAGAGCCATAGAAAGGACTCCTGGACTACAGCATCGGCTAAATGAGCACACAGAATGCCCTGCTGGGAAAAGGAAAGTAAAAGGGGGAAAAAGTGGTTAAAAATGATTTTGCACGTGTTAGCTCAGCCAGCCAACCCCCCCAGAGGTCCAGTTAGGCCTTTTCCTTCAGATCAGAGTTATAAATCATCTGTAAGAAATCTAGGGACTGAGCACAGACAGTCAATGTTGTTTTGGCTGTATAACCGGAGGTAAAGGGAAAAATTTAAACAAAAACAGAGCACTGAATGCCAAGGCCTGGACAATAACATGTAAACAAAAGTCAGATTAATTCTTGTGCGCATGAAAAATGCACAATGCATTTAACTAAACATTAGAAATATTTGATATGCAAATAGATAGAAACTATTTTCTATCTATGGGCCAAAATTCCTTTCGCAATACAAAACTATGTTTAAGATTGTGGTTATATTTTTGTTCTGCTAACCATTTAGAGTCACTCAACTCTGGTATGTGATTCAGCTAATTCAGCTACTGCACAGAGCCCACTTCACTTTCTTACCAAATGTTTAGAGGTTCAAAGAGAGTGAAGTTGATAGATGTCCAATCTCCAAATGTCAGCTGATTGTCTCAGGTTTCAATGCATGAGTCACTTCAGCCCTTTTTGTGAGGGAAAATGCCGTTGGCTGGCAAAATAGTCCTATTTTAGAATGTTGCAGATGGCAAGATATGACAGTTTCCCCTAGGTTTTAATTATAGCTTTTTCTAGCGCTGAATTGGTGTAAAGGGGCTGTATCATTTATTTTGGAGGCTCAATTGGCTACACATATGGCACAGTCAAATCTTAATTTTCCTTGCAATCTACCACGAGAATGCTAGTTTAAATGCAAGTTCACACCAGGAATAACAGAATTCTGTGGATCGAGACCAATTATGAGAAAAGGAAAGATTTTTTATAGATTTGTATTTCGTGCAAGATCAACAGAAAACAGAACAACTCAGCTTGGGTGTTAGATATTTTACTTTACTGTCATAACTGTTTTCCAGTAATAAACAGTGATATGGAAATTGGTATATTGACAGTCACTATATTAACCTATTAACCAGCTGTGTATGTAGTTGTTTGACTTTTTCCAATCCCAAAATGAGTGAAAAAGCAATTATATTTATATTTATCTATATTTAACTTTTCATGCAATTTATCCATCTACAGTATAAAGCTTAGTTTCTAGTGTAATAAAATCAGTTTATTAAATTATATTAAAATATAGTATTTTAAAAAGTGTCATTTATCAGCTTATCTAGCAGTTCTCCAGTATCGTTTTTTTTTTCACTTTAATGCAATAATGGTTCTCACTACGTCTTGTTTCTATAAGAAGTGTGTTGCTAATGAGTTGTATTTCACCTTAAATAATATTTTGACAATATCTTACAGATTAGATAAAAACAATTATTGGCTGTCAGTGTGTGTTACTGGATGTTTGCCTGCTGTTTTAAATAGTGCAAATGTGCTTCCAATGCTGAATATATAACCTGAAATACTATAAAAACAATATGCACAGGTTATGCAGAATTGCAGGTGTGCTAAGCCAGGTGCTGATGGAGCACCAAAACACAGGAAAACATATTATGCTAATAGAGTATGTCAGGCCTCCAATGCAAACATTCCTTTAAATGGAAAGTAGATAGTGTTCCGATTGGCCAGTGCACAGTCACATCATTGCTATATCTTTAGCAACCATCTGGCATAATGTTGAAAATGTGCAAACTCTGTCAGAAAACCAAAACCATTTTGGATATCCCACTATTGGACTCTGTTAGCTGTTCGTGCTGTGCATGCTATGCAGCTGGATTTGCATCGTCAAAATAGGGGCCAAAATATTTACAGCAGTGAATATAAATATATCAGTACTGGATATATTTATTTTACAGGATATCTGTGCACCTTTGAATTCAAAGGCATACAAAAACGGTCATTTCTTCCTCATATTATCCTCAAAAAACAGCACACAATAAAAGCTTGAGGAAATTGCATTTGACATTGTTCCGAGCTTATCGTACACCTTCATTTATGTATTGTTTTCAGCTATCAATCATCTATGGCAATTACCCAAATGACCAGTTTGCAGGATCTAAAGTCAAAATACCCAAGACAAAGCTATAAATCACCAGCAAGCATTTGATATGGAACAACTGGCTGGCTGTTCCCACTCTCTGTGTGCTTCATGGAGCACATAAATCTACGCGTTGTTTCAATGGCCGCCAGTATTTCCATGTGACAGCTTATATACATTCAGCCATGGATCACCAGCTCATATTTTTACAAGAAAGCTTTCGCGCTTTAAATAATTAGAGCAGAGTAAAATGCCGTGGCTGGGTTAATAGAACATGTAAGAATATATTCGATCTCGTACCTTTAACTGTTTTTTAACTGTTGCAAATATTTGACAAAAAAAGAAAAGAAAAAGATAAACTGTAATTTATTAGTCATCGCATTTTTATTCATGACTGCCATTTAGCTGGTAACTGCAGCTTGCAAATAGTCCCTGTCATATTGCAGCAGAGTGATAGTCGCACATACTCCAGGTATAGGCAGCCTGCAGATAAACAGGGGGAGCGGAAAAAGCTCTTAGATTGCCGTCTCATCACCCAGAGGAGATGCTTAATGGTGGCGGATACAATACAATCACCCTGGACACAGCTTTCAGTGGTGGCTCTGTTGAGCTGGAAGAACGGCCTTCCCCTACCCATAACACCCCGGCTGACCCCAGGCCTGTATAACCATTGGCAGCTATAATTACTCCCATTTATGTCATAATGGAATACAAGTGACTGGAGTAACAGACATTTTTTTTAAAGGTGTCCTTGCAGGCACCTGAAAAAGGGATGGAAGGATCTAAATAATGGGCTGGTGCTGACCGGCTGAACTGTGGATTGCTTGGTAGATTAGCCTGAGGCAACAGGAGTGGACTCTCTCTACTGTAGGCAGCGTTGTGAAGAGCCCTTGATGGAGTGCTTGTCATTGATGTTGACGCTCCCTATAATAGACTGCCTGACAGTCAATGAGCCTTTGTCTGTCAGGACAGTGCGGTCGGTCGGAAAAACCGTGCAGGTTTGGTCCGCTGTGCGTGCGTGCGTGTCTGTGTGTGTGTGTGAGAGAGAGAGAGAGAGAGAGAGAGAGAGAGAGACCAATCTCTCAGAACACATGTTTCTATTCAGTACTGAATCACGTTTGGCTTTTATATTCTGATCATTCAAAAGTGAGTCATACAAGCCGATAGGGTCCCACTGTCCCAGCTGCATTGCTGAACACATAAAAAGCTGTGTGCTAAAGAAAGCTGAGCTGAGTATACTGTATTATTATGGGATGGCTCTGAGCAATATGATTGATGAACACGATGCCACACAAGGACATCATGTAAATAACTAAATAACCCTAGGTTTTTGATATTGTAAAATACTGCTGTTCCCATACAGCTGCATATAGGCAATAATTCCGCTGAAAAATCTCTTGGGCTTCTTACATTTCCCACATACATTTGCCTGGATGCAAACTGGATGTAAACTTTTGACTTTTGCTGTACCTTAAGCATACATTCAGGTGTGAGATTTTAACTTCCTAAACAAACTTTGGTGACTTAGTTGTGAGCCATAGCAAATGGCGACTGAATCCGGGTCATTGTGTCATCATCATTAATGCTCCCTGAAACAGTGAATTCCAATGGAGGACAAGTTTAATGATGACAACACTGATATTGTTCAGTGAAGGGTCCGTTATTTTTGCTTCAGTTATTTACAGATTTATGATCATCCATCAACCCTTTTTATTTTATGAGTGAGCACAATACAGTATGTTCCCTCATATTGGCTTTTATTATCAGGAATGCACATATCTGTTTGGATTATTCATTGAGGAGCTTTAAAAAATATACTAGTTTATTTCTAACATAATATTAATCAACTCAGTGATCCGAGATGAAAACATTTACTATATCAGACAGTAGACAGTACTATGCGCACGACTATTTAAAACTTTTTTTATGCCAACATTTGTACCTTCCTAGCTTGCAAATGCAATCATAAAAACTAACCATGGGTTGTTAAAATGCAAACTAATTCTGACTTCCCACAGAGAAGTTGTTGGGGCATGTCCCTGTGGTTGCCAGCATATAATAATAAGAGGGCTCTGACACTTGGAAAGTACAAATCAATTGAAGCAGAGATGAAGCAGAGGGCACGGAAGGGGCTGCAGTGGATCTATGGAGATACAGGGAGCTGGGGCAGCTATAGATCTAAAGATACAGCACTACAAAACCAAATTTCTTTGACTTCAATCAAGACCTTGATAAGTAGAATCAGGTGTCTTGGTTCTGGGATAGAATAAAAATCATGCAGCCACACTGGCCCTTTGTAGATAAGATGGGAGACCCCTTATGGAGAGATATAGGCTACCCCATCTCATGGAAAATATGTACCTCTGAGTTCTTTATTAATCATACATTATGTTAAATGTGGCCAGCCACCAAATGATGTTAGTCTACCTAATAAATAAAAAAGTTCCGGAAGGATTAAACATTTCTTCGTAATGTTTTATTCCTTAAAGTCTGAGCTTCTTTACCACCCCTAGTGGACATTTTGTTTTAAAACTGCAGCAAAGTGTACCTGTGAGAACATAATTTTGGCTCTGTAGAAAAGTGCTCAGTGGTACGTATACGCTATGAGATATGGCTGCTATAGACCTCTGCAGATACGAGGAGTGGGGCTGCTATGGATCTAGAGACACAGGGGAATCGGGTTGCTGCAGCTCTAGAGATTGAGAGGGATAATGTTGCTGTAGATTTCTGGAGATAGATGGGGGATTTAGATCTAGAAATACAGGGGGATATAGCCGCTATACTGTAGATCTGTGGGGTTAGTGCTTCTGTAGCTCTGTAGTAGAGATACAGGGGAATATGCCGTAGAAGGGGGGGGGGGGTGGTGGCTGCTGTAGCTTTAGAGATACAGGGGGATTGTGTTGTAGATTTCTGGAGATGGGGGGGGGGGGGGGGGGGGCTGCTGCAGATCTAACACCTGGAATTAATCCATCAGAGGAAAGAATACATTTTAGCTACAATTAAATTTCATTCTTGCCTGGATAGCAAACGATCATAGAGACATTCTATAACTTGAATCTTGGGACCTGGGCCAGCAATCTACTAGATGGTGAAATAAGTTGTTAGCTAGAGAACTCTTCGGTAATGAGTAAACTTTGTGACATCAAAACAATACAGTCCGCATACACATATATTAACATGACACAAACACAGTTGGTTAAATCAGGAAACCTCTTTACTTTAGCACTTAAAAAAATGTCCTTGGGAAAGGCTGAGTCCATTCTCTCCAGGTGTCAAGCACAGTCCATCCAGTTAAAATTCCCCATAGACATTCAGCTGTGCACTCACGGACCAGTCTCTCAAATCCTTCCCATTTTGGAAAAGTTCAAAACCGCTACAAACCTGCCCGCTAGTTCTGTAGAAAAACTCCCTCCTCCAAATTTTAGGATGTACAACTAGCCCATTGGTTCTATATTTGTTGTCTCTGTACTGCCACCAGTTCCGTCTCCAACTCGAAAAACAAACCGAATCCCACCAAACACATTTGTTTAAAAACCAAAAAGGTTTTAATTTTCAAGCTGGTCAAGCCGGATTTTACAGAAGGGTACAATAATTTAACCCATAGCTCTAGAGATGCACGGGAATACCGTTGTGGTAGATTTGAGAAGATAGAGGGGGTAGGTCTGCTGCAGATGGAGAGATGCAGGGGGTATAACTGCAGGAGGTACAGGGGGACATGGCTGCTATAGATCTGGAGATAAAGAGAAAAAGCACTGCTGTAGATGTGGAGATACAGAAATAGTGTGCTCCGTTTGATCTCCAGACACATATGAGGCTTCTATCCCACTTCAGTTATAGGGGGTAGGGCTTTGTAGATCTCTAGAAATACAGTGGGTAAGTGGGGGTATAAGCCATGGGTATATGCTGACATGCAATATTGTTTTGTGTCAGTGCTGATCTTGTCATCCATGTTTTATTGTTTAATTACCCACTTATGCATGATTGGAAGATCAGTATCGTTCTCAGAAAAGACCTTGCGATCATGTCGGCAGAACTCTTAGAAGCACCAAGGCATAAACAAGGTATTTTTATTATACAGTATTTTTCATTTATATTTCTTTCCCTTCTAGGTGCACTTCCCATTAAATGCCACCTGCAATGCGCGGTGGTCATGTACAATTGACAAGGTTTAAATAGATATTTCCAGTTACTTAAAATGTATCACTTCAGGTCAGTTTGCTAAAGGCTAATGTCCTGTGAAATAAACAACAGATACAGTGCATGAAAATAAATGTCTTTTTGCTACTTAGGTCTAAAATGAAGTATAAAACAGACGTTTTTTTCAATATAATGTGGATTCCCAGACCCAAGCTGAGTTTAAAAAATGAAGACAGAGATTGCAGTCCAAACATTTTGTCTTAAGTCTTAAGAGTGCAGTCTTAACAATTTCTTAAAAATTTCAAGTTTTGGTCATTTTGTGTGTGTCTTTTGTCTGTCAAGTCAGTGTGGAGTGGGAAGTTAGTAATGAGGAAATCAAGGCGATGGAACATTGGTATACAGTTGAGTTGCGATTCTTTTGATGATGGAGGTACAGGTCTGATTGATGGCTCCTCTAGCCTGCAGGTGTCAAAACAAGAAGATCACACTGGTACCCGAGTTGAAAACAAAGGTTATTTTCCTAATGTTATCAGATGTATCAATGGTGAAAGCGAGACTAAATCTCTGGATCATTTATACATGGGAAAAGAAGCTAGGAGCAGTCAGACCCTCTTAAGCCTGTAGCATCAAAAGTGCACCAGCAGCATATTTTTGCATTTGATCAAACTGACCCACAAAATTTCAGATGGGACCTCAAGGTGATAACAGAATCAAATAAGTATTGACGGGTCCTAGTAATTTACCTCTGCTGTTGCATCAATAATGTTTTGACACTATTTTTGTGTTGTAGGTTTTATGTTACTAAAAAAACAGCTTTATGGACATCTTCTTAATGTATGTGACTAACATTTAGAGTGTGAAGTCCAATTTTATTCATATGCCTGTTTCATAGCTGCCAAGCCCTCCATTTTGGGAGAGGCCACCAGCAGCTCACATTGCAGTCATCCACCAGCCAAAGATATGCAGTTGCAGGAATGCAATCTATGCAAAACTGGGTAGTCTGCTGGTGTCAGATGATGTGTCCGGGACTGTGTGTGTGTGTGTGTGTGTGTGCAGTATACTGTATATGCACTCAGTAGCCGCTCTATTAGGTACACCTGCCTGTTAGCACCAGGCTTTTTTTCTGGGTCGGGGACTGCTAAAGACAACCCACTAATCTTTTTGTCCTCACTGATGGACCATCAGTCCTCCACCACTACAGTGATGGGAGCGATAACGGCCAATATCCAGTCCCCAACAAACCATAGATTGTCTGAAATGCTGTAGATGAACAATAAACAATTATCTGGCAGACAACTTCTTAAAAATCTTACTGGTAGCATATTTATTGTACATTTTTAGCAGTTAATAAAATAATAAAATGCTTCCACACGCTACGTATTTTCAGAATAAATTTTATGCGCACCCATTTAAAATAAAACAACTCACTGCAATCAATTCAAACAGTTTTATTTGGGTAAATACAATAATTACAAATCAACAATAAAAAAGCACATGAATTTCTTGGTGACTACTTTCGGCAACAGGAGTGTAACAAACTATTCAAAATAAAGAAAAGTAAAAACATGCACTGTTCGTGTCCCTGTGTGATTCCACCAATCGCCATAATTGCTGCTAGATGTGGCAGAGAAAACAAAAGCAGGTGCTTCATCTGAATAAAACCTTTTGAAAATAAACATTAAAAATAGGACGTCTATGCATCAAAAGGGCTGAAATTCCTACAGGGAATCACAAATACCTCCTAACATAGGCCAAACCTTAGGCTTACCAAAAACAAATGTTTAGAACATCAGTAACACTAGAACTTCCAAGTGCCACACAACCTCCATGGTCAATGCTGTTGAATGTTGGTGCCCAAGTGTTAAATGCTGCTTCTCTACTTTGGGAGATGTGTTGACTGCATTTACATAATGGCCACACTAGTATCCTGAGACAATAGTCATGAAGCTATTCAAAAGAATTTGAACCATAACTAACTTGCCATTACATTGGAAAATAACATTTCATATACAATGTGTAATATTAAGATGAGTGACTATATGATATGTACTATACACTAATGCGATATGCTGTGTGCAGTGACGACTGGTATAAATGGGCTAAGCCATCTTTCGAAGAAAAAAAAACATTACATTACATTACATTATTGGCATTTGGCAGACGCTCTTATCCAGAGCGAAAAAAAACCAGAGGAAATACGTTTACATTACATTACATTATTGGCATTTGGCATACGCTCTTATCCAGAGCGAAAAAAAACCAGAGGAAATACGTTTTTAAAATGTACCTTTGTGTAGGTCTCTCGTCTTATTTCACGTCAATAAATGAACTGAAGCAATTTCGTTTGAAACCAAGAACAACAGCACCATGTATTGGTCATAAGAAAAACAAAGGATTTGACCAATATTTTAGCTACAGGGCTACTTGTTCAGCATATTACAGTGTCAAGTGTGTGATGATTTGTTATCCGTTACAGTCTGAAGGTCTGTATGTGACACATCCCTTCAATTTGTTATCCATTGAAGGCATGTGAGTAGTGGTGAATTAATTAAATGGCGGGGGCACAAATACGAACACGGTGGACTATGTACTTCACTAATCATCTGTTTTCTAAGATGTCTTTGGAGGAAAAATAAAGAGATTAGGTAACAGGACAAATGACAAAATTGTAAGTTTTGTGTCTTGGTTTGAACGAAAGGACTGGCTAGCCAACAGCGAGCGTAGCTAAGAATTGGCTTTTCTGCTTCCCATGGTTGCTATTTGGAGCAGAGGCATGGACTCAGCAAGGCATTACAGATTTGAAACATTTATTTGGAGAAAATTTGGAAGCATGATTTGTAAACTCATTGGAAATAATGTCAATCTGTCAATGCTGGGTAAAGCTAACATAGCCTGTCAGGTTGATTACGGTAGCTAATTGTAACTCCATATAGAGAACTTGTAAAGACAAACCCACTCACAGTCACAAATTGTGGATTTTATGAAGTTTTATGGAAGACACAATTTAGCTTTGCACTGGGTAGGATGAAACCACATCATTACACCGGGCCATGTTTCTAGACTTGAATGACCAGTTTTTTTTAGACAGCCGGTTAGCTGATCACTTGTTTAACACACATTTAGTTACACGTCAGAGTGAGAAAAATGAGCCGCTTGACTGTATGTTCACTGTTCATGGAAAATAACTGGCTGATTAAATATCAAAGGCAATATTTGTGCCTATGCAAACGGAGATGACAGACGCGCTATGCATTAGCCAGTGTGTAGTTGTGCGGCGGTAGGTTACTGATGGTTCAGTTATGGAGATTTCTCTTTTAGTGCACCGACTATAGCAAGGCTTGGTTTCATAGTTTTATTGCTCTAACAGAGTAGGGGCCCATACTGTAGTCCTGTAGCTCAACTGGTAGCGCATCGCACAAGCACTGCCAAGGTTATGGATTCAATTCCCACTGGTGCCAGCCATTCTGAAAAATGTATGAGGCCATGGTATTGTAAGGTTCTTTCAATAAAAGTATTCATCAAATATATTTGAATGGCATATTTTCAAATGCAATGCTGGAGAATGAGCTATTGATAAGTATTGGACTTTTAGTTTTTAGCTCCCCCCCCCCCCATCCAGTATCACCACCAGCCGCCACTGGTTGTGTGTCATACATAGCACTGGAGAAGCACAAAGAGGGACTGAAAAGAAAACGGTATCACGGTAAACAATCCATCTCTGTGCATGTATATGGGGCAGTCTTCAACTCCTGGTCCCCAGGAGACTGCACATGAGCAAAATTACCGAATTTAGCAAAGGAATAGCGCCTTTTCAACCAATAGTTATAAAGGTCATGGGAAATGCCCAATGAAAATAGAGCTAACCATGAACAATGTCTGTTCTTTTAACTCTTACTGTACAGCAGCACGCAATGTACCCCCCATCAAGCATTTACATTTCCTAAATATAAACTAAATCTTTACTAAATGTGTTGTTGTTTGTGCTTTCCTTACAGGTACAGGCTGAAGGTACATCCCAGCTCCGGGTAACATGGTTTACAAGAACTGCTTATCCCCCGTGTCTAAGTAGCTTACTGTGGATGAGCCTGATATGAATAACCCCTCCTGTCTCCAAACCTTACAAAGTGTGCTCAAAACCCACAGGCTACCCTCCTGAGGAGTTCAAACTCTCCATATTTATACCTGGCGAAAAAAAAGGCGTTGAAGTCTGCCACCCCTTTGAGCTCTGAGATTTCTCCCACCCCTTTCAACTGCAGCTCGACTGCCCGGCCAGCCCTTATGCATTCCAGTCATGGTTCAGCCCGGTGCGCGCTGTCAATTTTATTTATAAACCTTCCCTGCCTAAGTCTTTCATTCAGACAGCCGCTCGCTCTCCTACCTCAAATATACAGATACAGAGATGAGGAGACACCACCCACGAGCCGTGCTCAAAGAGAGCGAGCATTTGCACACCAGCCAGAAGAGACAACACAATCGCAGCGAAATGCTGCACACAATGGGTGCCAGCGCCAAAAACACCACGGAGATACAAGGCAAGCGCTATAAAAATAATACAAAAAAACAGGTATGGGAGAACAATAAACATGCATCATCACACCACAGCACACCAATACCCCATGCAGAGACATGTTTCAGACACGACACGCAGGCTCCACTTGATTTAGATCCACCATTCAGGCGACAGACACCGGGCCTCTAAAAGCTTGATATGCCCCTGGAGGCTAGTCAGAGGTTTCTGACAATAAGCTTTGATAGTAGTAAGCCCAAGTGATGGTACCCTACTGGGGGTGGAAACTTAGCAGAGGCCCAGATAGAAACAGCAGCAGAGCGCGTTAGCCTAGCTGCGTATTCAGATGTCACAGTGACATAATGAGGACGCCAGCGTGCACTTCCTTTCAACTTCTCTCTCCTGCAACTTAATAAGAGCAATAACACAAAAAAACATTAAACGGGTCAAACATGCTTTGTGTAGTCCTTATTTTTTAACGCGTTGCTTTTGAGGTTCAGACGTGGGTCACGTCTAATTCGCAAAGCGCTTATCCTGTTTGAACGGCAAATGAGCATTTTTACGTCTCTTTCCAGTTCCTTCCCCCTCCCGAATTCCCCCAGGAGGAGCCAGCAGGAGCCAACATTATGGTGTTGTTACTGCGCTAAAGTTCCTGTTATTATTATGAGACTATCAGCGCTCGTTATTAAAATAAACCGTCGATGTTAAAATTATAATTCAGCAGAAGAGCGGGGAAAGCGGTCCTGTTGCACGGTTACCGCTGTGAGAGGCGCGGAAGCGGTCGCACGGCGGGAGAGCGATGTCCGCGGGGCTGGGTGACCGCGCAGGCGTACGCGGATGAGACCGGTGCCCGCTGAACCGCTCGCGACTCCTACCTGCCCACCCCTACCAGCCAGATGCCACAAACGCCCAGGGCCCTGTAACCACCATGCTCTCCATCTGGGTGCCCTCTGCAACTCAATTCAATCTGCTCTCCCCGCTTTCTGCCTTTTCCCCGAGCAATGGCTCTCTTGAAAAAGACAACTGTTTTGTCAAAAAAAAAGAAAAAAACTGCTCAACTGCGCAGAATTGTTTGTGCTTATGTAGTCAAGACCGTTTGTTGAACCGGGAAAATACTATGGTTTTATTGTTTCAAATGCACGTGGTCTGTGTATAATTTAGATGACAAAATGGTGGAATGGTAGAATGATGAATTGAAAAGTCATTTCAGTTCTTCAGATCTTTTTAGTCTAGATATTTCTGGTTTCCTTCCAAAGACATATGAATGGCGATACTTGTTATGTTATATGAACCCTGTATGGTAATTTGTGCATTTAACCCATCCTTGTTACTTAGGAGCAGTGGGCAGCCGCAGTGCAGTGCCCAGGGACCAATTCGAAATTCTGAGGCCAGTTCGAGGCCAGTGCCTTGGTCAAGGGCAACAGCAGGAGTACACCTGACCTGATATGCATGTCTTTCAGTGTGGGAGGAAACTGGAGTTCCCCTAGGAACACCAATGCGAACGGGGTGGAACATGTAAGCTCCACACAGGGAAGATCCAGCCAGCCGGGTCTTGAGCCTGGAACCTCCATCTTGCAAAGCGGCAGTGCTAATCACAGCACCACCCTGCCTCTTAATGGATAATGTATACTGAAAGAGTGCATAAGCCAAGCATATACACTACAATAGAAGTGCCATGGTAATCTCACAGATCTTTTTCCAGCAATGCCAATTTGCTTAACTGTACTGTAACATATGGGCCAATTCACAGTAAAACGAATGGTGTACTCGCTTGATTTTAAACCTTAAAACATGCAAGACAAAAACTAGCAAGAAAAATCATACATCCCTATGCGTATGATTACTTACAAAAGCATCTTCCCTTGGAGAAACAGGTAAATAATTAATTTAGAAATGAATAGGTACAAAAGGCAAATAAAAATACTCTAGTACTCTCATTCATATCTTATGCAAAACTAACTTTCACAGGACTGTTTTTCACACAGCTCTATGAAAAAAGAAAACCAATAATAAATCAACAATTATAGGCCTGGAAATGGTTGAAATTTTATTTCTGACTTCATACGCTGCAAGTATAAAGTTTTATATTCCATTAACAGCAGTTTTATATGCCGCTGTGATTTTAATATTTGGGTCATCCTGTCCCCTTCATTTCTGACAGGATGTGCTCATTACCTGCCAGGGTTGTGGGGTGGGTTACTGATGATACAGAAATATTCCGCTTCATTAAAAAAAAAAAGAAAAAGAAATCTGCCTCTCTGGACTATAAACCATGGAGACTGTGCACCCTTGGTAACCAGGGACTGGAAGGGGTTAGGATGGGGCCTGGGCCGGGTAATTAGCTGGCAGCCACAGACAAAACCAGCTTCATCTGACTATGAGCTGGGGTCTAGCTCCTCCCTACAGCACGCCAGGTAATGAGAAGATGTTCCTTTTCTCTGATAGGTGTGTCAGATACTTTTTTCTTCTCTGATTGGTGCATGAGAAAAGTTTTTCTTCTCTGATAGGTGCATGTGAAACAATCCTCTACTCTGATAGATGCATGAGAGATGATCCTCTTCTCTGATAGGTGCGAGAGAGATGATCGTCTTCTCTGATAGGTGCATGCAAGATGACCCTCTGATAGGTGTGTGAGAGATGATCCTCTTCTCTGATAGGTGTGTGAGAGATGATCCTCTTCTCTGATAGGTGTGTGACAGATGATCCTCTTCTCTGATAGGTGTGTGACAGATGATCCTCTTCTCTGATAGGTGTGTGAGAGATGTTCCTCTACTTTGATAGGTGTGTGAGAGATGATCCTCTTCTCTGATTGGTGCTAGCTCTCCTGTGGCACTGTGCAGATGTAAGTGGAAAGTAGGTACATTAGAGGAGTGCATTAGAGGACCTTGAGGGCTTGACATGCTCAACAACAAGATAGAAATGTGGAAACTGTGGTTTAAATCTAAAGGTCTGTCAGACTACACTGAAAGCTCGATTATTATCGCATCATATAAATTCAATGTTACAGGTCAATTGGAACTTAAAATGTATTACATAACGGGATTGGCTCTATTGATAAATATATATAATACACACTGAATGCATCAATCTCAAACACAACCTCATTTAGCCCTGGGAAATTCAATTAAAACAACATGCAAAGGAAAATGTTTCAGTATTATGTGTTATGATGGCATGCACATATGGACACAGAGTGTGCACATGCGCGCACACACACACACACACACACAATTGAATAACACAATATTTGTGGTGGATGTACACTTTATTCTAAAAATAGAGGTATATAATCAATTTGCATGAAGTAAGACATGAAATGAATAGCCACAGGATGCAAATCTCAGCTAGAAACCTTGTCAGAACTGCGCAGAACTGCATTCGGTGTGGTCTCTTTGCCTTTACTCATTATGCTGACACTTAAAAAGTAGTTAATTGCTTGAAATACCAAAATAACAGTCTAATTTCAGAAGTAAAAATGAAAATTCACAGCTGGCTGCACCATTATCTCACCAAGGTCTATTTTTTTTTTTGCCTTATTTCTCAGTTACAGAGTCATAATAAGGGTATATACAGCAAATAATGATGCATTGCTTTACACTGATTATACCCTGCTACTGACAAGGTACTGCCACCTTTGGCCCTGATTCAGTCAATATGTGGCAAATTTCACCTGAGGTAGTCCTCACATTCTTCTGTCAGCTCCTGTCCACTGGCACAGAGGATTAAACCGGTATGTGTGCTATGCGTCTCTTTCAGACTGAGACTGGGTCTGGCTATGTGTGCTATGTGTAAGTCAATGGTAAATGGTAAATGGTAAATGGTAAATGGCAGGCATTTATATTGCGCCTTTATCCAAAGCACTGTACAATTGATGCTTCTCCATTCACCCATTCATACACACACTCACACACCGACGGCGATTGGCTGCCATGCAAGGCCCCGACCAGCTCGTCAGGAGCATTTGGGGGGTTAGGTGTCATGCTCAGGGACACTTCGACACAGCCCGGGCGGAGGATCGAACCGGCAACCCTCCGACTGCCAGACGACTGCTCTTACTGCCTGAGCCATGTCGCCCCCCCAATGCAGAATCAAGGCCAGATTAGCGTGTGTGTGTGTGTGTGTGTGTGTGTGTGTGTGTGTGTGTGTGTGTGTGTGTGTGTGTGTGTGTGTGTGTGTGTGTGTGTGTGTGTGTGTGTGTGTGTGTGTGTGTGTGTGTGTGTGTGTGTGTGTGTGTGTGTGTGTGTGTGTGTGTGTGTGTGTGTGTGTGTGCGGGCGTGCGTGTAGAGCAATATAGCCTTCTACAATAAAGCATCAGGACTATTTGGACATTAGATTCAGTCACTCACCCTTATAATTGCTTGCTACAGGGCTGTCAATTCTTTAAGGCCGATTGCATATACATCTATCATTTTACCAACGTACTGTTTAGCCACCAGAAGCTGAGTAATCTATAGTAGTATCTGTCTGTTTTCATTTTTTATTTAAAAACAGACCTGGTTATGGTTTAGCGCAAGAAAGAAAATATTATGCCAAGCTCGTGTCTGTGTAACAAGGCCCCAAAAAAAGCACTGAGCCTGGAATGTTCTCACATGGGCCGCCGCGCTAGCTGCCGGACCTCTCCTCCGCATAAGCAGGCCCGTCAGCCCACGACGCAGCGGGACCACTGCACAATCACGCTGCTCTCTCATTTTTATTCCGCTCTCCCCAATACCGGGGGCTGCATAAAAGCTTGGGCTCCAAGGGTTCAGAGAGGGGTGCCAGAACTCGGTCCGGCGCTATCGAAGCTGCGCCTCCCCTTCCTGTTCCGTTCCTCCTCCTCCTCCTCCTGCGTGTTTACTGAGGCCGGGGAGAGCGTGTAGCCTCCCGCCCCGAGCAGACGCGCTCCCATCACGGCCCCGCAGCCAGGACCCAGCGCCCTGAGCGACAGTCCGTTGGAAAGCGGTGAATAAATCCTTTGTGATGACACATCCAGGCCTGTCGGAAACACGCCATTCTGTATTCTGCCCCTCGCGGGCGAGGCCGCATTAACAGAGCCCAAGCTGTCTGGGATGCAGGTGCTAAAACACACCCGTGAAACCGACGAATAACTTCTCCCCACAGCAGGATGAACATGTGAGGCGTCTATGTACTGCATGAGTGGGAGATGTATGCCCGGGATTGTGGAAATGCAATCCCCATGCATCCAGAACAAACAGCTCGGAGAAAAAACTAAACAAAAAAGATGTATTCCCTGTATCCATGGAAACACAGATACCATACCCACACTGCAAAAAAAATGAAAAAAAGTGAGTCCTAACAAGTATCTTAAGCTTATATTTAGACTTAAGCTCTTATTTATAATACTTTTTTTAGACAAAGAAATGCCAATGAGGTGAGAAGGTTTGACTAATTTAAAGATTTGCCAATGGGGTGAGAATTTCACTTGTCAAGCAAACAGTAACTTAAAACAAGCACGTGTTTTCTACTTGAGAGAAAGAAAATTGGATCTTAAGTCTTATTACAACCAAAAAACGTTTGTTAAGACAAGGCTTCTCACCCACTAGAGGGCATGGACTTTACCTGAAAGGAAGATGAAGGGATGAAGAATGTCCCTTCTAGTGGGATAAACTGACCAGGGTTTGACCTGGTGAACTCACACACAGCACCAGAAAACACCCCGTTTTCTGGCCTACTGGAAACCATGACTCCTGGGAGAAGCTATCCCATCAGCCCCGTGCCTGCCTATCAGACCTGGCCCTCAGGATATCCGGACGGGCGACGGCAAGCTTCCCTGGGGCTCTCTGACAGTCCTGGCAGCGCAAAGGGAGATGGGGAGGTGAGGTGCCTAATGAGACGTCACGTTCCCCTGACGACTGGTCCCCCCCTCCTGCGGGGCCATTTTGGGAGGCCGAGTGCAGAGACCTGAACTTAATACACACGCAGATCTGGATAAAACAGAATGAAGGACAGTTCCTGGCTACCCACCTGCCAGCCTATCACTTCACATTAAGGGAATGGAACAAATAGCAGTGGTTAATTATTGCATCCTTTGCTCTAGTGTCACCATATACAGAACATTTCAGGTTTAATTACACTTATTGTCCTTCTCGCTGAGGTTGGGGCAAAGCTCTGTGCCTCTTGCTCTGCCTATACAGAGGATAAACTGCCATGCCTTTCATGACCTGCACTACACTGAACTGACTGAATTATTCATATTTGATGCATAGTTGATTATTACTCATTCGCTGTTATATAGAAGTTGAAAACAATATGTCTGCACATATTTCTACTTTAAGACACAAATATCATGTTTTTATCATGTAGATTTTCTTTCTCAGAATCACCCCCTATAATTTTGGCAGTGTACAATTGTATGATAACACCCTATTTCTGGTGGCAAACCTCAAATCTGAAAATATATCATGGTGCCATTGTTTTGCGGCAGTTAATTCCATTAAAATCTATCCCACCTCTCAATTCCTGCTGTTTCTAAATGCTAATATACATTTAATATACGGTTTTGACAGATGTGGACAGTAGCACAAAACTGAACTCACTATTTCATCAATCACGATTTTCACGAGAGGAAGTCTTTAACACCAACTTTGACTCAGAGATTCTCTCTTTCCAGATGAGAAGGTTTGAGGTTATAGTTGCATTATACTCTGCCTAATGAGAAGAAAAAGCAAGTGCTAATGCACCATTTCCAAAATATCAAGTCATTTTGTAGACACCTAAATGATCAGTTAACTACTGCATCCAAGCAACAGCAACAGTTTCCATTAAAAAGTTTTTATAGTGCGGCTATATTTTTTGTCATTCCATTTCAGGATCACATTGAACGTTGTAAGTGCTGACTGAGATAATGTACAAAGACATTATTTACTGCTCAAGTACTGTGTAGAGATGAATCGATGAAGCCCAAACAATTCACAGAGCTGCATGTCACTCGATGCAGTTATTTTCCTGCACACAACTCTGGTATATAAAATACTATTTAACATTAAATGTGACAAAAAGAAAAGAAAAATCAACAACGTTATACTGAAATGAACTGTGTGTCAGTGAGCACCCAGCTGAGACTGGCTTTCCTTCATATTAATAGAGTTGAGAGTTGACACTCTTGCCTCTTCGGGTTCATCCTCAAAGGAAACCCAAGCAAAAGCTGGACCATATTATTTTGCTCTTTTTCTTTCGAAAATGGAGGCAGTTGACAAATGTCCACTTGTTCCAGCCATGATGTCATCATAGCTATTTTTTCAGAAACCCACAAAAATAAAATTTAAAGATTTATTATTCAAGCTACTATTCATTTATTTATTCAAGCTACTTTATTAGTTTTCAGGAATAGTTTTCTGTTATTAAATCAGGTTTGTGAATTGATTGTATAAACTAGACACATTGCTGTTGATTTAGCCTGCATATTATAATGGTCCCCAACAGTTCCTTGTCTCAATTCCCTTGATAACATGGTTACACAATTTATTGATTTATGTTCTAAAGAAACAAAAATATATATACAAGCTACATTTTGCCTGTAAAATTGATTATCTGCATAGAATAAAAAAGGCGGAACAGCTGAAGTAATTTCATGGTGAAAAAAGGTGAACAGTCAGTATCAAAGTGGCAGGGTAGTCTTGTGGCACGGTGTGTTGCTGGTTTGAGCCCCCAGTCTGCCTGTAGGGATGCTTTACCCCTGTTCTCTCTCTCTCTCGTCCCACTGGCAACTGTTCTCTCTAGCATTTCTCCCGGGGCCTCCTTGCAAAAGAGAACCATCTCCTCTGGTTAAATACAGGATTAAAGCCAGAATGCCAGTTTGAGGTACAAATATCTTGATAGCAAACAATTAGTTGGCAAACAAAAACAATTAAACTATAGCCAAGCTGGAGAACCAAGACCCCAGATCTATGAATCAGATGCAACAGATACAACCTGGCAGAGTACCCGGGAATTACATATTCAGATGTTTTAGCTCTGCTGTCAAAGACTTTATCCTGCATAAATAGTCCACCGTGAAAGCTAATGCTCCAGTGTCTAGATATTGCATTGCTAGACATATGAACACTTTTAATAAGGGACTTATGAGTACATGTGAGTATTTGACTTGCTGTCAAGAACTGTGTTTGCAGTCTTAAACAAGAATATTTCCGCATGTGTCTTGGAAAAAGGCAGACATCCAGGTAACTCAGCCAGAAGATACTTATCAAACAGGATGAAGGGAGAAAAATGCAGAATTCCACCAGATACAAATTGTGAAAAGTTGATGTTTTGGCAGTCGCAGTATAATTGTATAAGAGAGGCTACTGAAGCTGAGTAAACTGAATAGCAAACACACTAATATATATCAACGGTGAAGGCATTAACATTTGCAAGGTTATGTCATCTTTGCTGGGTGATGTTCTGTCAATCACAACAACCCTAGCCAAGGTAACATTGCCTTGTATAATCTCACAGGCATAGCATTAGATACTGACTCTGTGGAGACAATCAAGCTAGGTATTGTGTGCTGGGTGATTTGTTTTTATTGCCCATATGTCCGCTCTTTCACCAATTAGTAGCCAAATGATTCATCACAGTCTTTTATTTGTTCAGATATATTTTTTTATATAGCTCAATGTGAATATGGGACTTTTGGCATGTAGTTATTTCTGACACAATGTGGCTTAAGTGGGCAAATAAAATAATCTCTAAAAACATGAAAAGCATAACTAAAAAAAAAATAAAGTTGTCAAAATTCTGGGAATGCAAATGCGTTTGGACCAAACACCAGAACGCACAGTGGTCCCACAGGACTGAAATGGAAAGCCACCGGCTCATATTGTTGCTGCATTCAAACAGAAATGCTGGGGCACAGTTCAAATCTATGTATTCAAAAAAATCTGGAAACATTAAAGTATTTAAGTAGATAAACGGCTCATGTTACAATGTGGCTGGCTGACTTTTAGCATTTGGTTTGTGGGTTCTTGCAGGTTTTAAAGATGCACAGAAGATACCTTGTTTCAGATTACCCCCTGCAGCCTTCTACTGCTTATTGTGTTGTCCAGAGAATTCACTCTGTTTCTTGGACACAGAGGTCCAGTTTAATTAGCCTACAATGACAGGGAAACCGGAAAGAAGTGTCTATAAACCACAAGAGTACCAACTCAAGCACAGTAATGTACAGAAATCCATATGCTATATTGTACATCATATTATGCATACTCATATCAATGCCTCTGGGAAGTGTGTTTATGTCTGCTAGGGCATCACTATAGAAATCTATGTTTGCATACCCCAGGCAACTCAGTTTAAGGTCCAGGAAACCATTGTTCGTAGGCAGTTTTCACAAAAACCAGGCAGATCCACATGGAGAAAAAAAACAGAGATGGCATAATTCCTCGAACCTGCCTGGCGTTCCTCTAAACAATTTCAAAAAATAAATTGGACTCCATTGCTACAGAGAGACATTGCTGGCATCTAAAATCCAATTTTAGACCTACCTTTTCCCTGATTTGTCAGTAGGCTAGAGATTGTATTTCCTTGAACAAAATAGCTGTGACTTAGTTGGATATATTTGCTCAGTGATGCTTCAACGGCATTTACTGCCTTCCCAGACGACTGCTCTGCTGTAGCCTGGAGGAACACTGTCATACTGAAGTGCCTCCAACAGTAACCCAACAAGTTAGAGCTTGTTGTATTGGTGTCAAAAATATATTAGAAAATGCTTTAACATTTTTCTTATTCCAGGAGGCCTTCTGAATTTAAGTGAGATGATGCATCCGGAATGCACAAACAGCTCAAACGTATTGCCACGGCTATACGAGTGAACAAATATGAGCCCATACGATGTATCATTATGTACTCAGAAACACTCAATAATAGGGACTGCACTAATGCACCAGAGCCTTTGCGGGTTAATGGGACGTGAAAGACTATTTTTATTATGCTGTATGCAGTGTCTCTCCACTGCTATTCATATAAGACCAACATTAAGACCGACTTGAATTCAGTACCGTGGACAGACTCGTCATGCGCTTCTTCATAGGAGAGATGATGAACCCAATTCACAGCTATTCAATCAAAGGACTCCTCTGGTCAAGCCATTCATCAGTGTCATATTTTTGAGCGTTCGATCCGTGAAGCAAATGCATGACACTGTGATCATTTATCTTCATCAAGTGTGATGGGCGTCCTCGCTTACCTGACCAGCGGGCTATCACTCTATTGCACCCCATGCATTTCACAAACATGTGTCAGTCAAAAAGGATATTTCCGTCTACTCTGTCAAGATGTCTTGGGCAATTCAGAAATACTGTCTCCAACTCTAACCCAACATTACCCATTACCTTTACTATTTCATATTACCATCTTAAGATAAAGGAGCTATCGTCATAATTACATACTGATATTGATAAATTCACACACACACAAAAAACCCACACAGAAACCCCAAATAGAACACACATATTGGCCACTGATGCCACACACACACACAGATACACACACGGACACATATGCACGCACACACACACACACACACACACACTCATGCACACACACACACACACACACACTCACGCACACACACACACGCACGCACGCACACACACATACACATACACACAGTTTCTGCACCAATGGTGTGCATATGTTGTTTGACAGCTGGTTTCCAGACAGCGCTCCTGTTCAATGGACTGACAGCAGCCTCCATTTTAAGGGAGGATTTGCAGAGATCAGTGTCCTTGACAATCTGTTTTTCATGGTCGTCGTACTAGAGGAACATTCTTTGTGCCAGTTTTGTTAGAGAATGGCTGGAAGCCAAGCACCAGTACAGGTCTCAGGTGGAATAAAGATCTGCACAATTTTGTGCATAAACATTTACTGTATATATTCCATTATGAGGTAAATGATTAGTTCAAGTGCTGACTTGCCTCTTCATTTTATCTTTATTTTACCTACATCTGTAATAAAAAATGCCAGGAGACTTGTTTATGTAAGGAAGTGGGGGAGAGATTATATTTAAAACAATACTCATTAAATGTTTACTGTAACTCCACTGGTGAATTTCTAGCCACATAAACCGTTCACAAAATTAGCAACTGAATGCGTTTGTCGAAGTAGCATATATTTAAACACAGCGCATTTTGACCGACTGAGCGCCTGGCTTGTGTTTGTTTCTTTTACACATACTCGGCACCTCCATCAATTATCCATGGAGCCAGAGGCAGAAAGGGAAGCTGCATCGATGCCCTTCTCTTGTGATGCATATTATATGCATTGGCAATTCCAAGGCATCTTGACGGAAAGCCTTTCAGAAGACCAAGTATGGATGATGAATGTCACACTGGATACACGGTGCAGAGGCCTTCTGAGGAGTCAGCAGAACAGCCGTGCTAATGGACAGAGCCTAGCGTATTTACCGTAATAAGTGGTAAATGCCAGAGGATAGAACTGCATGCGTCTTTTTTCCGTGACTGAATTCTGTGGACAGAGTGTATCGTTAGTCTCACTGGGTTTGGAAATTTTCAACCCTGCTGAAAAAAAAGCTCAAGGTAGATTTTGAAACAGCTGGTAGCTGGTTGACCAGTTCATACCAGCTCTCAGCTTGAGACAGTTTAGCTGGTTGACCAGTTCTGACCGGCTCCCAGCTTGACATGGTTTGATCTGCTCAAGCTATGTTTTGAAACAGCTGGTAGCTGGCATGGTTGACCAGACAAGACAAGCTCAGACAAGCTACCAGCACTAGCTGGTTGACAAGCTCATACCCAGCTAGACCAGCTTTATGGCCAGTTTGGCCATGCTGGTTAACCAGCTCATATGCAGCTTGACCAGCTCTTGACCTGCTTGACCTCAAGCTGGTCAAGCTGGCCTAGCTGGAGTTTAAAGCAGGGAAAGGCTGAGAAAAACAGCAACACATGAATGCTTCCTGAGTTGTCCCCTGAATTTTGGCCTCAGATACAAAGGGCGGGAGGGGCTGCCTAAACCAGAGTCAGTGATGTTTGTGGTCACTTGAGGTCGAGCACCACGTGGAGACGGGAGAGAGCACCATTAATTGAGGTTGCAGCACCGGAGTGCACGTTCCATTACACACAATTTTCCTGGTGGGAGAGGCCCGGAACCAAACAGGGACCTTCCCGAGCGCGGGTAAGATTGGAACAAATGAGCTTATTTTTCTTTGGAGGGTCTAAAGCAGCTTGGGAAAAGTGGGATCATTACATCGAATCAGAACCCTGTTTACACACTGCTGCGTACCGTTCTCCAGCGTGCCAGAGAAAGCAGAGAGGAGATGCCAAATCGCACACCATGTTATTAATCTCCCAATGGGTTCCACTCAATTAGTTAATTGTCTCATAGGAGGAGAGCACGGATTGCTATTCAGAATGAGTGAAAACCCCCTCTCCTTTGCAATTCATTTTCCACAATAAATCATATTTCCACTTGCAACATTCATTTTCCTACTGATATACGACTGTTAGACCATCAGTGTGACAACCACAGATAATTTCCGCAACTTGAAAGGCTTAAAGGTAGAGGTACATTTGTTTTGCTGTTGTTTACAGCTCTCCTTTTCCTAATTTGTTTTTGCCATCACCGTGATTAGTTGTTCATTAATGACTGACTGTGGTTTGCCTGAGTGACTGCCTCGCATAAGCAACGCATCACCTCGTTTATCAGAAAGATGATTGGACGTAGGGGGTGAGGTGATGTAAAATGCCGGACGCCTAGCCTGCTGGAAATCAAAAAGCAAATCACGGCAAGGAATCAATATGCCCCGCTGATCAAAAGCAATGTCCTCATGCCGGTGGTATGTTGGAGTTTGGGCTACGTCACTGTGTCTGTCTCTCACCATCTGGAACATTCACGGCAGCCAGTGCCCAACCTGGCGAGACATCACAGCCAAAGCGCAATATGTCAGCGATTGGTGACAATCTGGGAGAGACCGCGCTGATATGGAGACATCATCACATCGCATCGCCCTGATGTTTTTCCCAACGCCAGCTCAGCTGTGTCAGAAGTGGCACTTCACAAAAACACTTACACCAGTGACAAGGCTGGCTGCACAGGCCACAGCACACCCAGGGCCAGGGCTCACCAGCCTTCCTTTGGTGATGCAAAAGAAGAAATGTCCTCTCTGTAGCAATGTCCCGCCATGTCCTCTTCAGTTGAGACTGAAGACTTTGTATTGACCACCCAAATGGGCATCTACACATCCAAAACAGACCTCTTGTAATGTAGAGTTAATGTTGTGTGAGACACACCAATGCACAGACAACAAAGCAGATCATTCTTATCTATTGCTATTGTAATAACAACACCACCAACAACAACCCTTTTCATTTTCTGTGGCCAGATTGAGGGTATAGTTGTGTAAATTCTGGTAATTTGGGAAATTATGGAAACAATGGAAAATTGCATTTGTTTTAACTAATAACCTATAATTTTGAAGGGAGCTGAATATGAAGAACATAAAGGTCAGTGCCGTGTCCAGTTGAATATACCAAGAACATATTTACAAAGTTCATTGAAATTTGTTGCATTTCACCCTCAAAATGTATGCAATATGAGGGCTCCTGTTGGCTCGTTCTGTTCTAATGCATGGATGGGCCTCACATCTGCACTGTGGCAGTAGCTTAGGCCCGCAGCCCAAAAGGACGATGCACAATTGGCTGAAGCATCGTCTCAAGATGGGACTCAGTTGGGGGATATCATTTCATCACGCAGCAGTGACCCCTGCTGGCCAGTTGGGCACCTGCTCATTCGTCCGCTGAGCAGCAGGTGAAGCATCTCCCTCAAAGCCTGACTCACGATCTGCAGTGAGATAAAAGCAGCGGATATCACACGCCTCTGAATCACAATGGAGGCTTCACTGAGTGCCGCAGCGTGACCGTGGCTGGGCATTCCAAATCGATGAGAAAAAGGGGGAAAAGCAATAAACAAGGCATGAAATATGAAATTATCGGCGGGATTTTGTTGAGCGTCCTCCTTATAACGGTTGCCTTTATTCTGACTGAATAAAACAAAATGAAAGTCTTGTCATGTAAATACTCCAGTGGGATGGAAAGAAAAAGAAAAGCACTTCAGCAGATGAGGGAAAAACCTGCCAGTGCCAGTAAGTATTCAGGTATTCTGCAAGCAGTACTGCTTAAAGACAGGCTGAAATGGAAGTTAAAGCAGCACTAGCTTCCGCAAAATGACATATACATGAGAGAAACAGATCTTTCGTGGGAATTCTTGAAGGGCTGGGAGTTGATTTGACTAATGCAAAATGCGAACAGAGGTGTGAAACAAGGATTTTTGCCGCTGTGTGAAAATGATATTGATCGGAGGGAAATGGACATTTGATCGTACACAATGACGTCAAATCTCGCAAAATCTCCTTTTACAGGAAGTGGATGGAAAAAAGGTGTGAAAATACACGAGTACAATTTCACGAATATATACTTTAAGATATGTTCCTGTGGTTATGAAGAATTAATTTAGGGAAAAAGGGAATCGTGATTTCACTTTGTCATTAAGACCAAGGGTAAGTAAAGATATACATTATGTGTTCCCCATTTCGTGAGCTGCCTCAGGTAGCGATTTCACGTTGACTGAATGGTGCCACGAAGATAAGACCCTGGGCCCTCTCTCACAGAACTCATCCTGTCACAAGGGCAGGACTGCAGGACACTGCATTCCCTTACACTGTGTGTGTAACTGTGGCCTCCTCGCAGGGTGAGAACGTGACAGTTGTAGATAACGCCGTTCGAGCAAGCTGAGCTGAGGTTTGGAGACCAGTGAAAGGGTGCGTGCTCGATGAGGCCTAGCAAGAGTAATGGGACAGGTTCCCAACACACAGCGTCTCACCCTGATACAAAGCATTCTGTGCAGGTATAGAGCTTTTCCTGAGCATATAGAGAACACTTCTGCCCCATGACTGTCACAGTGGCCAGCACAGTGTCAGTCCTACTGATGACAGCATTAAGAAATATAAAGCCGCTCACACCGCCTCCAGACAGACCTGCTACAGTGCAGCTGCTGGAAAAGGAATTCTGTGAATGCCTACCTTACCTTTCCCTGCCATTTTTTCATTGTTATTCTTACAATTTGGAAAGCCCTGTCATTGCCTGGCCCATCCTATCTACTGGAACATCCTCGGTCAATTCAACAGAGCACTGGCATGAACACTGACACCATGTGGGGGGCTAAGGGCCATCTGTCCCCTCAGTAATTATACCCCACCCTACCAATATTCAGGACAACGTTCAGTGAAATAAGTATTTAAGTCACTCTGAAGTATTTACAGCATGTCTGTAATAGAGGAATTGTGCCCATTTTAAAGGGAGGCCTTTTATCAACTTAACTGTATGCTCAGTGCAAAGCAATTGAAAGTGTATTATCCTGTGCTGTTTTACTTACAACTTTTAAAACTTGCATTTTATGCTTTTATTGTGGAATTGATATCTTGGTAACATTCTGGAATGGATGTCACATTTCCCTTGTGGGTTGAAGATGATGATTAGTGAATTTGTGTTTATCTATCTGGCTCCCAGCAAGCTAGTTGGTAAGCAAGGAAGGCCGGTTTATTTACAACGATTACCTACTAGCCAATTCAGTGAGTCTGCTGTCATCAGCAGAAACAGTTCTCTGTCACTTCACTGCTCGTCCCACTGTTTCAAGAGTGCTCCTCACTTGGGCAAGTGTCACTTAATGTGCACCTGTTTCATGATTAAATAATGCCCTCTTTGGCTTCCCTCTGGTAGGGAAGTGAGGATTAAGTAAAATGTGTTTAAAACAGCAATTTATGAATCTAGCAGTTTTAACCTTTGATAATTTGGTTATTATTATCAAATATATAAATTAAAAATGAAATAGCCAAATTCAGTGATAGGCAGAGCAACCTTTGTCAAAATGCACAACTTGCAACCAGGTGAGAATCAAGATATTTATTTAGTTATAAAAGATATGCATGTCTAATCTACAGATGTGGTTCATCTACCTTAATTCAACAAAGGTTACAGACACAGACAACAGTCACAAAGGTCATTAGTGGAAGACAATACCAAATCCCAGCTTGTTTCCTCCCTAAATGCTCAGGAAAATGGAACTGCAATCCTGATGAAGCAACTTGAATGTATTAATGTTAGCTAGCTTGAGAAAAAGCAGATGAAAGACATGTTTCATTAATTTTCTTCTTTTAAGTAACTACAATTTGTCTTCAGTTGGCCTATTTTACTCCAGTCCTTAAGTGTTGGATAGATTTCACCTAGATATTAGAATTCACTTTAAAGAAGGAGCATTTTCCTGATGTTTTTGAAATTGAAGTTCTGTGAAATGGAGGAGTTGTCCATATCATTAGAGTGGAGCATGTTGCCGCAAAAAATTAGTTGGTGTTCCGAACATAAAACGAGTATTTTTTTGTTTGCCCCCCATCCCCATATCTCACAATTTGCCCCCACTCCCCCCAACGCCCATTTTGATGCCAAGTAGATGTCTATTAATGTGCCTTGTAAGTCCTCCACAACACGTAAGGGTGATTTCGTCTTTAGCTGACTGCTAACGGGTTCGTCAAACAAATATTTGGACGAGTGCGAGGCGGGAATTGGTGGGTCATAAAGAAAAAGGGGTCGCTGCGGAGATTGGAACGGAGGGGAAGTCAAAGTGGGGTTAGTGTAGCAGGGTTACGGTCGGCTAGTTCGCCCGGAGGCACTGCGTTAGGTGTGGCAACGGCCCGGAGCAGCTTACCACGACAACGCGCCCCGATGACGTAACTCTCGAATTCAAAACAACGTTGTTGCCCTCAGCAATGGGCAAGTTTGCCTTTAGCTGACTGGTAACTCGTTCGTTCAACAAATATTCGGACGGTTCAAATCCCTCTCTCGTTAGCACTGCCATAGTTCGCAATAGCACAGCCAAGATTTGGCTCCCGGCACTGCACTAAGAAATTGCTTTTTGCTGGATATGCTTTCTGATAGCCCTTAAACATTGGCCTTTTTATTTATTGGCAGTATAGTGACACATTTTTTGCAATGCTCTCTAGGTTTGTACAGTACATGGACAATAATGAGTATAGACAGCTATGAGGATGCTTTCCATTTGATCATAGGGAATCTTTATATTCCACAGTGACTGGTTCAGAATGCTCTATTTTTAATCATCAAAGCCACACATTTCTGTTTTATTCTCTGTGTAGGGTTAAAAGCAAAGTGTCAATGTTCAGCGGTTCAGTGACTGCTCTCCCTCTCTCTCTCTCTGTCTCTTGTCTTTACATTTATTGGGCGAAATTGAGTTTGACTACCACACCCAAAGTCAACTGCAGATAGGAATAAGAATTCAGTCTTATGAATTAGAAAATCCCTTCAGCGTTCATAGCTTCTGTGAATATGGTTATATGGTTTTAATGCTGCATCAATAGTGTCACAATTCATCTTTACATCTCTGAAAATAATTCTGTGATGAGATAATCATACATAATCATAAGACTATTTTAGGCAGTGCTCCAAAGGGGAGTTGGCCGAGAAAACTTATTTCCACATGAAGTGGATCCTGAAAAAAAGTGTGAACCTATAGGCAAGCTTAATTACAGTACACTGCGATGTGTGCATGGTTTCTGCAAAGTGCAGAGAACATTGCCCTAAACAGCGAAATATGATTTATTATTGTACGGTTTTCATAAGGTGCAGAGAGCAGAGTTATTTCGCTACAGGAAGTTCTGCTCCCAGCGCAAAGACGAGGCCTGAAGGAAGCGATAGTTTTGGTTGGCACGACAACAACAAAGGGCATCTGTCTCTGTCATATCATTTCAGCCCAGGAGTTCTCGGCACTTATCGGCTTTTCACACCACTAATTTCAATGCGTAGGGAATGAATGATAGTAAATGCAGAAACACAATTTCCCATTGTATTGACACCAAATGGGAGTATGTCATAATTGCAAATACTCTATTTGTTATTTTCTAGTTGCATTCTATTATTACAGGCAATGGTGATGAAGTTCGGAAGGTAATTTTTAGGTGTTCAGTTTTCCCCCCCACATTTTTTAAGGAAAGGGGGTTGTCTGCACCCTCCACCCTGCATAGGCAACATTGATTGCTGTCATTTTTCTGGATATGACTATTTCTGTAAAATCTACTTTATCTATTTAAAAAAATGAAGTCAATCATAGAGTTAGAGCTGTTCCATCATACTTAAATACAAATTATTTTCAATAAATATATAAACCAAAAATGAGACACAATTGTCCCCAAAGCAGTGGTATAGTTAGCCCATTAATTACAGTGGCCTTATTGATGTTTTGTCAAACATCTTTCAGCCACTGAGAGGAAGAAGATCTGAAACCCAGGATGTTAGTCCCAACTGATTTGGTGTAAAGGCACTCATCCGTGTGATTAAATATTTTCTCATCTCTGCCAGAAGGACCAGCTATAGAAAGACGCGGTTTTGAGCCTTCCTTATGGTGAAAGAAAATCATAACAAAAGGCCCGAACAGTTTCAATAAAGTGTTGGGTAGATTCTTTAAAGTGAATATGCTTGCATATTTCTTTAACGGAGGCTCTTGACAGTTATTTGTTAGTCACTTTTAAATAGCTTGCGAGACTCACTTCTCAGATGTTATGTTTGTGCTTGTGCTCTACATGGGAGTTGGATGTGTGTGTGTGTGTGTGTGTGTGTGTATGTGTGTATGAGTATATGTGTGAGAGAGAATGGGTGCATGTGTGTGTGTTTAGAGATTAAATAATAGAAAATTGATTCATGAGGTGAGGTTATGATCAGCCTCTTGGACCCAAGATGCACTCATGGTCATTATTACCAAAGTGGCAAGATCTAGCAAAGGTGTATGTGCACTGTGCATAGAATATATTGTTAAAACAGATGAGTGCCTTTACACCAAATGTGGGGCGACGTTGGTTCAGGCGGTAAGAACAGTCGTTAGGCAGTCGGAGGTTTGCCGGTTCGATTCCACCCTGGGTGTGTCAAAATGTCCCTGAGCAAGACCACCAAAATGCTCCTGACAAGCTAGTTGGTGCCTTGCACGGCAACAAATTGGGTTTGTGTATGAATGGGTGAATGAGAGGCATCAGTTGTACAGCGCTTTGGATGAAGGTGCTATATAAATGCAAATCATTTACCATTTACCATTTAAAAAGTGGCTAACCTCGCAATCTAACCAGGGAGCAGGGAATGAGGTGGAGTCCTGTCACCTATAGGATAGTGGTCCGTTGGCCAGTCCAGTCTTATAAAGCTTATAAAGAACTTATCCATGTATGGAGAGAGATAGACAGAAAGACAGACAGACAGACAGATAAACAAACACAAATTAAGTCTATTCCTTTTGTTATGCAAAAGGAGTTTGATCAGTTGATCAGCTAAGCCTTTTTCAGGAATAGGTCTACAGTACATGAGTATGTGTTTATCCCATGCCACACCCCAGCCATTCACCCCTGTCATATGTCTGGACCCATTCCATTCAAAGTGCTAATTTATACTGTAATAGGTCTGGACCATTATATTATACTTCAAAGAAACAAACTGTAAAATATACCCAAATTAAAAAAATAAAATGGTGTTTGTGCTTGGATGTCTGTGTGCGCGTATGTGATGTACCTTCGTACCACACCTTATTTTGCCACTAAAATTACCCATACAACTACTGCAGAATATAAAAAGGTAATTTTATTTACTTCCTTAAATGTCATTTTTGAAGAATCCCCTTCAGATATTCAGTCACACACATAACATTTTAGCACCATCTAGTTAAAATTAATTTCTGCCTTTTATATCATACTGTTCCTTTTTGAGTGGAATGGAATTGAGAATTATATTGTACAGTTGTAGTCACAGCTGTTTAGAATTTTGTAGGTTATAAAAAGACTTAAAGTTGTATTTTGCCAGGGGCAATGTGCTCTGTAGTTCGATTGAATCCAGGTTCTTGAGTAGGGCTAATCTAGGGCTTTTTCTGTATTGTTCACAGTGATATCGAGCCCATTCTCTAGCTTGGGGGCAGCTTTTGTTGATATGTATAAATTGCATTTATTGTATTCCAGTTGAGTGGGCTGGCTCCCATATCCAGCACACCAACCAACCAACCAACCCCCCGCCCTCGGTCCACACCCTTGAGCAGAATTCCCTTGATTCATTAACATGTACCTTAGAACCTCCATAGATACATTCTTTCATTAGATAGACTTGGATTGAGGCCTTCCATGTGAAAAGTGTGGAAACGTATTTTCGTATTGCAAGCAGGAGTAGTCAGCATATTTTTATGAGGAGCCTGACATACAACAAATTTATCTGAGCCTCTGGGTATTGGTGTATTTTATATGGCTGAAAAGAAACTTCAATCTTCATATGCCGGCAATCTTGACAAGTATTGGTATTGCATTTCTAACGGCAACATTTAATCAATTATCTTTCCATACCAATAATATTATTTTAAGCAATGTAAATTGAGAATCTTGTTTGTTTTGTTTGGATGTTACAGTAAACATTCTAGGCAGGCCAAAAAGCATTTATTTATTATTTTCTTCATCCTGGTCTTTGATTTGTAATTATGCGGTAGAGGTTGGCAGAAGTTCCAGTGGTCTAGCTTTTATCAATTCTTTATCTCAATCTTTTTGATTCATATCAGCTTGCATGAGCCATCTACCAATAACTATGGACCACCGTGGTTCAGTACATGTTTCACTGTTTGTTTTTTACACTGAATCCAATGATAATATATTCTAAACGTAATAATAATAATAATAATAATAATAATAATAAATATAGCTGCAAGCAGCAATGAAGGGGCCAAGCACAATGCGGCTGAGGATGTTGCTCTAATGCTGCATGCTAAATGTACATTAGCATACAATTGGTGGACACTGGACAAAATTCATTGAAGGAATAGCAAAAAAAAAGTTTTTATTAAAATGTTAAATGTATGCCAATCTCAATATGGCAATCACCTGAGTTTTTGGGAGAATACAGCCCGCCATAACCCAAGGATAATTGACATTTATGCTGTTGAATTGATTGCATTAAGTGCGTTATGGGCGTATGCTTTTCATATTGAAGTCCATTATCAATTTATATTGGCTGTTTATTCAGCTTTTTTGTTAATAATTGTTTCAAGAAGTTTGGTTTAAGTACAATGCAAGTTTGATAAATTACTGTAGTGCACCTTTTTGGTCAATTCTCACCATGTTTTGCAAGCTAGTACACGCTGACCAAATGTAAAATGTACATTGTCCAGTCCAGTGATGAACAGAAACTTCACAATATGCAAACGCCACATAGAAAGGGCCTGGGCCTTCCTTATTATAACGCCACATTGTGGCCAAAAGATACCATCTATTTATACAGTCTCAAGGCAAGATCCTGATCACATGTACTACATTGGTTGTGATTACGCAAAAGCGTTCTGGAGATATGGCGTTGAATGGTAAGCATGGCAATTTCACATCAGATTACCTTCATATTACACTTAAGGAATGATTGGAAATGAGAATTCTAAACCAAAAACATACAAAGTTATGAGATAAAATATAGATTTTTTTATTATAACACCCCCTATTCTTGTCTTTTGTCAGAGAGGGGTCACAATGATATTTATCAAATGTAATATTCAATATGTAAAATTCTGCTGAGATATTACTTCCTGTTTTGGCATCTTCACCATCAAATATTTTTGAGTGCTACAGGCAAATGCTTTTGAGTATCGCAAATATACTTTCTGTGAGGCATGCTCTCAAGATGATCTGAGTAAAGTTTTGTGAAGATTCAACTAAATTTGTGGGAGAAACAAACACATTTCATTAAAATTCTAAATCAAATTAGTGCAAATGACATGATTGGGTGCATTGCACTCAGCATCACCCAAGGATTCAGAGGAAAGCAATAATTTATTTTTACACAGTCAAAAGTTATGACCACAAATGTACATCAAACTTTGATCTGTTGGTGGCACTAGAGAGATTTATTTACAGAACATTTTGGCTTCTGTAGATTTCCCTCCATGACAGAAGTATAATAATATTATATGAAAACTAATGATTCCAGTAGGTGCCTATGCACCTTTGATGCTTAGCCTCCAATGAGGAAGAGGCAGGTAAATGAAAGTCTGAAAAAATCTTGTCAACTTGGGCGACTATGTTCGAGGATGTGCAGTGCGAATGTTATCACTTGATTGAATGGCCGTTATCAGTAGTTATCAGCCTCATGGGTTAGTAGGCCAACATACATTACATTATTTGGCATTTGGCAGAGGGACGTACAGTTGATTAGACTAAGCAGGAGCTTATTGTGGCTACACCGGGATTAGAACCATTGACCTTGCGTGTCCCAGTCATTTACCTTAACCACCACGCTACAGGCCGCCCTACTACACCTGCTAGTAGGTTCAGAAGGCCGCAATCATCTATTCACGTGGTTGATAAACGCCCAACTACACCTGCTAGTAGGTTCAGAAGGCCGCAATTATCTATTCACGTGGTTGATAAACGATACAAATAAAATCAACGATAACATCCGGATCTAATACACCCGTTTCAAATGCTATCACTCAATTGAATGGGCTTTATACTGGACCTGGAGTCTTCATGTATTCATATCATTGATCCATGTGAATAGAACACCCATTTAACAGAGTGATAACATTCGAAACGGGCAGATTTGCTAATGCTTGTAGTCATATTACTGTAATGTAGAGAGGTACTTTTTGGCAGGGGATTAAAATGGACAGAAAAGCCAAAGACAAAATTGTTGGTGTTCTGCAGGCAAATACACAACTGCTTCTTTTAACCCGCAATGTCATTGGCAATGTTACCCAATGGGGTTGGAACTGCGGACCTGGCAAAACTACCGACCATGGCAGTAATGAGCTTAATACTGCGTTTTCTGAGCACAGCAAACAATTTCAGATACAGTTAGTTTTACACCAGTCTCATAGACCACTATTAGTCATTCCTCATTAAGAGTGTATAATATCCTGAGGTTTGGGACCTAATGAGAACGTTATAACTCAGAACAGACTAAATCCACATAAAATAAACAACCCGTGTATATGCTTAATTCCTATGGTTTATTTATTTGTATTTTATTTTGCAGTTAAGGCCATTGTAGCAGCTAGTTATGTTACTTGTGGGTTGCTCTTATTCTCTGGTTTTTAAAATATTTTCAAGATCATTTCTGGCAGGCAGACTGGTAGGGGAATTGGATGAATCTGAGGCCATGCCTGCTGGTTAAGGTTAAGTGGACACATGCACCTGAGCATTATCTAATCTAATAATTCAAGGTTTTCTGGGAGGAAGGGAGGAGGGAGGGGCAGAGCAAGGGCGAGGGAGAGAGAGAATCCCACCAATACAGTTATTTAGCTGACGCTTTGATCCAAAATGACTTTGTTGATTAGACAAAGCAGGGGACAGTTCACCCTGGAGCAATGAGGGTTTAAGCAACTTGCTCAAGGGCCCAACCTTCTGGGTCCGAGTCATGAACCTTGGTCACTAGGCTACAGGCTGCCCCAGTTTAACCTATGCTGAAAAGAGATGTGGTCAAGAATAATGACGTTTTTTCTGTTATTTCTTGCTGCCTCCGTCCAAATCAGAATTTACAGCATCTCCCTTCGTCACACAGCATGTGATCATCATATCGAGGGTTTGGTGTGCAAGGGGGGTAGTTTTTTAGGCCAAAATGAGTGTTATAGGTGAAAAGAAAGCGCTTGATGAGATCTATCTAGTGGCAAAATATAGGATGCACATTTGTTTTTGCTCTATTCAGAAAATGGCACACCAAACTCTTGATATTTCAATATGTTTCCATTTTGTGCACCAGTCATGCAATTTGTTTGGAATCAGAGTTCTCCAGAATAACAGTGCTCATTTAATTACACTGACTACTTCCACTTTAGCAGCAGTTACACTATAGCCATGTGTTCTACATTAAATAAATGAACTGGCAAACAATCTGTGGGAACGTAAGATATTGTCAGGATGTAACCTTAAAAATTCAACCTGTTAGGCTCGAATGGATCCTAACAGTCACTATATGGACATCATATTAAAAGTCTTTTGAGTAACAATTTACCTCTATATTACAATTATTTGTGCAGTATCATTGAGATTTGAAGATAAATATAGTCATAAATCATCACACTGAAATGTAGTCCAACAATATACTAAGCCTCACTTTGTATAAACAGGATATGAGAATATTGACTATTCCTTCTTCACAAATATGCTGTGTAAATTCTCTTTCCCCTGTGGAGTGCTGTGTGTTTTAATTACATGATTCATTAGCCTACTGAGTAATGCAGGGATGCATATATTTCACCAGTTAGGAATAATGTATTACCTAATGACCAAAAGCTTTTTGATGCTCTTCCAATGCAAATTACAAACACTGGGACAACATGCTTAATTGTAATCCAAGGCAATAGAGGTTTGATCTAATTTTACCCAAATGGTGTTGATGTTGATATTTGCAGAAGTCACAAGTTCAGCCCAACCAAGCCATTATTCTTATGGAGTGGAAACAGAAAGAGGACAAAAATAAACACATAAATAAACAAGAACTCTATGGTGCCCTAGTTTTTTCTTCGGTAGTATCTTATGGTTGTTCATCATAATTGTTTCCCTGCAACGTTGCATGCGCTAATTAACACTCCAAAAATGTGACAACAGATTACATTGTAGTTAAAAATATTGAGATGGCACCTTAATCACTCATTTTGAACAGACCTTTCTAAGTAGTCCTGCTTGTATTGATTCACTTTCAGATCACTTCAGTACTGTAGATTCCCTCACACACAGCTTCATGCAGAGAGCAGTAAGTAATGCTCCTCCTGCCTCTGCTTGACAGGACTAAATCATTATGAAGTGAAAGATAGAGAGAGAGAGAAAGGGAGAGGGGGTAAGGAGGGAGCAGGGAGATGCGGAGACAGCAGACATTCTGCAAACAATTTGCATGAATATCAGACAAAACAAAAAATGTTGGTTTTCACAAGGTTACTTCTAGTCTCACAACATTGCACATTCAGTACTGCGGGTTTTGTGCAGCATTCGGACATGTGGTGATTTGCAGCTTTGTATTGGCATAAATTAAGGTATAAATTAACACCATGTCCAGACAAAGTTAAAAGAGCAAGAGTTCTGTGACTGAGACTGTTCTCCCAAATCATAACATGTATTGTCAGTGATTGCTTCAGTTGTTCAGACATATATAATGACAGAAATAAAATATCTAAATAGTTTTCAATCTAGAGATGTGCTCACTTTAACACTACAAGATCTACACTGAGTGTATTAGTTAAAATAAATAAGCCACACGTTCCAATAGCAAGATATACTCTACAGCTCACAATTTTTTAAAATGATTCCTTGTTTGTTTCTATGGAGACAATCAACACAATCTATTACACTGTCTTGTATTTTATGGACTGCATATCACAAATTAAAGCAACTGATAAATAAACAAACAAACACATGAATAAATATTAAAATGTCAGAATCAGCTTAAATTATTCATGAATCATTTAACAATCATTTTGATTTATATTGCCTATTCTTTGCAAGGTTATTATTTTGTGTAACATTAAGCTCTATCTTACATGTAAGCTGTGTGTCTTTAAATAGAAGGTGTAATTCATGCAGTGGTCTACATTTGATCTCTGCAGTGAACTGTTTGTTAAACCTATGCCGATAACTCCAGACCGTTTTTGAACGTCTCCCTGTACTTTATTGTAGGTAGATCAGTGCTGGAAAGGAAAGGGGTGCTCATTACGTGGCGACAGATGTTTGATCTACAATCGTTTCACACTATTGTCGTGCAAGGCATGTGAGAAAAAGAGGAGGTGGAGACGCTGCATGCTAAGAAAGTAAACCATGTATAAATAAATACTACATGTAAAAAGATGTATCTGGTTAAACATAAACATGCAGAAATATGAGCAGGGCTTCACACCAATAAACAAAGCCGTCTTAAACTGTCTAAAAGCAACTCCAACGTGTGCTTCCATTGACAGGTGTCAGGTGTCCAAGAGAGATAATGTTCGAAATAGTTAACTAAAAAAATTCCATTTATCCATCTATTTATATTAACATGATTACTTTCAACAGCGTTACACAGTGTTATATCTGTTGCTGTGCTTTGTAGCTCTTAGAATTTGTCATTAAGAGCCTTGCTTTTCTTCTTCTTCTTTTTTTTTTTTTTACTTTCTAGGCACTCAGGAATGACAGAGATGAAATGTTATTTAATCTCTTGCCTTTATTGGATCCTGGAACTGCAGTAATAGCTTCAGTCTCTTTGGTACATAATATCAAGTTTTGTACATGACTTTTACACAAAGGCAGACAAAATATTTCATGCAACTAGAGGCAACATGTCTAAACCAGGCTAATGCTAAAACATTTAACTTACTGTATGCGTGTGTGTGTGTGTGTGTGTGTGTGAGAAAGAGTGTGTGTGCGAGAGAGAGAGAGAGAGAGAGAGAGAGAGAGAGCATCAGAGTCTTGTTACACTTGTTGAAACTTGTATTACCACTTAAGAGATTAAAACAGCCTGCATAGTAATGAATAAACATGTATGCTATTCATTTAATGAAGCCAGAAAGGAGAACAATGGGTATATAAATGTTGGTTACACTACAGAGGAAGCAATGACAATAAATGTAGAGGCAGTGCAATCACAATAAAACCGAGCCCTTGAGATAGAGAATCCATTGGCATGTGTAAAAACAGATGGAAAATGATTGGAGGAGAGGAGACAAGTGAAAACTATGACTGATCACACAGACATGAAAGGCAAAAGGACCTGCAATACTGTGCCAGCTGCATGAAACTGGACTCAGTTTGTTGGCCATAGTTTATCTACCTATTCACTGATGCTAATTAAAGGCTAGTCTCAGGTCTCAGGCTAAATGGATAAAATGCTCCCTAGCTTTGATAACATCCCTCTGCAGGTTTTTCACAGAGCCAACTCCTGTGCTAGTCAGTGTTTTTTAATACCCATTTGAAATAGAGGAAATTTCCAAAGAAATGCAATGCTAATGCCGTTGCGAATGCCATGACTCGGAAAAGCAAAGCAACTCCCCACAAGGAGAGCGTCAGATCTCTCCTCTTTGTGCTGCATATAAAATCACCAAGCACTCGCTCAGGGATGTGCAGGAGTGCAGAAACCGGCTTCAGTCAAAACAGCCTCAAAGGATGGTTGTCTAAAGAGCATGTCGCTGTCTCAGTATTAATCCACATCATTTAGGAGCAACACTGTTCTGCAAAGGAACGCCCAAGATAGCCAGGCAATTTGAATCGATTACTTCATGCGTTTCCTCATGCATCTTATAGTTGGACTACCCTGCTGTAAATTCCAGCTATGTCAGCTTGACCACCTTAAAAATTGAGCTGGTCATAAGCTGGCCAAGCTGTGTATGAGCCGGTCAGTATAAGCTGGTCAACAAGCATGGCCAAGCTGGTCATAACCCTGGTCTAGCTAGGTATGAGCTGGTCAACCAGCTAATGCTTGTTGCCTGTCTGGTAGCTGGTATAACCACATCTGAACTGGTCTACCAGCTACCAGGTGTTTAAAAATAAAGCGGCTGTTTTCAGCAGGGTAGTGCACCCACTCACTGAAAGATTGCTGGTGCAGTCTGGACAGTGTGCTGGAGGTGAAGGGCTTTCTCTCTCACTGCCTGATTTGAGCAGTCAGAACCATCATGCCCTGCTCTGTCTTTTCACTGCCTATGGGAGAAGAGGAGAGGCAGTGTATGAAACTCTACCATGACATTCAGCATCTTGTTCTGGACACTTCTCTTATGGAGGGGTCACCGTACTGTGTAGCAATTTCCTACCTGTGGGCTTAAGGTAAGATAAGATAAGATAAGCCTTTATTGTCTCCTGGAGAAATGTGTCTTGGCCTCAAATGTGCTGTTGGCCTCATAACTGATTACAGCTACAGAGAAAAAAAGAAACACAGATCACTTCATGATATTGCACATTCCCCACAAAATATTGCACACATTCTGCACATAGACAACAATATATTCCACATTCCCCAGAAATACTGCACCTTATATCATACTGTACATTCCAAGCATGCATTTGGACAGATGATTAAGGCACCTGTATTCTCATTGATTATGGGGACTCTCTATGGTACACAGTCCAGGGATACACCAGTACACATGCATCCTGGTTGATTATGAGCACTCTATGGTGCACAGTCCATGGCTATACCAGAACACATGCATTCTTGTTGATTATGGGGACTCTCTATGGTACACAGTCCAGGGCTACACCAGAACACATGCATTCTTGTTGATTATGGGCACTCTCTATGGTACATAATCCAGGGCTCCAGCCTTGGCAGATGAGGACAGAGGGTGTGGCCCATTTTTGTTTTATGAAGTAGGGCCAATCTTAAAACCACTACCCAGCTTTTCCATGGAAGGTCATTGATAAAATGATCATCTTCCATTATTGTTCTGACAAATCATTCAGAGTGGCATAGCTGGCCTTGTACAGCTTTACTGTCAACCTCATATTAAGCTGCCAAACTTATGATAAATGCCTTTCAGTCTCTGTCCATCCCCCAAAGTCCAGCCTGCCAATAAAATACATACAGCATAGTATGCATACCCAAAACCAGCACACTGACAGAAGTTGTTTCCAAAGGAGGTAAATAAACACAGGGTTATCAAAGTTATCAAATATTTAAGTATTTTTAAATGACTTGGAGACTATTAATTAAATGATGTAAACATAATTTGTCTGTGGTAATTCTATGTCTTGTTATGGTTTTGAAATAGCTGCTGCTCACACAGCTTTTACACTACATTCATATCTTACATATGGAGTCCGTCACAGTTCATAAGATGTCCCATGGATCACACCCACATAAACTGCTGGCACCACTTGTAGCCCTTCCTCAGTTAGGATTGGGGTGCTGGGCCCTGGGATATATTCACGTAAACATGTAGATTGGTCCGGAACTCCAACAAAAAAAATATTGAAGAATATGAACTCTGAGGAAGCATTGTAGTTATCACTCTGCATAATAATAAATGTTGCATATATGCTATATTTCGGTGGTGGATGTTTTTTGTTTTTTTTGTGGGAGTTGCAGACCAATAAATAAAAGAAGAAACGGCTTATTTTGTGTGCACTGCATTGCCCTTATGAACGCACACTGCCTGTGTGGCATGAGATGCAGTTCTACACAATGGAAATGACCAGCATAATTGCGTAATGGCCAGAGTAATAATTAACAGTCGGGAATGTCTGTGCTTTATCAAGCATATGGCCTGGGCATTCCAGGCCTTAATTGAGACACAGAGAAGGATGCTGATGAGCAGAACGGTTGGACAAGATGTACTGGCATGCCCTATACAGAGGCACTTAGGATCAATAATGAAAAAGCATTAATGGATAGAAATGTCCTGATATGCTTCACAGGAGACAACAGATAAGGAGACTTAATTGGTTTTGAGGAATGATTTGTTGGGAACGGAGTGAAGCTTAAAGTGGCAATCTACGATTTCCTCGGTTTTGGTGGATTTAATGGCCGCCCACGGTGACCGGTGGTCACAACAGGTCTATTCTAAACGTTACGTTCCCCTGTGTTTGAGTCTCAGCATGCCAGTGGCTGGCTCCAACAGTGCAGCCAATCAACCAACTCACTGATTGGCAATTGTGTGCAGCTGGGTTCACCTGGCCAAATGAACAAAGTTGGTAGCCCCTGCAGTGTTGCGAGAGACTTTGTGAAGAGTCCCCCTTTGAAGATTTCCTGTATTGTTGAGACTGGTGTATTTTATAGTTTCAGCTAAGCGTTTTGTGCCATGTTTTGTTTGTAGTTTTTCCTTTTTCAAAAAATCTTTTGTTGTGTGTTTTTTTGTGTTTTGATTGTGGACTTAGGTTTAGTGGTCATTTGTTTGAGGTTGCGCTCCCCATGGTCCATGGGAGAGTTTTGGCTGTAACCACTTTAATTCTCATAGTTCGCCGTGACATGACACACTCCAAAACGCGACTGCATGGTTTGCCTTACAATTGCATGTGCTCATGAGTGAAGATACCTGTACAGACAACAACACAAAACGGACAGACAATAAGAGAACTGTAATAATTGAGGAAAACGAAAATAACTGGACCGCAAACAGAGACGCCTGTGCTCGATCTCCTCCTCCTCTTCTGTTTATGCCGCTTGGACTCTCCGGCGTCAGTGCTGGAAGTATGTGTCATGCAAACAACGCATTTCTGCACTCACAGGATTTGTTTCTTCTGTAGGTTTCCTTGCATACATTTAAATGGCCATACATTTAGGGGTGACATGGCTCAGGCAGTAAGAGCAGTTGTCTGGCAGTCGAAGGGCAGTCTAAATGCTCCTGACGAGCTGGACAGTGCCTTGCATGGCAGCCAATCGCCGTTGGTGTGTGAGTGTGTGTATGAATGGGTGAATGAGAAGCATTAATTGTACAGCGCTTTGGATAAAGGTGCTATATAAATGCCAACCATTTACCATTTACATTTCCATACAGGGCGGGAACTGCCTGTAGCGCAGTGGTTGTAGCGTACTGCTTAAGGTGCATGAGTGGGACCCGCAAGGTTGGTGGTTCAATTCACGGTGTAGACACAATAAGATCCGCACAGCTGTTGGGCCCTTGAGCAAGGCCCTTAACCCTGTATTGCTCCAGGGGAGGATTGTCTCCTGCTTCGTCAACTGTACGTCACTCTGGATAAGAGTGTCTGCCAAATGTCATTAATGTAATGTAATGTATCAGCGGTCCCTCCACTAACTTAAAATTGTAATATATATAGAAATTAAATTAAATAACTAGAGAAATGCCATTGGCAATATGTCTCAAATAAGCTATTTTTAATGGGAAAAAATCACAGTTTTCCACTTTAATTGTTGGCCAATTGTTTTCCAGAGTACTTACTGTATTATCTTTATTTACTTAGTTTGTTTTTGTGAAAGCTTTTGTACAAATGTTTTATTTCACACATGAGCAGCATTTTAGATAAACTGACTTTCACTGAGAACCACCTGCTTGTCATGGTGTTCATTACATACACTCACTGAGCACTTTATTGTTTTTCAGACCAAATGTCAGAATGGAGAAGAAATGTGATCTAAGTGACTCTGACCACGGAATGGTTGGTGGTGCCAGACAGGGTGGTTTGAATATCTCAGAAACTGCTGATCTCCCGGGAGTTTCACACACAACAGTCTCTAGAGATTGCAGAGAATGGTGCAAAAAAACAAAAAGAGCATCCGGTGAGCAGCAGTTAACGAGAGCTGACAGGAAGGTGACAATAACGCAAATAACCACGCATTCCAACAGTGGTATGCAGGAGAGCATCTCTGAACAATGCATCAAACCTCTAAGTGTATAGGCTACAACAGCAGAAGTCTAAAAAATAAGTCTAATAAATACCTAATAAAGTGCTCACTGAGTGTCTGCTCTGACGTTGGATGACTAACATCTGTTATGTGTGCAATTCTCCCTTACATACGTGTGCATTAAAGAGAGTACCTTAAAAAGTGTACCTTGCGATGGCTCGTGTAGATGACACATGCTGCACTTTCCAGCCCTCTACCAAACCAAAGGAATAATCAAAAGGCTAACTTACCAGCGTTTCTCAGTTACAATGCGCTTCAAAACAGATTTAGAAAAGCGAAAAAAAAACGGACGGATGAGCACACTCAAAAATATGAAAATGGCCATATTATTCAAAAATCTGACGAACCCCCATTTTGTTATGTTCCCTGCTAGGAACAGGAAACTATAACAAATACTAAATAAAGCAAGGGCAAGAAAACAGCAGACAACAGAGGATAACTTTCAAAATAATCAATAATTTATTATAATTACAAAAATAAGGATTCAAAATGAAAGATCAAAAGAAGCCAGAAGGCCGCAACGAAGCCGCCCAATTTTCCAGGCCTCACTCCCAGCCTCTCTCTGAGAGTGGCAGGAGAGCTGGTGGTAGCGTGGGCGAGCGCGGAGCGTGTCGTGTCAGCTGTGACCAAGCCAAGAACCGAAAACAAAGTTCTCCAAAAGCGAGCCAACCTGGAGTGACATCAGCCGGCACCTTTTATAGGGCCGCCCCCCCAATCAGGCTCAAACAGCAATTAAGCCTCCTGCTGGACTGTCTGAAAAACACAGAAAGACAAAATGACAGCACAGCAAGAATACAGAAATGCTTAGGGATGTAACAGCGTGCATAACACATATATTTCTGGGGCAGAGTGCATCATATTAGTGTCTGTAACTAGGCTTAGTACATTTGCCCCTATGATTAATTCTAAAAGTGGAGTTTATTAAAACACATTTGCAACACTTTTTCATGTCACAGTTAAATCTTTCACACCTGGAGAGAATCAGTTTGCCTCTATCTCAACTTCTGAATCTAGTCCCATTGCATATCAAAGCCTGGTCCAGAAAAAGCAGGAATTGTTAGACAACAATATCTAATGCTTTACCCCGGTTGTATTTCTCATGACAAATAAAGTTATTTATCAGTGACTGCCAGATTATGTAATACAGTTACAGTAAAATTAGGGAGTCACTCTGCTTTTCAATACTATTTCTCACCTTCATTGTTGTCTTAAAAACTGTGATATTTAATTACTCTATGTTCACAGGTTGAAGGTGCAAATGTGATGTGTATAATTAAGCATAATATCATCAAAGGTATCTTCTGTTTTTGTAGCATTCAAAGCCTTTCATATCCCACCACAGTAGCCTGAATGAATCGTAGTGGACCCAGACCCGGAATGTTATAGAAAAGCATATCTTAAATGTATAAATGATTTAATCTCCAAAATCAATAACGTAATGTCATCATTGCAGAAAAACCACAAGGAAATTTAAAAAGATTGCTAGGTTAACCATAGTTAACTGAGGATGGCTTTATCTTTGTGAAATTCATACTGTAGCTGATAGTATAGTTGATAATGCTCTGTATTGATGCACTATTAATGCGATGATAGCTACAATACAGTAAAATCTGTATATTACATATTCCCTTCAGCAAAAGCATACAAAAAATGTTATTTTTTTAATTTGCAGGAAACATGCATACATATTGACAAAAGGTCTTACAGATAGATGTTGCATCATGCATAAAATGTCGCATGATGATCAGAAAACATATTTGAAATGAAATGGAGGGAGAATCTACCTGCACACTGGCAGGATTTCCTCAAACAAGGGGAGGGAGTAAGTGAAGACTGGGAGCAGGAGAAGAGGAAGCATCAACCCCACACATTTTTACCCACACAGTGCAAGCCTGAAATCTACAGACAGCAGTAATGCGCCAATGTGTGACACATGTTTATGCTGCTACAGTAGCTAAACCCTGGCAGTCATGTGACAATAAGTACATCAGGAGGTATGTCATACAACTTGCATTTAACTCGTGTTGGCACTATATTTTACACTTCACACCTTAATTTTCGGGTATAACCATTTTACAAAAAGAACAGTTAGAACATGCTGAATCCTTGAAACTAGTATAGTAACCATGGAACAAAACCACTGAGTTTGCGCTAGAGAGAAAGGATGAGAGATTTTTTCCACAGAAAGGATCAATTTAGATGGGCCAGGAGTTTATTTTATTGAACATTATTTGTGTTGAAGCCAGTGAGGCAATGCTGATATAATGCACTTCTCTATTTGGATAATATAGTATTCAAATAAAAATCTGCTAATAAACAAAAATGAAGGTTTAAAAATTCAGATTTTCACTTCTCAATAGTAGCAACTCAGTGAACACTGATGATATTTGCATTGGCCTTATAGTGAGTTTGAGCATTCATAATGTCATATTCAATAGGAACCTATTTGAGATGGGGAAAAATGAAATCCTATGGGAGGATATCATCAAATTATTTGTTATACTTTCACCTGGCTGTGCTTCTGAGCCTGACAGTATAATTGATTCTCATGGGTACATACAGAAAACAATACAAGTTTATATCTTTGCAAAAGGCTCTAATGGGAAAAGGGCTTGAGAGGAACCAACAATGAAGCCATATCCAGTTTAATACACTATTGAGTAATATGTGGAGAAAAAAAAAAACAAAGGAAGAAAATGCTTATCTGCCACATTTACTACATTTCATAATCTTGAAAAAGTGTCTTTGAAAGAATACATTGGAAATTGCATTGCAAGTTTGTTTGGTGATATTGATTATCTGCTCTCATCTCGGAAATCATGAGGGATTTTTCCAGTTCAAACTCAGTTCATATTTTCAGGTTCAGCGATGAGTGAAGATTATCCGCCACTGCCCATGTCCTCTCATTTGTGAAGTCTCCCATCTTTCTGTTCCTCTACAATTTCTCCACTGCCAATGGAGGATGATCAGAACACACCATAACCTCATCGCATGTGAAGAAAAGGACTGCAGGACATTTGATCAAACAACAAATAGCACATCATTGGTATAGGTTAAGAACACACCCAGGAATATCATGTATGAATATGTATCAGAATTAACATTAACAACCATGTGCCAATGCTGTGCGTATAAACTATGAAACACTGGTTAATATCTCGTAAAGCATATGTTATAAATTGTGAATTATTTGACTACCAAAATGAAACTATGCATAGGAAAGCTAATAATGTAACATTTTATATTTTATCTGTAACTAGCTAGTCAACAGATATTTGCTAGCAGGCTATTTAAGGGCTGATGTGAGGTGTAACACTATTTTAGTCTAGGCCCCATTAAAATGGTATTTTTAGCATTGAATGCATGTGTGTGTGTTCCTATGTGTGTGTGGACACAAGCATGTGCGTGTGTGGATCCCCAATTGAACTCTTAATTACTTTCTTTATAGACTTCTTTTGAGCTGTCAATTGAACGCTGATCTGAGTTTGATATCATTGGCAGGCATCAGCAGCAAATTCCTTAAACTTAATAATAACTGCATACATTACTTTAATAAATATATGTATGCAGTTATTTTTCTCTCTTCTAAACAAAGAGACAAGCAAAGGCACTTCATCAACCTATTTCTCTTCATCTCCATCTCTTAAATAAATTAGTCACTCAAATGGGTATTCATCTTCATTGCATAAAATTAATTTGTTGTTCAATTAACTGTTTTATGTCCCCAAACAATTACTTAAACGACTAATTATGCTTCATAGAGACAGCTGCCTCGATTTGTTTTAAGGATGCGCAAAACACCAAAATATAAGCAGCCTGTGATCTGTCTTAAAGTCATGTTTGATGTATTTATATTTCAGGTTGGATTAAGTACAGGGGTTGGTCTATTTGAGTTGCCTGGTCTATAATACTGCAATAGCTGGTGGGACCCTATGGAAAGGCAGTTTGAGCACACTACGTCATTAACTCGAGTCAGTAGCAACAAGACCTATTTCTGTTTGAAGCTACCCAACTGACCTCCAGAGTGATGAAAATGTATTTTTCTCAAGCCATATGTGACACCATGAAAGTAATGTGTCAGAATATGTTGTGGTCCTTTAATCAGATGTCATGTCAATAGGAAACGAGTGCCCAAGCACCCTTTAATTCGACTTCCCTGGTATATACTGCATGTATGTATACAGTGCTTTTGTCACTTTTGGGATTTTAATGTATAGTTTGAGGTTTTGTTCGTATTGCATTTGGTTATCTGCTGTTCGATTCAACCCCGGGTGAACCCATGTTATAAGTCGTTGGCTGTTTTTACCAAAATATACATGGTGAAATATTTCTCCAGTGCATTTTCTGCACAATACAAATGCATTGAAGTCAGATCCAGTACATTACAGAATCGAACATAACAACCGATACTACAACCAGCTTTCACAAAGTAAGAGCATAACATCTGCAATTTGTAGATATTCGCAAAATGGTGCAAAAAACAAGAAACATCCAGTGAGCAGCAGTTCTATGAGCAGAAACATGTTGTTAATGAGAGAGGTCCGAGGAGAATGGCCAGACTGGTCGAAGCTGACAGGAAGGTGACAGTAATGCAAATAACTACACATTACAACGGTGGTATGCAGAAGAGCATCTCTGAACACACAACGCATCAAACCTCTGAGTGGATAGGCTACAGCATCAGAAGATTTAATTAGATCAAAAAGTCAAAATAATACCTAATAAAGTGCTCACTGAGTGTATATTACATTTATGTTCAACTGGTTAGGCTAGGCCTCAACTAACAGCTCCATAAACACTCCTCACTAAATACAGCACATCATTATACTACTAAATATGGAATAAATATACAATGCTGTCATAAAGATGTCAATTTCAAGATTCGGTGGTCATTTATTGCATTGAACAATCCATTGTTGAAATAAACACTCATTTGTAATGCCTGTATACCTTTTGAAATAGCTGTGCTTGGTTTGGTGGGCAGTTATTTTGCATGTCGCATTGTGCAACAGCTTTTAAAACAAGTTTACACACACCTTAAACACCTGTTTTTTTTCCTTTATTTTTTTATGGTAAATGGTTGGCATTTATATAGCGCCTTTATCCAAAGCACTGTACAATTGATGCTTCTCATTCACCCATTCATACACACTCACACACCGACGGCGATTGGCTGCCATGCACGACCCGGGCGGGGATCGAACCGGCAACCTCGGCAGTCAGAACTGCCAGACGACTGCTCTTACTGCCTGAGCCAGGTCGCCCCATTTTTTTTATGTGATAATATTTCTTGAGAACTTCTCAGTAAAGGCCTAATCATTAAAAACTGAGAGGACAACTTTTAGCCTTTTATTTGTATTGGCGACACTTCATTTATACCAAATTTATCAAAAAAAGAAAAAAAAAGGTTGATACTGTAAGTGGAACATCTTGCTTACTGTAAGCTATTTCCCAAATCTCTTTTCAAATCTAGAGTTAAAATAAAGCATTAAATAGAGCACTACCTACACTAAATAGGAAATGACTGGCCTAATGGGGCCACAAGAGCAGTAAGAGCAGCTCGTCTGTCAGACGAGCTGGTTGGTGCCTTGCATGGTAGCCATTCCAGTGTGAGTGTGTATGAATAGGTGAATGAGAAGCATTAATTGCACAGCACTGGATAAAGGCGCTATATAAATTCCAACCATTTACTGGCCAGATTTTGTATCTGCACAAAGGGGTTCAATCACATTCATTAGCTTTTCATGTGTAAAATGTACTTATTGTATTTATTTATTGAATAAATTGCTTTGCATTATTTCAAGGTACAAGCCTAGCGTGTAAAACTGTTTTTCTGTAAGTAAGAACATATGTGAAAAGAGTCATTTATAAAATTCCATTAAAACTGTTATCAGCGTGGGATACTGAGCCAGACCCAATTAAGCATCCAATGATACAGCAACTGGATCCATGTGGTATTTTAAATGTTCCTTTTCATTTCACTGTACGCACATGCAATGGACATTCCGAGCGAAATGCTTGAATGAATACAGAGAGCAAAAATTAAATTGTTCACTGCATTACAACTTGGAAATAGGCTTGTTAAAAAACGTATGCAATAAAATATACTAAATTACATTGTCATTTTTTATAGTTCTTTGGGGGCAAAAGGTATTGAAGATACCATATTGATTAAATATTTCAGCACTTTGGTGTTTGAGAACCACTTTGTGTGTCGGCAAAAATCATTAAAATTTGACAAGGTAAATCGGGTTACACCATTTCTGCAGTATACTCTGCGCTATCTGTGATATGTTTACGTTCATGCCATTACTCGTCATTGAAAGCTTTGCCGTTTTAGCTGAATTTGATACGATTGGGCAAAGTTACACAATTTTAATATGGTTCTTGTGAAGTGGGTCTGTAACATTATCGTTGCATACTGGCAAGTACATGACCTGCACAAGATAACTTTTGTTAACCTTCAAAAAAAAAAAAAAAAAAGCTACTCTCCAGCATAAGTAGTGATTCAGCCAAGTTATGACTGGACGTTGGGAAATCCTCTCAGTGTGGTGCACAACAACTAACAAATGACGTGTCCTACAGAATACAGAAAATGGCCCAAATTCCAACAAGTGGGTAATATATCACAGTGCAATTACGGTGTAGCTGCATAATAAAGTAATTACAGCGTACCTACATAATAAATTGTGTCTATTTCCATACGCATTGCAACAAAGAAATTACATTCAGCCACAACCCAACTCTGAATCCTGACCACAATTTTACTCATAATCATAACCCTAAAACATTAATATAATAGCATTTATTGTTTACACATTAAGGTACATGCATACCTGGTAAATAAACTTCTGCAGCCCTAAGGTAAAGTGTTATTTGTGTGAAATGCAGCTTTTTCCAAATGCACAATTATAAAAGAGATGGAAAGAATATAAATATACAGAATTTCCTCGCAGGTGATAGTGATCGATTACTTAATCAATCTGTTTCCTCTACTCAATGTTACAGTGCTGTGATTGCCCCAGGAGGCAATACTGAACGGAATTAGTGTTGAAAATTTAGCTGAATTAGACTCAATCCAGAATGTCTCAGGTTAAAATGATAATTCTGTACCTTGGTGTAGCACAAATCCAATATATGTGTTCACTCACCATGGAAACTATGCAGAATATGGAAAAAATGCACTGTACATTTTGTTTCTCTTGAAAGAAATGAGAGACATAATTAAGCCTTACATTTGTTGTAGATATGCATTTTCGTTCTTCTAAAGGAGCTACTCTAGCAGAAATAAATTTGAATCAAATTATGAATTGCTATTTTGAAAATATCAGTGTAGATCCAGAGACTTTTAAATAAGCAAACAATACTTTGTTTTGAAGGACATGAGGGTAGCACTGCTGTCAATGCGATGGTGAGTTTTAACCTGTGATTTATGGTTAGCCCAAAAAATACTGGAAATGAACCATGTTTGGTCGTACACCCCCCCCCCCCTCACATGGTTCACAATAGTTATCATCAATGCCAATCTGACCTGCCTCTACTCCACCTGGATGAGAATGTTTTTGTCAAAAATATTCTTCTTATAGACAACTCTAATTGCACCTAATGATTTTCAAGGTTTAATGTTTCTACAGTGTTTATTTTTGACATAGGTAGGTACTCCTTGAACAACAAAATCAGGCATGACAAAGTAACCTCAGATGCAGGCTGTAAATGAAAGAAGAATAACATTTATGGCCAGCCAGATATAATTATAAAAACCTGTAATGTCCTTAAATTCAGTTGTCTCTCTGAATAGAGCATCCGCATGCTTCACACCTAAGAAGTGAAGTGGCTGCCCTGGTTTCTTTGTCTAATTGTGGAGACAAGAACAAAACATTGCAAAAGCTCAAAGCTTTGTTTTAGTTGGCAATGCTTTTTCACATGTTGGAGTAGATGTAAAGCAAATGTATTCATGTGAGCCTATCTGCTTGCCAATGGAACAAGAACCTGTAACAATACCCAGGCCTAAGGGATCGTTGGACAGGGTACTTTCTGCATTCTGGGTGTTTCAAAGCAGATCAAACATAAAATGACATACTTCACCAACATCCTTCCACAAATCGCACTGGCAGTTTGATCTGTCCAGGTCAACCATGGACACCCACTGGGTTTGAGACAAACCCACAGCAGCAATTACACCTCATCCTGCTTTGCAAATATTGGGTCAAGAAGACCCCCGCCCCCTCCCCTCCGCGACCCTGTCCAGGAATAAGTGGGTTAGATAATGGATGTGTGGATGGACACCCCCTCCCCCTTGAGAGCAACCAAAGAACAAAGGCAAGCAGACCTAACATGCACAAACCAACACTGCCATTCATGTGCTGAATTAGTATGCACAAGGACACGTACCCAATTACACCACCAGCTATCTAAAATGGACACTTTCTTGAATCCAGTAGGGAATATCAATACCAAATTTGACTTGGAACAAGGGTCAATAAATTGTGATGTGGCCTTTGTTCAATGCTCTGAGCAAGTGAAACTGAATTCTGTAGTTGTACACACTCTGATGTAGGCCTGAAACCTCATTGTTTCTAATAAAGATTGAATAAATAAAGTCAAGATATTTTAACTGAGAGCAACTTACACTTCATATATTTTTTGGCTGCACCTGCTCTCAGTTGGCTTGAGAGCTGCTTTTATTGTCCCAAAAAGAAGATATGTCCAGGAAAAAGTCCTGTCAGGTCAGCATACTGTATAATATGCACCTGCTAAAGCAGAAACCCTTATCCCTTACTCAAGTATTCCCGCTCCAGTAGTCAATATCAAGTTGCTAATGAAGGAGAATATTTCGATGAAAACAACCGAATTAACCATGCTAATGTTTTCCAGCAGTAGCTTACGGTTCATTATTTTGTTTCGGTTAATCATGCCGGCTCAGTCTCTCACAGTTCAGGATTACTGCTTTGTAAAGCAAAGCCGTGATCTTGTGCAACTACATCAGCATGGCAGTGACACCGCTGACATTTTGCTCTCACTGCATTAGCCACGCATTAAATTCCTCCTTATTCAGGGCTTAAATCTGCCTTCGCTCTTATGGAATGGGATTTGCTTCGACATTGGCTTGGCAGATGATGTGGCCTGAGCTTTAGTAATTCTAATTACCTCTTGCAAAATATATGAATAGAAATGTTAAGCAACTGCAAATGCGTTACAATAGAGCTTTTAAAAAGACTCCCCAGTTGGATACGGTGCATATCAGGGAATTGTGTTCTTGCAGTTCCTGTGAAAGTTCTGTAAAATTAAGAGTCTTCACCTGGGTATTATACCATGTTTGTGTTATAATCCTTCAAGTCAAGGAAAGAAGTAAGACTGAAGTCATTTACTGTGCTTACCATTACTGATAAATAGCCCAGAGTTAAGTACTTGAGGAGTATCAAAGAAAGTTTGCAGCAGTATAGCAGCTTTAAAAATAAGTTGAAATCAAAACAAACTTGCCTAAAAAAAAATCTGAACTTGTAATTGTAAGGCGGAAATGATTAGAATCTGGTATTGTCACTCAGTGCGCTGGTCAGCTTGCTGGCTTCCTCTTGTACGGTGGCAATATGTGACTAATTTAACCCCAGGAGCATACACCCTTAGCCCCCATCGTCTCAGCACCCATACGGGCAGGAACCTGTGGGGGAAAACCTCATGCAGTGTTCCCAAAACAGCTGTCTTCCTGAACCCCCTGTAAATCCCCCTCCTATCAGGGTGCAACATCCTTTACGGCACAGGAAGGTTTCAGGAAGCACGGCCTGTTGGGCCCAGACATTATTCTCTTGGACCCCCCTTCCTGACTCCCTCCCTCTCACATTTCCCCCATTCCTCAGTTTCCCTGAAAGTATGCATAAAGCATTGGATGTTTCATGACAAAGTCAGTTTAGATAATATTCATGTTTGGTATTATTCTGATTGTTTCAGTGCGACTGGTGCAATGGTTTCATTTCTGCAACAGCAAACCTTGGACATCATAACCAACCAGGAACCAAGGAGAAACTGTGTGGAGCTCTGCCCCAGTGAAAGCCATGTGCCTCAACCCCCCTGATCAAATCTCGTTTCCTGGGGAGGCCTGGCTCCAAATTCCAAATGGTTATAAACGCCAGATGGTTCATTGGTTCATTGCGGACCCATTTGAGTGGTCGACATCAAAGGCCTGATTTTGGATTTAAGGAGACCAAACCAAGCAATCGGGGAGGATGCAGCCAGACTCCTGTGCACACCGTGCACGTAACTTCTATGTACAGGGTGTCTGTAGCCAGACTCCCGTATGTAGCTTTTATTACCAGGTATGACTTTTAAGACTCCGTAATTTGGTTTCCTTTGTAGTACTTTTATGTATATTTTATTTGGAACTAGTGTAATTATGTATGTAACCTGCCTGGTAAAATAAATTGTTAAAACTTGATCTGTGTGGTTACACAGGCAATGCTTGGATGTAAATTTACACTTAATGTATCACGGTGTATAGCACCCGTAGACCTGTGATGGTAAATCACTTGCCTCCGTGTGGTGGTTCATTCATGTCGAGAACAGCCATAGCTAATGTTGGTCTTCTTGGGTCCCTAGGCTGTAAACAGATATACCCAAAAGTAGCTATTCCTGCGACCTCTGAAATGACTGCGGATATCTAGCCAGCTCGTGAGACGTGCACATAATGGCCGATGTGACATGCAGCGGAACCAGCAGAGGACTGTTCAGAAGAGTAAATCTTAGTACAGGATTCCTATAGCGATCAAGTCAAAATGATAAATAAGACATCTACCAAAGGTAGATAACTAATCTAAATTATTATTCTAAATGGAGTCAGATATAACAAAGGTGAATGTATTGGCCCTATTGTGGAGGTTCTTGTTCAGCCCGGACCAGTAAAGAGCGGAAGGCAGAGTGGTACTACTGTCTTTGTATCGTGGTTTATTTATTGGCTGATCTAGACTCTCCGCATAGGGGCCACTAATATTTAACCCTACTAATATTCTTTCAGCACCACCAGAAGGACAAGCATGCTGATACCTTCGGCCCTCGCTAAATTCCGTCATTGGGTTAGCGCGGGGTTTTACATAATACTTCTTAAAAATTTTCCCATACACTTCCTGGAAAACTAGATTTTACATTATCGTCTACCAGCGGGCGTGTATGTTGACCAAATGTCTGTCAATTTTCCATTCCCCTCAAATCACAATATTTTTCACCCAGCGGCATACATCCTCATTTGACATCCCCCTCATCATTTGACATCAGTCAAATCGACTCCCTACCCTTAAACAATTCCCCAAAATCATGTATATCGCGGAAGCTGCTCTTACTTTATGACCTTTATCCAAAGCACTGCACAATTGATGCCTCTCATTCACCCATTCATACATACATACACACACACACACACACACACAGAAATGTGTTATACCTGTACAAGAAATTAGTATTAAACCTCAACTTCACTACATTATTATAATACCTGAACTACATGACTACCTGTGCAATCGCTGTCATCAATAGACCAGCAAGATTGCAGCTAATAGTTGTAGTTAGCTAACTAGCCAGCTAAATATATTTTCAAAATTAGCCAACAGCTAATTACTGTATATAATTTTAAGCAGTGATTTTGTTTATTTTGTGGCAAGTTTACCAGCTTTATAACTATTTTCTGCTGTTAGGCAGAGCGCAAGTTTGTTGTATAATAAGGTGTTAATAATGTAATACACTAATTAGCTAGCTCACTATCCAGCAAGCAGCCTGCTGTTACAGTCTGGTGTGCCCAGATTCTGGAGAGCTACAGGATGAGCAGACCTTTTTTTACTTAACTCCTAATTGTTCAGTTGAAGAACTTGATTAGAAATTTAACACCTTACCTGGTCTATTGGGCTTGAACTGATTTTCAGACGAAAACAAAAACCTGCAGACCCTGCTGCTCTCCAGGACCCGTGTTTGCGCAGAAAGCAAAACTGTATCCGCAATCAAATTTGTAAAAGCTTTTGAAGCGGGTAAGATTAACAGTGTTGCCATCTCATGAGGCGTTTTCTGGAACGGGAGGAGAGAAAACCGCAGTGTCCATTGTACTCACTGCTGCCACTTGTGGCATTGAGCAACGGGAAAGTCCTGGTACAATTAGAGAGTAAAGCTCCATCCGCTGCTTGTCAGCCATACTGTGGCTGAAGGAGAATGCCTCTGCTTTTTTAATTCCTGGCCAAGCTTCTGTCCATCACACGGCTTTATCCCTGCTTTAGAGCTCAGCTCAGGTTCACACACTGTCACTTTCTGACATTTCTCAGCGTGTACACTCTGTAAAAATGGGAAAATGTAAAATGTCAAAATAACCTCCCCCAGTGACACATAACCTCCCCCACCGCTGACATACAGAACACGTTCAACAACAACATAGTATGCATTCCATTTCTGCCATGTTGTGTGCAAGAAAATACAATACATTTTGGTACAATTAAACATAAAATGCAGATTGTACCCACATCAATGGAGAATCTGTTACTGTGTGAGGAGACCGGGGATTCTTTGTTTACTTGGGTGATGTGGATTTTTTCTTTTCATTTTATTTTTGAGACTCTAGACTTGACATTGACAGGATTGTTCCAAGAAGGTAGCCATCAGAGAATGCCCTATTGAAGCAAATGCACATATTCAACTACTGTGGCATGTGAAGCTTCAAACAGAGACAGGAGAAGGCAACAATCAAGTATGAGCCTTTCTTTACAAAGCACACAGGGGCAAAATGAACAACTACCATCCAGACCACAAACTAAAAGTGGAAGATGTTACTGTAAAGCAAAAAATGCATAACAACAAACAATATTTTGACCAATTCTTAAAAACAGCACCTGGAAATGAGCCGCTGCTTATCGCTGAAGCAGTACCCATTGGAGTAAAATCAGGTGTAGCCCAAAGTAGGGTTGCTGGGAGATCCTCACATACGGCAACTGCAGAAATTTACAGCAGCACTCTTCTGGAATGCACACTATAGAGCAGCGTATTATACAGCTATGTTCCAATTCCGAACTTAACTGATGTCAGGTGTAGCAGGTCTACTGTACCTAAAATTAACCGCAAACATGTACAGTACAGTATGTGTACGCAAATATGTACAGTACTCATTTTCAAATATAAAATCTAAAAACATATCAAAATCAATATGATTTCTTAAGCATGGTCTCAAGAACATTCTCACTGTGTTTATAACATGGAACATTTTTATTTGATATTTGAAAATGAGGGAAATTGAAATTTGCCATGTTATAAGCACTGCTCACACATAAAAATCAATATGATTTCTTCAACACCATCTCAAGACCATTCTCTTGGTGTTCCGGAAGATCACCTGCAGAGCTCAGGCACGCCTACAAGAAAACAATGCATGAATGAACACATATACACACAGTGGTTTTACTTTCAAATTTAACACGAGAGGTCACATCGCCATCTAGTCTGCTTCCCAAAGGAAAGTATGTAATGATACAGTCCATGCTTCACAGCATTTGTGTATTAATTTGGTTATGGGAAGTGTTCAGCATCCAGAGAATCAAACCCTTGAGCCTCTCTCAAGTGAAATAGGCTCACTGTGGATTAGACATTAAATATTTCAACTCCTGAGTCCTGCTAGCCAGCTTGCTTCAAACTAGTTATTATAGAAGTATCGGAAGATGCAGTGTTCTGTGATTTTATGTGGAAGCATATTTTACACCTTCTACTTTCTAGTTGAAGGAGAAAGAAACCAAACTATTTTCTCCCTTGAATGTCCAATAATATACTTAATGTATAACTGAGCTCCAACATAGGCCAATTGTATGTTGCCCTGTGGGTTTGCCAACCAGTCATCACGCTGCATGATTGTGCTGACAAAGACTGAAAAAAAAGGCTGTTGTTGTTAGTACTATACAAAAAAAAAAGTGTTTGTTGTGGAATGGCAGCTTAGGGTCAAACCTCAGGGTCAAACCTTTATCAGGGACGGACTGAATCACCCTCCAGGACTACATATCTGACTGGCTTTGTGAAAAAGCACTCTAATCATAGACACAAAGATGCTAGAGAATACCATACACTTTAGGTGTAATGACAGTATGACAGCCAATCAGCTGAACCTATCAATGGATATCGTACTAGCCAAATTGAGGCACATGCCCATGTGCCCAGATAGCCCACTGAGAAAAGTGACATAGTGTTACTTTCCATCTGTGAGACTTTTTCATGACATAGTGTGGAGGTAGTTGGGAAGATGTGAAGGCTATGCTGCTAACTGCTGCTCTTTTAGAATGAATTTTGTAATATTTTTCAGTCATCTTCCAAACTCAAAGAACTCTTGCTTTGGACTTATAGCATATTTTAAAGCACAGAACGTAATTATATTTGATTCATTGAACAATTGTTACAATACAATGCCTCAAAAATAATTCTTCAGGGGAATAGTTTGATACAATAGTCTTTCACTTTTTCTTCTTTCAAAAACCACATGTTGATTTCAAAGTATGTTGGGAAAAGAGACCTATTGACATGAGCTGCCATTCAAAAAGCCATTTCGGTTTGGGGGAAAGAGAACAGAAGTGAGCCAGTCTGGCAGAATAATACTGGTCACGATGGCCAGGTGTAATTTGTGAGTAATGTGCAACAATACATATCTGACAACTTGACAGCCATTCAACGTAGATTGAACTGCGGGCATAAACCTAAAAAAGAGATTTCAAAATAAAGTTCTGTCAAAGTTCTGAAACTTGATAGACATGTATGACCACTGTATGAGGCTAATAGCGGTGTCTACACAGAAACAAAATAGAAAATAATGACATGCAGGCTGTGGTATCCAAACTGACGCACAATACTAAACAATTATGGCAACATTTTTCATTAGTAAAAAAAAAAACTAGTGTCAAAATGTTAATTTCAGAAATAAATTGTGCAGATGCCAAACAAAATAGAATCCAAAAACAGCATTATAATTATATCATACTACTGAATATTATAATGTATTATACATACAGTACTGTGCAGACGTCTTAGGCACCCCTTGGCTTTATTATATATATGTTTATTTTTTGAGTGTGTTAGTATAAAAGAACACATTTGAGATTTCCAAATATTCATTCAAGTCCTCCAACATGCTTGGAACAACCTCCCTGCTGATTGTCTTATAGAACTGCAGGACTGCGATGATCTCAGAGAAGTGATGCAGTTTTAATGCTGAAGGGTGGTCACAAAAAATATTGATTTGATTCAGTTTTTAACTATTCTGCCAAATTACTAAAATGTAATGTAAAATGTATAGTACGTTTATTTAGGACCCTTCATTGAATTATTTTTGAAAGAATCTTATCTGTACAGGTGCCTAAGACTTTTGCACAGTGCTGTCTATTATTATTATTATTATTATTATTATTATTATTATTATTATTATTATTATTAATAATATTATTACGCTGCTGATGATGATGAAGATGATGATTATTATTATTATTATTAGGATATACTTTATCATTATTATGATTACAGAGTAGAGAGATGTGCGATATACTGATTAATTAATTAAAGTTAAATGTGCTATAATGGGTTATGAAGGGACTGTGCCATTAAATTATGGCTCTTACTCTGTCATTACTCTATGGACTCCATTTTTTAATGTCACAGGTTCTTATGACATTTCCATAGAAAAAAGGATTAGCTACAATCCACAAGTCAAGCTCTGGTGCTACCAATTGCTTTACATATGGATTTAAGTCTATGTTTCCATCTCCTAGTGCAGCATGCTAAAAATCAAAGGGGATTGGACTTTTCAACAAACAGAGTTACTGTTTAAAAGTGTCACTCCCAAAGGAAAATAATTGTAAACTCTAATATGAGGAATGCGCTGGTGTAAAATCCCAGCTAACATTATTATCTGTCACCCACTTACTTAAAAATATCAACTACAAATCCAACTCCAAATCCTGTCAGCTTCCAGAACAATTTCACGCTGAGTCACCGCATGGCTGGTGAAAAGGTGGCTTTCAACTCCATCACATTTAGAAAAAAAAGTTTTCACAAATTTGCGTAATATACTGGATTCATTTGTATAGATATATGTGTCTGGGGTACTAAAATAGAGAATGGAGAGCTATTCTTTAAATAGCCTTCAACAAAATCGAATCATATTTATTTCACATTGATAGCAGTATACACAATGAATCATTTGCACCCTCACCTCCACCCCAACTTCTTGCCATCTGCATTATACATATCATGTATACACAGGTAGAATTGCAATTACATGCCAGACTTTCACATTCAACCTGACATTGACGATATTTTCTCAAGTACTATTGTTCCACTCTTAGTTTAGCATATTTTAATTACTGCAAGTGTCAAGCTTGATCTAGAATTTGATCTGAAATCGTTAAAGTCTCAAAAAGTGGTAATCACTGCTTCCAACCAACATTGACATTCTTTTTACAGATCTGTATTTATTTGTTTACTACCAGCGCTATAGCTGTCTCTGCTTACCGTCTAGCAAAAAAAAGGCCTTCAGAGAACCGTAATCAGCCAAGCAGTCATATCCAAGTTTTGGCAGAATCTGTTCACTGGTGGTATGCATTACATTAAATTACATTGATGGCATTTGGCAGGCACTCTTACTCAGAGCGACGTACAGTTGATTAGACTAAGCAGGAGACAATCCTCCCCTGGAGCAATGCAGGGTTAAGGACCTTGCTCAAGAGCCCATCGGCTGTGCGGATCTTATTGTGGCTACACCAGGGATCGAAAAAATTCAAGGCTTGTCCAAACCATCATACTGAACCCTTATGTTGCCACACTATAGTAATAAACCTGTGCAAGACCCTAAAAATGCTGATGATATGATATCATACGTATCATGGTTAGAATCAGTGTACACTCACCGAGCACATTATTAGGTATTTATTAATATGTGGTTATTTGCGTTACCGTCACCTTCCTGTCAGCTTTGATCAATCTGGCCAGACAGGAGTTTCTGTCTACAGAACTGCTGCTCACCAGAGACTAGTGTGCATGAAAATCCCTGGAGATCGGCAGTTTCTGAGATACTCAAACCACCCTGTCTGCCACCAGCAATTATTCCATGGTCAAAGTCACTTAGATCACATTTCTTCCCAATTCTGATGGTTGATGTGAACCTTAACTGAAGCTCCTAACCCGTATCTACATGATTGTATGCATTGCATTGCTGCCACACAATTGGCTGATTAGATAATTGGATGAATAAGTAGGTGTAATAAAGTAAAAATGTTCCTAATAAAATGCTTGGTGGGTGTAGATACCTGTACACACACACACAAAATGCACAAACCTTTTTTACATGGGAGTGTTAGGATATTGGGATCTGAATGTGCATGATGGAAATATCATTAAAATAATTCAAGTGAAAGGACGTAAGCATATACATATATTGTTTCATTGAATTTGCGGCTTCAAATTGTGACTGTGTCACTTAGACTTGATTCTTCCTTGCACAAACCCGCAGGATCACCATGCCACTGTCTTTTTATCATATAGCATTGTGGGCATCGTTATTACTTTTCTGTTTCAAAATCAATATTTGTCCAGAACTAATATCGAATAGCTGTGCTGGCATTGTGTTCAAAACTGATGGTAACAATTTGTCATCGAATTCCACTCGGCCAACATGTGAGTTGACCTTGTCTCAGACCTTTTGACTGAATATATGACTGTGACCATTTTGTTTCCATTAATCTGTTATATTGCCTCTTTTTTGGCAGCTTTTTCCTCTTTCTGCAATCTTTCTTATGTGATAGATGAACCATGACAATATTTAATTAAGTGGTAGGCAGAAAATGCATTACTTGTACTCATGTTTTTTGTAATATTTTCTCTCTCTCTCTTTTTTGGAATTGCCACTTGTGCTTCTCAAGTCTTTGCCAAATACTTCTGCACACAAAGCACTGAAATGGCCTGTCTGTGAAACAGATATAATGTATCATACACAGTATTACAGAAGAAGCAACCAGTCTCACTGATAATGTCTGATGATGATTATTTGATGATAGTGCCAAACATGCCATTGACTGCACCTACATGCAAGTACAGAACCTATTTTAGGACATTTATGAAACCTCAGGTTGGATCATCAAAAGGCATCTTTAAAGTTATTATTTCTCAGCCTTCACAGCATCAATCATGCCTGGCTTATCTTCCAATTCAGCTTCATCCCTACACCAAAAGCACTTTATGCCACATTTATCAGACAGAATGGCATCAGTCTTAATGCAGTCGTTCTTTATTATTTCAGCTTTATGAAATATTTGATAACATCACTCCAAAAGCTGCCTCAGATATTTCTTTGCTTTAAACCACAAACCTGCCCCAGAACTAGCCATCATAAAGTCAGCAGGCCATCGGACATGTTGTATCTGTAACTATCCGCAACATCATTCTTCTCAGGCAAAAACACTGGGTCTGTCAAAGGGAAATGATAAATTATATGAAGTTATGGAAAAAATAAAAGAGTTAAACAATATCAATAAAGTTCAGAAAGAGAACGACACTGCCGAAGGAGGAATGACTTTTAAAACATTTCTCTCCAAAAAAATACAGGATCAGATCATCACTAATTCACAACAATGGCATGGCTTACATAAGCTAAACTGCACTGACCAATCTTCTTTGGAGGGAAAAAGTGTCAGCCTCTGGAGGATTAGTAGGGAAGTTATGGCTTGCATGTGTTGCAGGCGACGTTCTCCTCCTATTATTTTGTTATTTTCAAATGGTAAGGTGCAGCAGAGTAGTTTTCTATTTGGAATGCGTAGCCCACAGGCTGCCTGGACAGCATGAGCCACATGTCAACTTTATGTTTAGGCTACCTATTGGGGTACACAGACAATAGCATGACATTCTGTTTATTGGTCCCTTTGACATTGAGTGCTACCAACACGGATGAGCTCAGAATGCAAGTGGACTCCTTATTTATCTTGTCAACAGCATGAATTTTCCAGAGAAGTTATCAAACGAAAAATGACAGTGCTAGTGCAAAGTCTTTGTGGAAGCATCTATGGCACCTCAAGCTGACCGTCAAGAGCAGATGATGTCGTTAAATCATTATTTTTTTCAGGAAGGCTATTCAATTAATGCAGATAATGCATGCAGCTGTCATTAACTACAGTACAGTCACATAATGAACATTAACATAATAGGCTTTTGAACAGGTTATCATCATGCATGCATTGCATGAAAAAGCCCGGAAATTGGCTCGGCATGACCTTATCGACCTGGTCTGAGCACGTGGGTAGCGCAAGCATGAATCGCAGATTACATGTACACTAACAGCAAAATTACAATGCACTGCCCGAAATTGCAGCGTGCTCCCGCTCCTTGATACTACTGGTACACCGCAACAGCCCCTTTACTCCCAATTTGGTGCACAGCAAGTCCTCAAATCGCAAGGGCACACGCCGGGCACATCAAAATTCATGGCAAAAATGCCACTTCACCAGCCTGATGTCTTGCCACACACCTTCAGCCAGCAGCAGAAGCAAGCCCTTAACGTTTAGTAAAGGTACACATTCATTTGTTATGAATTATGGACAAAATGAAAATGCTTACAATATAACATCTCATGGTACAGATATACTGATATACTGGGATTGGTTGGTGAGTAAACAGGGAAGGAAGCCTGTGTGTAGAGATCAATTCCACAAGCAAGGACTTCTGTCTGACTACATATGGTATTGTCTCTTTGTGTTGACACAATTAGTAAATTTATTGTCGTTTACCTTTATTTTTCTTTTTTCTTTTTTTTTTTCCTGATCCAGTGAAAGTAGGCCCTCGATATTTCATTAAATGAACAAACTGTCACCCCTGGGGAACATTACTGTGGAATGAAACATGGCTTGAAATGAGGAAATCCATTGAGATCAAAAAAAGGATAGATAGATTAGGAACTGGAAAAAAAAGTAATTTGAGTTTAATTCAGTTTATTCTCCGCCTTCTCCACTCACTGTTCTATCCGATCTGGACAAAAGAAGCTTTTTTTATTTTTCCCTCTGCAGCCACGGATTGGGAGGGGATACACTTGGAAGCCTCATTATTAATCAATTTTCCACAGACACTTAAACACCTAAAGAGCCATACATCATTATGGATTTTGTTCTATACGAAACTGAATTGCTGAATCAATATGATGCATGCTTGATTTAAACAGATTTTATATATTTGTTTTATTTTTGCATGCAGAAAGATACCAGACATTCAGCATAACAAGAGTAGAGTTTGTCTGCTCTATCATTTGGGAGGAAAAGCACTGGTCACAGTTGGGAATAAAAAAGCAAAAGCTCCGTGGTAAAAACTGTGATCTGAATTCATATAAAAAGATGGGAGAGCTGAGAAAGAGGACCAGACTGCATGTAAAGTCACCTTGTACGATGAAGTAATCAGGAGAAAATCCCCAAATATTATTTGCGCCAAGGCTTCGTTTTCATCCTATCAATATGCACTGACAGATCAGAAAGTATGACCTATTTACTGTGAAAGAGATTATTTTACCTAATGCACCTGAATAGACAGGCACTGTATCACTCTGTATTGGAACAAATTCCATGCAACCCAACTCCTATATGCCTTTTCTCATCTCCTGTCTGTAGTATAATATGCAATAATGCAATAAATATCCAAACATGACCTCATTTTGTCTGCAAGGATTTAAAATGATTTAATATTCTAAGAATAGAGCATGATTCTCATGGTGAATACACAAGCTGTTAAATTTGTCTCAAAGAAATGCAAATTAAAAATTAATGGTTCTTTGTGCCAACATAGCCCCTGAACACTAAAAGTTATCGCATAGAACAGCCAAGTCTATGAGTACATTTAACACATTGATTTCCATTTCAGCAGACAACACAACAAACCAAACTGACAGACCATTATAAGTGGCTGTAACTTTAACACTGAGAAACATACACCTAAATATTGCACCGAAACATTAAGTGACCATTATTTACCACAGTAGACACTGTGAACATATGTCAAGGTAAAATGATGTGGACACATGATCACCAAAACAAACAACAACCCAAAGAGCTTGGCCCATAGGCTTGCCAAGACCAAACAACACATCAGATCAAAAAGCCCAGAAAAGGGGCATTGTTTGGCACAGTTGTGGCTCAGACAGTAACTCTGGGCTAGTAGTGCAGGCTTTGAATACAATTTACAGGATAACTTATGTTATTAATGTACACATTTCACTAGCCACCTTGCTACAGCCAAATACACCATATCAGTTAGCCTAATCAAGTTCTGACAATGTACCCTGCCATCAGAGATAAAACTGTACTCAACACACAGACTCATCTAGACTCACTGTCCACAATCCATCCACAATCATCTGTATGTTCCTTTTATTATTTTTTTCAGTGTTTACTAAAGGTATTATTAAGCCGTTGATTCCAAATTATAAAACTATAACTTTACAGTGGCAAAATTATACAAATACTTTACTAGGTCTTGCTCTATATGCGTTTGGTTGGGGAGAATCCATGCACGGTAATAATAATTTTTTTGGCCAGTGTCCACTGTTCCAAATGTTCAATCTCTGATTGGGTGGGCAAGACGGAGGTTAAGATAGGCAATACCTAACCCTTCCTACCCCTGTCACGGCCCCTGAAGCCCTCCTAACACCCTACACACCCCACATTGGGAACATCTTGTCTCCATTATACTGTAAGAAGTTACTGTAAGAGTTAAGGCTTTGAGTACTTGGGCACTCATTGCCGCGAGACATATAATCAACAAATCGCAGGAGGCTATTTCTCACAGTAATTTCACACTGGGCTTATCCTTTGTTATACCAGCCACATTACCTCCACTGCCAGCAGCCACCGATGCCCTGCTACTCTGTCTGTGTCTGCTGTTCAAGCTACGGTCTGTCTGTGATGATCTCACATGATATGGACATTGCACTTCATGTGCCTCCTCTTCTTTTGGCATCCTCGTCTCCTGCAATTCTGCGCTGGATGTCTGTCCCCAAGGCACGGCCATTTAGCACAGAATCATACGATAGTAAGTAAGGGTAAGTCTTCTTTGTGCTAATTGTGGCCATTGGATCCATTATCTAGGATTTATTACATAAATGCTGCAGTGTATTCCTTGCAAATTCATCCCTCAGTACATTACTAAACAAGTTACAAACCAATGTTTGAATGAATGCACAGGAACGTGTCAGCTGTACATGCATACTGCATAAACGGAGCATATACTACATTACATTACATTACATTACATTACATTATTGGCATTTGGCAGATGCTCTTATCCAGAGCGACGTACAGTTGATTAGACTAAGCAGGAGACAATCCTCCCCTGGAGCAATGCTGGGTTAAGGCCCAACGACTGTGCGGATCTTATTGTGGCTCCCCCGGGATTAGAACCACCGACCTTGCGTGTCCCAGTCATTTACCTTAACCACTACGCTACAGGCTGCCCCATATATATAGTTCAGTCAGGACAACTCACATATGTAGATTACATTTAGATTAAATATATTAATGAATAAACAATGTAATTATCTTGGTTTGGTGCTGAATGGAACTGCTTTAGTTACTGCTGTGCACTAACCTATCAAACAGGGAAGACTATACATCTCCCCCACTAAATATCAAGTACCCAGGACACACCCCACCATAAAGGCGCTATATAAATTGCAACCATTTACCATTTAGTCTGTTGCAACCCTGCTGAAAATTCCGTCTTAAATTCAATTCCAGCTGGTTCAACCAGTTGTTCACCTATAGAGCCACCTAGTCTGCCAGTTTACCACCCGCTTACTCTACCAGATTTGTAGAGCTATGGACCTCTTTACTAGCCACACATTGCAAAAAAAAAAGCTTAGAATCCCAACTGGTCAGCTGGGATGTGACTGATGTAAAGCAATGCAGGTACACAATTCAATTGAGCTACCAGCTAGATGACGGTTTCTTTTACTGACTTACAATCACATTTACTACACTCAGGACTGTGTTCCTGCCGCTGTATTGAGTAAAGGAAACAGCTTTGTGAAACTGAGCTCCAGCTGTTTGTGTCATTTTGGAGGCCACATGGCTTAAGGTAGCACTTTTCAGAGTACAAATGTTTTAACCTGGATTTCAAAACTCCTGGGGTGCCAACTGCCTCTTTAAAACATTTTCTTTGTCATTTCCAGTCCTCTGATTACTTTGTCCACTAACCCACTTCACTGGTGCTATTTTTTTCCCCTTCATTAAAGTGGAGTGCTGCTTCTGTCTGTATATCTGTGACCCAGTATTGGCATCATAAATCCTGATGAGTTGTCATTCTGCTAACAGAAAACTTGTATTTCTTTCCATGTTACTGTGACTGCTAATGTGATATTGTCAACACTGCTGTGATATTGGGCAGCCTATAACCTAGTGGCTATGTTGCTTGACTGGGACCTAGAAGGTTGTGTAACCACAATAAGTTCAGTACAGCAGTGGGCCCTTGAGAAAGGCCCTTAACCCCACATTGCTCCCGGGTGGATTGTCTCCTGCATAGTCTAATCAACTGTAAGTCGCTTCGGATAAAGCTTCAGTGAAATAACTTCAATGTAATGTAATGCCAACCAGGGAAGACCAAAGTGCATAGAAACCCTAGGCACTGACATGTCTGCTCTCTATACACAAATGGATATTTTCTGTCAATGGTTGATGTCAATAATCAATATTCTATATAAGATGACATATAACATAACCATAAAGAATGGTTGAGATGTTATCACTGGAAAATATGGCCAGGTGTTGTGGCTCAAGTCATAGAATGTCTATAATGGTTTATGTGGTCGTCTCACATACCACAAAAAATTTGGGAGCAGTCAGTTGCAAAAAGCATTGTGGAGCAGTGCAAGGTTCATCACAAAAACAGAAAACGTTTTGGTCAAAGGACCTTCATCAGTACTTTGAGTAGTAATTGAGTAATTGTAAAATCTATGTGCTTACAGCAGGTAAACTGACAAACAAATCCCTTACAACTACTACTTTCCACCTATGGACTTCAGAACAGATTGTCTCATCAGTGAATTGCGTTTGGCCAGTTTTTGTTATAATGTCCCTATGCCCAGGTATGACCATTTGCCCTTCCCTGGTGTAATATCCAGCTATGACCAGCTTGAAATCACCAGCTACGAGCTGTTTCAAAACATAGCTTGAGTTGGTTAAAAAATGTTGAGTGTGGAGCTGGTCTGAATGGTCAACCAGCTGCTAGCTGTTTCAAAACCTAGCTTGAGCTGTTTTATTCCAACAGGGTTTGCTGGATTTTCATGACAAAACAAGTTGGCTCAGATGCCTCCATCTAGGATATATGGAATTACTATGGAGTTTTAGCACAGTGCCATCCAGGTGCATCTGAGGTATTTTGATACAGACAGATGTCAAACCTAGAGTTGGCTCAATCAGATACTGGTCTTGCCCAGGGGTAATAATTTGTGACAGCTCTGTTGAGTTGATCCTGTATGGATGTGCAAGTGTCACCACAGCTGATACAATGCTGTCAACCGATGCCAAATGATTCAGTGGACCATGACCGCTGACATCGCCGTGCCCAGTGAGACCTTGTGACTTTTTTCCCTTATGCCTTGTGGGATGATATGAATCACACATTCATATCATGTGCATTACACTCTTTTGCAAGTACTATTTAAGGTTTGGCTAAAATTTGCTCGACTGATATCTCACATCGTTTGAAAGCAATGTGCTACATTTCACGGTTTTCTGTGGGTATGTTGTTTGCTGAAATGGGATAAAAACTAATTTTGCAGTTTCAGGACTGAGAGTTCACTTCTGTATTTCAGAACGAAATGCTAGAAAAAGTAGTTCTGTTGAGTGATATTTTGGCAAACAGCGATGTCCTCAAAAATGGTCATACCATTCAACAGAACAATAAAATAAAGTGTCTGTGTATAAAGCATCTTTGTGACAGTCTTCTGTGAAAACCGCTATACAAATAAATAAATAAAAAGTATAAAGTATATGTATGTATTTTTTTTTGACAGAGAGGTCTGAAATGACATACAGTACCAACACTAAGCATTCAATTCTGGTGCAAAGTATCTTATGTGATATATTTCACCTGCAAGCGGAACAGACAATTCAAGCGAGTCAAGCATATTGTGTATCTGATGAGCCTTTCAGACTGCACTTTGATTTGGCCTACTTTCATAAAGTACCCAGTGGCGCTGGAGGATCCAATCATAATTCTGACAGGTACAGTGGAGTCTTGTGGAATTCTCTCACAGCATAAGGAAAGCAGGACGGTTCCAGCAAAGGCTCCTGTCACTTCAGTGATTAAACACTTAAGATGAATTATAAGGCCGCAAAACCTTCACATTTTATGTATGAGTTACGAGACTCAATGGGCCGGTTTCACAGACACATATTAAACCACACAAAGATTCTCCATACAAAACTCAATTTAGTTCAGGACTAAACTTAATCTGTGTCGGTGAAACTGGCCGAATACGTGGCACACCCTCAGCCATTTACATTTTCTCTCCAGCTTCTTCTGTGTCATATTTTCCACTAAAAATTAAACTTCAACAACCATATTCCATTACAAAGACACATCTCGGCTGCTTGGAGTCATCGCTTCTTTTTCCCTCAGACGTATCAGAGGGAGTTGTTCCGCCGTACTCTATCCGTACTAAATCTGGGCTCTGAGTCTCTCTCTGAGAAATCCGAGTCCGCTCCGGCTATCACTCTCACTCACACTTGACCCATTACTTGGCCCGAGGATAGAATATTTAATACTTTATACTTGAATTAACAGATCGCTATCTCGCAGCTTTTTTAAGAGCCACCAGGAAGGAGGCCGGTGTATAAATTAACCCTGACATTGATTGCAGGGAGAGTGGCTGCACCAGGGGACCCTGACAAACAGGATTAGCGGTCTGTGGGTGGCAGTTATGCCCAGCCAATGCCCTGCTTGATACTGTGGACTGTGTTAGTGTGCTCTTCAGTGCGGCCTTAACCCCCAAATGTCTTTAAATGGTTATTTCTGCTTATTCAAATGTTTCTGCTAGTGTTAAATTCCATACAGTTTAATTGGTAAGCATTTATATATCGCAATCTACTATAAATAATGAATAAATTGATCACTTGCAGAGGAATCAGAAACCACCAGGAATCCATTTAATCAATCTCGAATCAGGATGATTCAGGGTTTCCAGGTTGAATTGGAGGCAGCAAAAGTTACAATGAAAGATGGGGGGTGACTTTCAATTTGATGGGTAAAGTATTGCCCTTATGGGAATTGTTATGTTTTTTATTGTGGACAACAGCCACAGACCTGTTTACTGTTGATAAATCAGTCTTAAAAAACTTTCTTTCCCCTTTTAAGATATGCTTACAGACTGTACATCTGAGCTTCATTCATACATGCTTTGCAAATGCCAAAATATACATCCTGTAACCTTTAAATATTGTGATACCAGAAGCCTTTTTATTTGTATTTGCAATGGTTTCCAAATGTTTTACAAACACAAAATGGTCACAACCAGACATCAAACAAACAAACAAACAACAAACAACCAGAAAACCAATTTCCTTATTTTACAAGTTATGAGTATGTCAAGCTAGGTAGTTTTACATCAACAAAAATGGTGACTATTTTACAAAATTATAACATTTCCGGAAACTATGGCATTATTTAACAACTGCAAGCTTGCATTAGCTCGGTTAATGGAGCAAGCCAATAATGTAAAGTTAAGTCGCATGAAAATGAAAAAACAAGTGTTACATGGCCTTTAGTGCACACAGAACACCTTTTCAATATAGGCCGATCCATGAACAGTAATGATAAACCACACAACCCTAACCCCCTAACACAAAGTCATATAACATTTTGATATTTCTCATGAAAAAAGAAAACTAAATAAACAAGTAAACACTCACTCAGTTTTTCTGAGGCAAGGAGAAACACTCCTGGCAGTCCAGTCCAAGGGATGCCCTTCAAATGTTCAATTGAGAGAGCAAGGTGACTTACAAGCTAACATTGTACAGCATTGTACGTACGACTTATTGAATACAAGAGGATGAGCCAAAAGCGGTTGTTTAATGATCCCCACTTCATGATGATAAACAAGTAGTCACGGTGCTTATCTGAGACAATTACAATAGTGTGTATCATTTTATGTGTCATTAGTAGTCAATTGATCGCAGGGTGTGAGGCTCAAACATTGATCTTCATCACTATGTCAAGCAGTGACAGGGGGGATAATTCAATGCAGGCCAAACGAGTGAAGAATCTCCTTTGTGGAATGCCTCCCATTGCTAACAGCGTGTTTGTGTTTGGACCTCACCACAGCACTGGAGCACACACAGTCTGTACACACATTAAATAGAGCTTTTCCTTACCACCACCTGCTCCATTTTTAAACCGGACTGGTATTTACAGTTAAATCCCTGGGTATACCTGAGACTTAGAGTGGTTCTCCAGAGATTAATGCTGATGTGCAGACACTTACCTGTCAACAAGCCTGACGAGATTATTCCTCCACAAGGCTGGGCCGTAGTCATTCCTCAGCACCGAGGCCTTGACTCAGTCCTCATTTCATGCCTTAGCCCAGTTTCATATTTTACAGCTACACTTGGAAAGATATTTAAAAGTTATGACGGCTCCTGTTCAGATATCAACTCAAAATAAAGGTCTATGTATTTATACCTTCGCCTCGCACAAACAAGGTGAGAAAAAACACGTTTTAAAATGTTACGCTGGGCAGTTGAAAGCACATATGTACATATACGACATCACCCCAGCTTCCTGAAAGCCATCATTTTTCAAATAAAATTTGAAATGAAAATTGCAGCAACCCCTTGGAATTTAAATATAATGGGCCAATTTTGTAGGTATAATTTAAAAGAAAACTTATATTTGGACATTCGTTGTACTTATTGTACAATATTTTACAATTGTACAATATTTTATGTCCTTCCTCCAAAGAAAAGGTCCGTCTCACCTTCTCATCCACAGAACAGAGTAATTTAGTTTAGAATCCTCCTAAATACTATATCAAACATCATTTCTTCTAATGAAATAAGGGCAACCAATCCCCAAATCAGTATGAGGGGAACCACAAACGTTTCAGAGAGATTCAAAAGTAACCAGTGGTTTTTAATGGGGGTTTGACTCCCTGTTACACTGAGCCAGGCTGCCCGGATTGGCAAGGTGGACCTAAGCCCCGGCATTTAATGTTAGTAGCATTCAAGTCTGCTTCTTGCCTCTCCCGTGCTCCTAATCAGAACATATTACAAGGCCCGGGAAAGGCCTTGCCCTCCTTGCATCATAGGAGGTGTTGTCAAGTGTGCTGGGACTAGTTCTAGCAAGCAAGATGAAACTCATTTCACTCAAATACTTGCAACGGACGATTCCAAATAAGCCTGAGGTCAAAATGTTGCTTTCAGTGAAAAAATAAAATAAAATCAGCGGGCATTTTGCTGGAGAGTAGCCCAGAAAGAAGGACCAGAGTCCCACAGCATCGACAGGTAACTGCAGGACACCTTCAGTTATAAAATACTTGAGAGCATAACATATGATTGTGTTGAGTCAGATGGACATAATCATTTGGTAATATTTAACTTTAATATACTGTATACATATACAAACTGTTATACTGCAGCGCAGTATTAAATTCATTAGCATAAATTAGCTCTATTGAGTCTGATGTGTCATTCAGAAAATCTCACAATTTAAATACCAACTTGATGAATATTTTTTAGCTTTATCTTGAATATACAAGACTATTAGACTTATTTTGTAGACTTATTGGTTTTCGCCACTTAGATGTTTGACGCATCGTGTGTTCAGAGATGCTCTTCTGCATACCACTGTTGTAATGTGAGGTTATTACTGTTACATTCCTGTCAGCTTTGACCAGTCTGACCCTTCTTCTCTGACCTCTCTCATTAAAAGCATTTTTGCCCACAGAACTGCCGCTCACTGGCTCTGCCGTTTCTTTATTTTTCAGACAATTCTCTGCAAACTCTAGAGACTGCTGTGCGTGAAAATCGCAAAAGATCAGCACTTTCTGATATACTCAAACCAGCAATCATGCCATGGTCGAAATCACTGAGATAAAATTTTTTCACCATTCTGATGGTTTGTGTGAATATTAACTGAAGCTCATATCTGTATGATTGTATGCATTGCACTGTTGCCACACAATTGGTTGATTTGCATTAATAATTAGGCAAATCACACAACACTGCGTAAGGTGGGAAAGTAAGAGAGGAATTAAAAATGTGTAAATTGCAACTCACATAGCAGCTCACAAGCAATTACATTTTTTTCTCTGAGTGAAGGAATCTTTTAAAGCACATTACTCTATTCAGTGTAAGAGCTGGTACGTGTGCTGTAATTAACAATTGACATGCACTCCTATTTGAACACATGGTATCCAAGCAACAATATAGTTCAAAAACTGATTCTCTGTGTAAATAGACAGACTCTCACTGCAGCATAACTATCATAAATGCAAAATGGTCTGCATTCCCTTTCAAAATGGAAGACTTTACTTCTCTAATACTAGTTGCACTGTTTTGGGAACTATGCCTTTCCCTATATTTCTTACATTGCAAGGAGGACGTTCCAATAGCCTGCCACAAGAAGCAGGTATACTATTAAAATCAGTCCCAAACATATAGATTGACACCTCTGTTGCTGAACCTTTTGACAAGTTGACACTTCATGAGTGCCACTCACTATGGGAACCTTCTGAATAATATTTTAAAACACACATTTTAGCTTCAGCCATGTGTCCACCAACAGCTGTGAATACCTTTAAAAATACAGACAGCCAAAGAGTCAAATAATACTTTAATTATTTTAAAGCAATATATACTGCAAAAGGTGGTTAACATCACAATATTCCATTTTAAAATACATTTTTTCCCACAAATTTCTAAATGTAGCTTCAGAGTTGAACAAATAGAAGCAGAATCTGTTGTTAGTAAACAGCAGATAACAATATTCCAGTTAAATAGCAAGCTAAAAATACATTGCAAAATATCAAACAATGCAATAAAAAGACACAGAATACTTTCAACATGAAATTTTATTTTATATTCAGTATCTCACAGAGACCTCTCTAAATGTTAATACAACAGTATTAAATCATTAAAGCAAAATAAAACACGTTTATCATTATTCATACATTTTTTGTTGTTTATTGGTTTCTTCTTTTTTAGAATAAGCATCAAAATAAGTCATTTGAATCTTAGTTTTACAAAACATTATGGATGGAAGTACAAAATCAGATAATTTCAAATAATGTATCACCAAAAGAAAGGTTGATTCTGATCTGAGGATAATCACTGCATGAATGATGTTCTGGGCATATCACTGCTGGTACTACAGGTTCACATCCATGAATAGTATAATACCAGACATCTAGGGTTTGTTTCCTAGACATGGATTATTTTAGGATTAGGATTAATCCATGTATTGGAAACCAGCCACTACTGTATTGATGTTGTTGTTATGCAAACATACCGTATTCTGTAGAACCTTTTAAACTTAACATTGGGAATTTACTTTGTTCAAGAAATTGTTCACTTGGCTTGAACTTGTTCGGGACAAAACTTATGAGGTATATATGATACCAAAAAGTAAGACTGAGTCAATCAAAACTATTCACAGCAATTAATGTTTTCTCAATTAGACTCAGTTGGCCAGTGTTTTCCTACTAATTTATTTTTGAAAACAACAGTTAATCGAACAACATACTGGAGATTTCACACAATTAAATTAATGTACATCAGACCTGACTGAACGATGAAATGATAAAGAAATTCCACCGTGGGGATCAATAATACAAATTATGTTCCAGAAATGTCAATTAGACTAAACTATCTATTTTTCAGGTAATTACACTGGCTCATCTGGATTATACTATTGACAGATGTTCACATTTTCAAGTCAATCAGCAGACATCATTAAAGATAGGAGATGTAATGAGTAAAATGAACCACCTCCATACATAATTTAAACTGTCAAGTATAAGCTGCATTTTATGCTCTGTAGCAATTTGTGCGACATTTATACATATTGACCTCAGTTCTCCTCATATGCATAGCTAAAACTATATAAATTACTGGTTCATTTTCTTTTCTTTTTTCTTCATGGACATATCTATATCCGTTGATTCCGAATATCTGAATTCAGCCTACCTTCTACTTCATAATCTATAAAATGTTAGATTATGTCTTTAGATTCTGAATAAATATAACCTGTCTTTGTATAACTGGTAATTATAAAAAGTCAATGGATTGGCAGAGATACAGAATGGCAAAAAAACAAAAAGTGATGCAGTTCATTTGTTATTCAGAAAATTATGTAGCAGATACACAGTTAAGTAAAGGTACTTCTCTTAATGTTTATGACTGTTTAGGAATGTGTACCTTTTCTTCAGCATAATCACCAATCAATTGAAGTTTATATTCTACAAAACCCATCTTGTTGTTATAAAAAACATAAAAGCACAAACTGCAGGTAATTTGCAGACATCGCAACTGCAACACCCATTTGAATTAAGACCTATAAAACAAAACACCAAGAGGAAACAATTAGCACTGAAACATATCATAAAAGTGCAATCAGTACATTTACATACAGGTCACTCCAAACATCATGGCAGGCTTCTGTCTGGGCCATAGCAACAAGCTATTACATTTCAAATGTGTTAGCAATACAGAAAGGTCAGATGTTTACAATTCTGTTACAAGGGAGTCGCACGTTCCTGTAACATTTATGAAGCCTCTATCGGGAACCTGGATAAGTTAAGCGCCTAAATGAATCCATGTGTACTGTGTACTGAATGATGATTTAATAAAGCTTTAATGAATGATTACTTTCTTTGTTTGCTATAGAATGCTAACACTGATGGAATCTGCAACAAGAAAGGTTTTTGTACATGATATTTGTGCAGTTTGTAACATGATATTTGTGGCAGGTGATAAACACCCATCTTAAAATAAACCTAATTTAAATTCATGTAAACGTGCGCCTTGCCCAGGAACGTGCGCTCGGATGAATTAACGTTACAGAAGCAGGTGTTTTGGGTGGAGAAGGTGACGGGAGGCTCTTACTGGACATTTTGGGGATCCGGATGGGCCCGCTGCTGCTGCCGTCCCCTCCGTCGCTCAGGGTCTTGATCTCGATGAGGTAGTCCTCCCCCGGGGGAAGCTCCAGCTCCACTGAGGTCCTGTTGGTCTCTACCACGCTGGTCCTCCTGTGCCAGTTCTCACGGTACACCACCTGGGGGAAGGAGAGGAGTCCTGAGAGGGGCCACGGGCACAGTCGCCTGGCCTCACTGGGTGCTTCTTCGGCGTCATTAATCACGGTCGGCTCTGGAACCGCTGACAGTTTCAATTAAGAACGCAGCGGTGAAGAATCACAGAATTAACAGAATTATGCATGTTCTTTTTTTTCTGTTAGTCTAACCTCTCCAGAAAGGAGAAAAGAAGAAAAGCGCTAAATTAGGAAATGTCCGACATGGTGTATAAACACTGATCTTTGCCCCGTCCACCTGGAGAGAAACGGTGTTGATTAGACGTTCATCCTAGAAGCTGTGAGTGTGTGTGTGTGTGTGTGTTTGTTTGTGGGTGTGTTTGTGTTATATTTGTGTGCATGGCCTTTAACAACAGGTTTAGTGAAAATGGTGTTAAAAGAAAATTTCCAAGCTAAAACACTTTGGCACTTTATTAAAATTAGCATTTTGGTGATATAAAAACACATTCCAGATCCTATTTTCATGTCTTCTAGTATTTCACTTTTCTGCAGCTAGACAAGAGTTCACAGAGGACGTAACATAGCATAGTGATGTTGCCACAGCAGGCAGTTTAACATAGGCTTCAACTCAACTGTAATATTAATACTATGAGAAAATAATTACTTATCAAGAGAACATATTAAGTTTTGCTTCAATAGATAATAATGTAACTGCACGGCTTCATGGGTAACTGGGGACATGGCCTTTAGCCTTTTAGATAAGAACTATTAGCTAGCTAGGTGGTATTGACATGCCAATGTCAAGCTAGCTAGCTGTGTCGATTTAGCCACTGAAGAAGGCGGCTGCCAAAAGTAGTCCTGGGTAATGTAGGAAAGGAAAGAGCTGGAGCAGGTCCAGAAGAAGCCTGAGAGGGTGGCAAGTGAAACATTGTGAGTAGTGATGAAGTTAAATATATTACACATCAGATAATAAACCTGGAATGAACTGCATATCACTGCTACAGCTTTACTAATGTTGTAATTGCTCTAGCCTGGAAATTTCCTTGCAGTGGAAGTCCATGCGCATTGACCTACTGTAACACACAGTGCATAAAGTTACAGCAACATTCCCCCACTTCAACAATACAAACTTTCAGTCCATGTATGCTTCAAAGACGGATTTAACTTCAGCAAACTTCCATCTCTATCATTTTCAAAAGTCTGGGACCTTAAAAGGCAATATAATTCCAGGGTGCCTGGGAGATTAAATTTTAGCCACAATGGTGGGAAAATGCCCAAATTTTACCGGCCAGTCCAGCCAGCTCAAATTTTTGCCAGACAATTTTTTGTAAACATCACAACAGAAAAAGGATTAAGATACAGCATACATATGTTTAGTAGCTGTGATGAAACAATATGTATTACATGTATAAAACATTACACTTAGACATACAGTACCCTCTCCCCATATAAAAATAGCGAGATAAACAAGCCATTTGCACTTCCCTGCCTCGTTTTCTCACCCCATCTCATTGAACAATTCACTTTATTGCTTGCTTTTCTTGATTCTACTAGCGCAGGCCTTAAGTAACCAACAGTATACAACCAAAACTGCATGCAAAAAAACTGCATGTCAACTGCATTTGGAGGGGGGGGGGTTCTATTTTTCCACCCTGTAAAATGCCTTCACAATATGAACAAAATAGTTCATTTCTGAATGCTTATGTCAAAATGAGATGCATTTAGGATGTAACAGATGCAGCAATCTGTGAAAATAGAGCATTCTGCCTATTATTGTGGGGTTGTAATCTTCAGATATTGATCCATTTTTTCTGTAGGGGCTGAAGAAAAGATAATATGAATTGCAAATCATCATCAGAGGTGCTAGCGCAGCCTCTGTGGTGGTCCAGAGTGGCGGATGGGAATGGCGCAGAACTTCAGTGAGAGAATAGCCCCTGAAGCTTCCAGCTGCTTCCGTGTCACCGCTGGGCATACATCTGAAAGGGCTGCCTCAACTTACCCAAAAAAGACTGGCAGCAAATTAATTCTTTACAAGAAAAGCAGGATCTATTTTTTTCCTCAGCCCCTACTCTATCCGCTCCCTACTGACTGTGCTACACACTTGCGCAGGATGGCAAGAAAAGGGCAGCGCATCGTCTTACAGACTATTAACACTGCGTGGCCTTGTCAGGTAAAGAAACCTCATTTCTGATCACAAGGTCTGTTCTGAAGGGGAAAAAAAAGATCTACATTCGCTGGTTTGGCATTACTGAATTTATGCTCCATCTAAAAGGTCTACGGGCTGAGGGCAGCTACTGTCAGAAAGGATCTTCAAGCTTTTGGAGACAGGGAGACTGGGCAGGAAACACTAATTAACATTCTGACACTCAAACAGGGGAAAGGCATCCTGGGAGGATAGACATCATCTCCATTTGCTGACCAATGACTCAGCCAAAATGGCCTCTGAACTAAACCAGCATAACAGATAATTGTCTTAGCACATCATGCCCTGCACAGTGATAAATAAAGGTACTTAAAAAAATATATATTTTTTAAAGATACTTTTTTACCCATTGAAACTTTGCCCATTAAAACTCAAATTAAAGTCTCACCTTGTATCCAATCACTTCCGACTCATTATCCATTGCCTTCACATGCTCCCAATTCAAAAAGATCTTGGAGTTTGTCAGGTTCCACTCAATGTTCCCTGGAGGTTGACTTGGTGCTGAAAAACACCCAATCACACAGATGCATGCGTTAATACATGGCATCGATACTTTCAATCTACCTGAATTACTTTTCTTCTTCTAGTATCTCCATAAGCAATGTTTAAATTGACTCTTCTAGGGTTACAATTTCTAAATGCTTCAGAAGTGGTGAAGCATTGAATTCTAAATTGTTTTCATTTAGTTGGCTCATGAACACATTTTATATATGATTTCCAGTATACTCAAACATACTCTTAAATTCTCTCAGTGTTATCTCTTAAAGTAGGGGGGCATGTGTTAAATGAGAGGGCATACATTTAGGAGCACACATTATACACACAGAAACAGTGAAACCACACTCACACTTACACACACAAACACACACACACACACACACACACACACACACCCACACCTGTCTATGCAATCCACCTCATTCAAAAGCAACAGCCACAGAAGGAAGAATCCCATCTCACAATGTCAATGCTTCAGAAAAGGCAAATCTATAAATCTATTACAACCTTCGGCTTAAGAATCGGTCTTAATTGCTGACTATTCATTTTGGAACAACTTTAATTGCCTGTTCAGTCTATTAGCTGAAATTAGTTCACAAACACTCCGCTGAGATGGAGAGATTTATCTTATCAGCCACTGTGTCTTAAACGCTCCACTTTGTTCAGAATCACATTCCTGGGTATCAGATAATTACCAAACTTCAGGCTGAAACCTTGTTATTAAAATACCGCCAGCAATCTAAATCTCACCATCTGACTACGCCTCCCGCGGGTAAATTAATCTGTAAAGTGCTACACTCTGACTGCGGCGAGGAGAGCAGCTGAGAGTGAGGAAGTCAGGAGTCAGGAGTCCTTCAGCCCCAGACCCCGCCCGCCTGCGCGAGTCGCGAGAATAACGCGCGTAAAAATAGCCGGCGACACGACCCCGCCGTCGCCCCCGAGAGCGGACTCACGCGGCTTCTTGGTGGTGACGTTGACGGGCGCGCTGGGCGGGCCGGTGCCGGCGCTGTTGTGCGCCTTCACCGCCACGAAGTACGACGTGCTGCCCTTCAGACCCGTGATGTTGGCCGCCGTCTCCGCCACCCGCAGCCTCTCCGCCTCGCTCTCCGGCTCCCCCTCCTCCCAGTACAGCACCTGAGAGAGAGAGGACCAGACCCAACGCAGACATTCATCTCCCGGTCTGGCTCCCGCCCTCCCTTACTGTATGAAAACACACGCTTTTTTTATTTCATTCCGGGAGTCAATTACATTGATTAGTCCATTAGTCATCCGGGGCTTGTGTACGAGCGTGCGGTTTGTGTCGATAAAAATTGCAGAAGCAGGAAACGCTATAAATTATCCCGAGCTAATGAAAGAAGGGATAAGGCCCTGAGGGCTGGGGCGGGGGGTCAGGCCACTGCGAAGCTTGCGTGTCAGCGTTTGAAAGATGACTGTCTTGTAAGAACTCACTGGGTCAAAGAATCTCTGAGCAATATTAAGCTGTGAACACGGCCTCCCTTTGAAGCTCTCCCGTTGCTTTGTGAAAATTTGCCCATGATAGCGTAGCTTTTCATGCTGTGGTTCTACAAAAAGCGCATACTGTCCTTTAGACGGCCTATTATAGTAACAGTGCGTTGCTGGTTTGTGAGTTGCAATGTACTTGTCGCTCGTTGCCTTACCTCGTAACCAAGCACTCTACCACTGCTGGACTTCAAGGAGACAGGCTCCCAGTACACACCAATTTCAGAGGCAGACAGGGTCCGTGCCCATATCAAGGAAGGGGCTACGGACGGCTCTACAGAGGAATGAGAGAGCAGAGATGTCCAGAAAATTCAGGCTTAAAGAAAGAAAAATAAGCAATTGCACTATACAGCAGGTAAAATAATAAGTATTGAACACGTCACCATTTTTCTCAGTAAATATATTTCTAAAGGTGCTACTGACATGAAATTTTCATGGGAAAAAGTATTGAACACATGAAGAAATAGAGGTGCAAAAAGGCACCAAAAGCCAAGACAACAGCTGAAATCTATCAGTAATCAGAAAGCAATCCTGCCCCTTGTCAGTGCAAATTAATATCAGCTGGTTCGGTCCCAACTGATGACTTATAAAAAGGTGTCTCATTGCCAAGGTGTCACACAAGAAACATCTCATGATGGGTAAAAGCAAAGAACTCTCTCAAGACCTTCGCAACCTTATTGTTGCAAAACATACTAATGGCATTGGTTACAGAAGGATATCTAAACTTCTGAATGTTCCAGTGAGCACTGTTGGGGCCATAATCCGGAAGTGGAAACAACATCATTTCACCATAAACCGGCCACGAGCAGGTGCTCCTCGCAAGAGTCAAAAGAATTATCAGAAGAGTTGTCCAAGAGCCAATGACCACTTGTGGAGAGCTTCAGAAAGACCTGGAATTAGCAGGTACAATTGTTTCAAAGAAAACAATAAGTAACGCACTCAACAGCCATGGCCTGTTTGCATGCTCACCACGCAAGACTCCATTGCTGAAGAAAAAACATGTTGAAGCTCGTTTAAAGTTTGCTGCACAACATTTAGACAAGCCTGTGAAATACTGGGAAAATATAGTCTGGTCAGATGAGACCAAAATTGAACTCTTTGGATGCCATAATACACACCATGTTTGGAGGTCAAATGGCACAGCACATCACCCCAAAAACACCATACCAACAGTGAAGTTTGGAGGTGGGAACATCATGGTGTGGGGCTATTTTTCAGCATACGGCACTGGCAAACTTCATGTAATTGAAGGAAGGATGAATGGAAAAATGTACCGAGACATTCTTGAAAAAAATCTGCTGCCATCTACCAGGATGATGAAGATGAAATGAGGGTGGACATGTCAGCAAGACAATGATCCCAAACACACAGCCAAGGAAACTCTCACTTGGTTTCAGAGAAAGAAAATAAAGCTGCTAGAATGGCCCAGCCAATCACCTGACTTGAATCCAATAGAAAATCTATGGAAAGAACTAAAGATTAGAGTTCATAGAAGAGGCCCACGGAACCTTCAAGATTTGAAGACTGTTTGTGTGGAAGAATGGGCCAAAATCACACCTGAGCAATGCATGCAACTAGTTTCTTCATACAGGAGGCGTCTTGAAGCTGTTATTACCAACAAAGGCTTTTGTACGAAGTATTAAATAAATTTAACTAAGTGTGTTCAATACTTTTTCCCTGTGTCATTCCATTTTATTACACATAACTTAATTCATGGACATCTAAGGTTTGATTTCTTTGTGGGTTGCATGGGTTGTTACCGACATCTGGTGAAAATTCCATGTCAGTAGCACCTTTAGAAATATATTTACTGAGAAAAATGGTGACGTGTTCAATACTTATTTTACCCGCTGTAAAAGCCATCCTATGAAAAGGTTTACACAGTCCTCGGTTGATTAAATGACTTTAATTCCATATTCACCGATTCCAACAATTAAGTTTTGTGCATAAAACTTTAGATATAATAGAAAATGTGAAGAAGAAAAAGTCATCCTATGTCTATTTAAAGCGTTTACACAGTCCTCGGCTAATTAAATGACTGTAATTCCACATTCACTTATTCCGAGATCTGAGATTGTTTGGTACAGTTACCAAATCTAATTGCAATGCAATCAAAACTCCAAACAATATTAATTATGAATCAAGCATCGATAGTATCCGGGTGAAGATATTGGACTGCAGAAAATCCATAGTATCCATTTAAGGTACCTGGGCTGAGTGCAGTAATGCACACTATGCTATAGGCAAAATCCTGACAGTGTCAGTGGCAATTGTGACACGGATTATGACCTACAGGGCAATTGCTCGAAATTGTACCCATATCGTTATACAACAACTTTTGACTGATTGTGTGTGCTGACAATCTGCTTGTAGACCAGTTACAGTATCCCAATATAATAACATCTTGCGGCTCAGCTGGTGGATTGCAGAGTAATGTTTTTTGGATTATGCATGCGCTAGTATGTAGCTCCCAAAATGATAGACACAATTGTAATGCAAGGACAGGCCTTTAGTTATGTCTGGTATTGCAAAGTGGGGAAGAAGTTAAACAAAAACATATTAAACATATTTGAGAAGAAATACACTGACCTTCTTCGGCTGAGTAGACCGTGGTCACGTGACTGAAAGGGCCTTCTCCCATATTGTTGAAAACACCCACTTTCACCTCAAAGGGGGAAAGAGGTGGGATGCTTTCGTTCTTAAAGACGTATGTTGACACATCAGCTGAAGCCACCACAGTCTGAATCCATGTTTTTGTGCCAATGGGACGAAAAGCTACAACATATCCAAACCCCTCCCCATTCTGCAATTCCTCTGGGACAGGCTTTGAGCAGGAGGGAGGCAGGGAGGGAGGGAGAGAGAGAGAGATAGAGAGAGATAGAGAGAGAGAGAGAGAGATAGAGATCGAGAGAGAGAGATAGAGAGAGACAGAGAGAGAGAGAGAGAGAGATGAGTATACACCTTTAAAGACCTTATGTCAAGATATTGGATATTTTACAACAGTTAGTTCCGACTTCAAAACCTTACATTGCGATTGGCTGAGAAAACTCTATGGAGTCACATTAGCACACAATAAGTATCTCCTTAACTTAGCAAAACCAAACCGTTATGTTTATGTTCTGGCGATTCACTGTATCAGAGAAATCATTAACTGGTAACCTAGCAACACTTCAAACTGTCATTAAAATGGCATAATAAAAAGTTTTAATCTGAGTTACTGCATCGTTCGTTAACATTTCTTTTTTATTATTTATAAACGTGTTGGTAAAAGTGTATAATTGCACCAATACACTCAAAGTTGAGACTAGCCTCAGGCCTCATACCTGCGAACACATCACAGCAGTGACAATATCTCACGGTACGTCACTGCTTCCTGAGTATAGTTGCATAATTCTGGCATGTCCATCAATAGATTTTAGGAACAAAGCACTGAAAGACAGCTATATTACATGCTCCGCTCCTATACTGAACAAAGGCAGATATGCAGCATTTGTGCACGTTGTGTTTTTGCCGTTCCTTTTCTGCGTTAGCCGTTTCATATCGCATGCCGGGGGGACGGAGCTGCTTTTCTTTCAGGAGGCGAGCGGCAAAGGCAGAAAGCCTTCGTTTAATTACCGCCGTCTCATTCAAAACGTGTCACCGCCGAGAATAACATCAGAATTCCGCTGGTGTGGCTCTGAAAACAGGCCGTCGTTATAAGTCCATGATCCTCTTACCTCCCATATAATGACGAGTTCACACCGGCTTCCTCCACCTCCACTTACATTGACTGGGGCAACTTCAGGCACTGTTTAAAGAAGAGAAAGCTCTGCAGATGAGAATGTCAAGCGCAGTAGACCTGAACGGGGTGGATCTGTACCACCCTGCTACTTAGAAGTCCTAGAAGTCACAAAAATGCCTGCCATTGCTGTGTTGGTGGGCCCACACCATGAGCATTTTCCAAGGGTACTGGTAAACCCAGTTCTTAAACTAGTGCAACAGGGCAGTCTGTAGAGGTTTTGTACAGGGCCTTATTACATGTGTGGTAGGTAGGTGTGGTAGCTGATTTTGGGGCAGGAGAGGAGCTGATATACTGTACACTCAGTGACTATTTTTTTAGGTATTTATTTATTAGACTTGTTTTTTTTACTTATTGGCCTTCTGCTGCTGTAGCCCATCCACTTCCAGGTTCAATGTGTGGTGTGTTTAGAGATGCTCTTCCACATACCAGTGTTGTGACACGTAGTTGTTTGAGTTACTGTCACATTTCTGTCAGCTTGAAGCAACCTGGTCATTCGTGCTTGACCTCTATCATTAACAAGATGTTTTCACCCACATAATTTTTGCTCACTGGAGTTTTTCACACCATGCTCTGTAAACTGTAGAGAAAATCCCAGGAGATCAGCAGTTTCTAACATACTCAAACCACCCTTGTCTGGCACCAACATTCATTCCACGGACAAAGTAACTTTCATTCCCTATTCTGATGTTTGGTCTGAACAACAACTGAACCCCGTGACCATTTCTGCATGCTTTTATGCACTGAGCTGCCGTCACACGATCGGTTGGCTCGATATTTGCATTCAGGAGCTGGTGTGCAGGTCTACCTTACAAAGCGGTCGCAGAGTGTAGCAGGCTGCCTCGGAGGCGCTGCAGTGCAGTCTCAATGTGAAAGGCACCACTGATGCCCCACTCCTCAGGGACTCACAGATCAGGCCAAACGCACAGTAAACTGGCTTAAAATAGACACTTTCAAATCACATCCTTATGGCCTGTGTGGGTCTTTTAGAGGGTTCCTGTTGATGTAAGCATGAATTAATCATGTCGGAATTTCTACACTCCTGACAAACAGCATCTCTACCCCTACAGACTGCGCTGCTCTCGGTTTATACATATTCATTACCAGGGGAAAAATGAGCATCATTAAATTTCCATTCATACTGAAAGCATAAAAATCAGAGGATTAATGGCTTGAACTACTGTCTGCCTTTGTTTCCTTATTAAATAATTGCATCCTTGTTGCAGATACGAGCCGCAGCTGTTGACATTGATTGTTAACTAAATTAACTATTTTGCTACCCCCGTTTTGCCTTGGAGTGCCCTGCCCACTCATTTTGTAGGGCACACGAGAGAGAATAGAGGTAGCAAAACAGTCAATAAATGTGAGAGGCTCACCAAGCAGATTCATCAAGTGGAGCAGAGATCAAATCAGATTTAATCTGGGAGACAGATGTGTTTCTCCGGAGGGAGAGGGAAGAGAAAGAGACGTACCTGCTGCTTTTGTTCGTAGCTGCTTAGAGGGCTGGCTGGGCTCGCCTAAACCCACGCCGTTTATAGCAACCACTCTGAATTCATAATCCACCCAGGGGTTCAAGTCCACCACAGTTGCATGCAACATCTGTCCAGGTACAGAATCGGGAACTAGGATTAAAGAATTTGATTGTTGAAATACAGACCCGTTCTCAGAACCACCGACAACACATTAGATACAGGAACACGACAGCCTGCTTCTTAGATTACTTCTGAAAACCTTAGATTACTTCTTTTTCAATGAATGTATCTCCATATGGCATGTCTTATCAGAGGGCAGTAAAGATTAGAGTGGAAGTCGCAGAGGGAAAGTGAATTATTTTCTATTCCCCCGACCACTAATGTACTGCAGCCTATAGTGGTTTTTGAACTGTTGAGAGATAAAACATACAGTACGTGCACAATTCTGAAATGCAATCACACTAGCAATCACACTAGTCTCATTTAAACAATGGCATATTGTACACTTGGGTGAAATATGTATTTAAAATGCTTTTACACTTCAAAGTTAAATTTGGGGAAAGAGGGAAAAAAAGCTCCGGCAGAACCGTACAAATTTTAAACAAAATAAATACAGTATACTCAAAAGAGTAAATGTGTTCAGAATACTGTGCAGCTTAATGTTTCTTTTACCGGAGTTTAAAAACAAGCAGAAGCGGAAGTTAGAGCAGCACTAGTTTCTGTGATATGACGTGTACGGGAGTGAAACGCATCTTTAGGGGGGAATCTTTGGAGGACGGGGAGTTCATTTGACTGGGGTTAAATGAGGAGGGGGAAGCAGATATGTAGCCTAAGGCTCTTGGGGGAGGGATATGCACCGCTGCGTGAAAGGGTATCGATTGAAGGGGAACTGAAAATGGACAGACATTTGATCTAAATACATGCCCGCTGGTACACAATGATGTTAAATCTCCAGGAAGCGGATGCAAGTAATACACTAGTATTACAATTTTTTTAATTTTTTGGGAAAATATACTTTATTATTTATACGTTATTAAGAATCGGCTAAATTGAGGAAAACATTTTTTTCCAGCTTTTCACACACACTGAAAAGAGTAACGCCGTTCAGAATACTGTGGAATCCGATGCTTCTTTCACTGGTGTGTAAAGTAGCAGTGCATCCCGGTAGTGTAGGATTGGGGCGGCTCCGAGGGCTCGCTACCTGTTCTGACCGCCTGCCAGCCGATGGAGAACGGGGTCCTGGCCTGCAGGGTGTACGCGGTGACCGGGCTGCGATTGTCACTCCCAGCGCCCCAGGAAACACGCGCGGTGGCGTGTGTAATTTCCTCCACCACCAGGCCTTCAGGAGCTCCCGGAGGCCCTGGAGGGGAGAGCGCAGAGGGGAGGCGACTTTCAAGAGCACCGCAGCGGCAGCCGTTAGGGCACAACAAGGTTAGAGACGCGTCGCGGCAAAGTAGACGTTTCCAGCCAACAAAGGGGAGGCGCACTTAATATTCAAAAGGGGAACATGAGACCCTTCAACGGATGATGGAAATACAATAAATTCCAAGGAACAAGAAGAGCAGGATTAATGCATTGATTTCAGATACTCGCGCGGTCATTATTTCACACCGTGGAGCGGCTGCTATTTCCAGATAAAGCAATGAAAGCAGAAAAATGGTGTGGCTTTCTAATTTCTGACTCTATTAATGTGGCAATAAAGCTTGGGAAAAGGCAAAAAGGAGTTCCCACTGCGGCAAAAGCGTACCTCTTACGATCAGGTCTGCTCCGGCAGAGACACTGTCCACCATGGTGTGGACCATGCAGACGTACTTCCCAGCATGCTTCAGCTGGATGTTCCTGACCATCAGATCACCAGCAGCACCCTGCCAGCAAACGACAATGGTTTTTTGTCAATGTCGCTGTGAATAATACTGTTAAAGAGATGACTCTCCTGCTATAAAATGCAGTTATACCAGCTTGATCAGCTCGAAAATTGAGCTGGTCAAGCTGGTCCAGCTGGGTATGAGCTGGTCAGATCAGTTTGGCCAAGCTGGCCATGAAGTTGGTATGAGCTGGTCAACAAGCTAGTGCTGGTAGCATGTCTGAGCTGGTAGCTGGTCAATCAGCTACCGGCTGTTTCATAACCATGTCAAGCTGGGAGCAGGTTGGAACTGGTCAACCAGCTAAACCACGTCGAGCTGGGAGCTGGTTGGGACTGGTCAACCAGCTAAACCACGTCAAGCTGGGAGCTGGTTGGGATTGGTCAACCAGCTAAACCACGTCAAGCTGGGAGCTGGTTGGGATTGGTCAACCAGCTAAACCACGTCGAGCTGGCAGCTTGAGCTGTTGTTTTCAGCGGGGTCATTAATTTATTTATGTGACCACTTAAATATTAACTAATAAAAAGGCAAGAATAAGGACAGAAAAGCACATCTTTCAGGTTGGGTCAGGATCATGTCAATTCTATTTAGACTTAAAACCATAAGCTGGAACTGTTCCTTTCTGTTGCCTGCCCTCTCCCTCGGTGCGGCAGGCTAGCCAATCACACGGAGGTGCTGAACTGGGTGTTGGGCTCGTTCTTATCGGCGCCGGCCCAGAAGCAGATTCTCATTTCGCCCCCAGTAAGAACATCCCAGGCCTACCCGCACCAGTGGTGCAGAGAGCAGCAGTGGAACGGCAATAACGATTCTCTTCAGCTCAACCGTTCCCTGAATTTTAACCGCTCCTATGATGATGCAGAGGGCTGACATCGCCAGTCCCGTGTAGATAGTTACGGTAGGCCATTGTGTGTTCAACAGATAAGGAAATAAATCCGGCAATCAAGCAAGTGTGTGCTTCTCCGTTCACGAGACCGCGATCTATCGCGTGAGACTTAATGACGGTCCATCTCCCTCAGACGCTGCGCTGCGCCTGTGTCTATTGTTTAATCAACAAAACTGTTTGCACTTGTTGAGTGGAGCGTTGTGTGTGTGTGCTCAATCTGTTTGAGCGCCTTTTCCAATACGTACTCCTCCGATCATTTCAAAGTGATCCTGTCTGTGGAAATCAATTAATTTCCCGTTGAAGAACCACTTGAACGTGGGGTCCAGGGAGGGGTCTTTGGACACTTCACATGGTAGAACGATGCTCTCCCCCACGGTGGCGTCCATGTTCAGGGGAGGAACTATGATCTTCGTGGGTTCTGCAAAAAAACAACAACAGTGCAGTCATGCCCTGCTGTAAAATCCAGCTACAGTACAGCATGCCTGGGCATGAAGCTGGCCTAACTGGGTATGAGCTGGTCCACCAGCTAGTGCTGGTAGCTTGTCTGTTTCAAAACATAGCTTGAGCTGGTCAAACCATGTCAAGCTGGGAACTGGTCTGAACTGGTCAATCAGCTGAACCATGTCGAGCTGGGAATCTTGTCTAAACAGGTCAAGCAGCTGCCAGCTGTTTCAAAACCTAGCTTGAACTGTTTTTATTTCAGCAGGGTGTGCCTGCAGTGCAAGCTAGTTTATTTAATTTAAGCTTATTTATATATGCATGTTTTGTTTCTTCTAATAAACCGTGGCATTCAGCACACCTCATGTGTGTTCCAGTACGATAACGGCACAAACGCGTACACGTGTATTGTTGGAACAGGTAAAAGGCTGCCTAGAGACACGCACAATGAGAAGTGAGCCTTAAAAATGAAAATGAATCTACCTCACAGTGGTGACCGAGACACTACCTGGTACATTAGCGGTGCAGATGGCTGGTTATATACATCACTGATGACATTTACACCACTAGCTAAGAACACCGCAGGACACACATTAATGAAGTAATCGGCATTAGAAAACACCACCTGGAACAAACAGGAGCCGCTCAGGTCCCCCTGGGAATGATTAATCAAACAAACTTCACTGAAGTTTTCTCACAAGGCTATTAAGTCTATTCTCCTGGACACAGATGATGAACACCAAGCACACCGTAATATTACGTGATTTATACCTGTAGCGGATGTCATTAGCCGGGGGGTTGGGTAGGGGCGGACGAAAAAGCGCTTAGATTTTAAATGTTACACGTTTATACGGTGACAGAACGTAGTCGAAGCGATGCGTTCAACGGTTAAAAAAGCAATTCCCTGCCTGGGGTATTAGTGGGCATCCTTCCGGCTGCAAGAAAAATTCCCGAGTGTGCGAATGGGCAAAGGTACAAAGACAACTAAAGGATGTCCCACACAGAAGTGCCTGAGAGCGCTTTCTGAACACATATTTTGTGAGCGCGTGCTGTATTTTTTGAAAATGTTTTTTTTCCCTTGGCATGAGCAGGGTTCTAATGACGGGGAGGAGGGAGGAAACAAAGGCTTGTAGAGCTATCATGTGTGCGACGCTGAAACTTGTCAGGGTCCCAACGGAGAAACAGATGTCCCTTTAAAAATTCATGAGGTACGCGGGATGGATTAAAGTGACCTTTCGAAGCTTACGTAAATGCATTTATTTTGTCTGACTGTGGCATAGCGTGTATGAATCATAAAGAGCAAGCGATTGATGCCTAATTAAAAAAGAAATCCTCGTTAAAACAAGGCCTGATTTCTAGTAATGAGGCCTCTGGTTTGCCCTACCGCGGAGCTACCAGGGTCTGTTCTGAAATGTCACAACCTTGTGTATTGAAATGTCTCAATTTCAAATAGTAGCACATAAAAACGGTATTGAATTTTACCGAGACCTTGAAGCTGAAAAAAAGAGACTATTTGCACTCAGTCAATCAAATGATATAAAAAGTATGTGTAACCCTCAGTTATTAAGGCAACTAAATTGTGAAATAGCTACAGCTGCACTTTTCTTAATTAAAACTGCAAAGTTTGAGGGCTAGAGGAAGGAACGGCAGACTATTTTCCACAAAAGATGGCAGAGATTTTCTCCATTTTGCTGTGTGACCAATAACTCACAGCTGCCAAGACCCGGGATGAGTTATGCCTCTGTCAGGCCAGCAGGAACATAAAACAACTATATATTTCATTATCAATTTCATGCTTGGGTTATTAGATTTTTTTTCTTGCTGGTTTTAAACCATCTGCTTAAAAGCCAGTGAGTTCTGCCAAAAAAACGTACCTTTTACCACCACGCTCCCTGTGCTGCTAGATGTTCCAAAAGGATTCCTGGCCACGCAAGTGTACCGGCCTCCGTCCGATTTGCTCACGTTGGTGATCCGGAGACTCCCGTCCTCCAGGAGAGTCTGCCTGATTACAGAGAAAACATGCAGAAAAACTATCAGAGGCAGAAAAGACGCCGAAACATTAACCAAAGCTCATACGGGGGGGAGAGAGGATTTGTAAACTCGAGGAGGACGTTTGGGGGAAGGGGAGTCGGGAGTTCAAATACCTTTAATTTCTCTTAAACGCACCCTTTTTTTTGTACGCGTGAACGACCCGACATTTAAAAACCACTTAAACCTTCAGAGAAAGAAGGCGTATGCAAATGAAAGAGCCAATCTGAAATTAGCCCCTCTGGTTTTCAGACACATTTCCCGTCAGCGAATGAAAAACGCCACCTGTCCGTCAAGCCGCAGTCAGTGGGAGCAGGCTTTCACATTTGAGAGAAAAAAATGAGGGAAAAAATTCTCGCACAGAGCAATTTTCTTGTTTAAAGCAGAAGAGATTTGCGGTGGGGCTGCGGCAGTATTGACAGCAGAAAAGATTAAATGTGTGTATATTAATAGCGTGGTGGGACACTGAGGCCGGGGAGGGAGGGGTAGGGTGCATTATGAGGAGATGATTCAAAATGAAATGAATCTTCACCTGCTGCCTTATCATCATACAACATGTGTGCGATGCTATCGGCCCGCTAAAAGCCATTTCTGAAAGGTAATGAAATGAGATACGAACATAGAGCCGTCTCACTCGCAAGAGTGCTGTCTGGTCTGACTGAAATCCCCAAGATGTAAGGGATAGCAGGAGAAAACCTTATATCTAAATCACTGAAGACAGCGAGACTACGCTCTTTGTGGGGATCGAATACGTACCATTGTTAGAGTAAAACCCGAACCATTAGCGCAGGGGCGCCAGCACGGAACTCTGAATGGGACGGCCGTAGAAGGGCAAGGGCTTTTTAGAGGGTGGCACGCAGTAAAATACAGAACAGGGAACTGTCCTCTCTGATAATGTTCGATATCCTATGTTTTTCTTTTCCTTCACACTAACTGACCTAACTTTGCAACATAGTTTGGAAGCTAATATCATAAAACTTTAACAATTAACAATTAACGCTCATCTTCTACATGAGGGAATTATATTTTTGCAAATAGCCCAAGCACTGGTCACCCCTGGCCACCCCCTCGATTTGCCCCATGCTAGCACATTTCCACATCAGTAACTTGAGTTCTTAAACAAGCGTTGAAGACAAGCTACCGTACATAAGCACCACCATCTCTATAATCCAAACGCTTCAAGGCCATGAGCTCAAAAATCAAACGATTTCACAACACACCACAGCACTTAAACAAATAAATATGTATTTATTTATGTATTCATTTTATTATGCCGAAGCCAAATCCCAGAAATCAATGAGTGCTTTACTCAGATTTATGGATGAAAACATCAAACATTGAGTTATGAATGCACACCGAGGCCAGGACCTGAAGGGTAATGAGTTGTAAAACAAATAAATGTAAAGAAAATATTTGTTTTTTCCAAGGCATTTTCTAACCACAGGGATGCATCTATATTCTGGGCCAGAAGCAATGACTGCATAATCGCTGTGTTCAGCTTCTCTCTGTGACCACCTCAGTGGACTGTGGGAACCAATCAATGCTTTTTCTTTGCATGTTGGGGCTGGTCCAGTGATTTAGGAAACAAGTGGAGAAATGTGGCGATGCGTATTGACTGCACCGGGGCTGGGAAAGACGAGCAGACAGAGGAGAACAGAGAGGATGAGGCCTGCTGTTTGCACTTCATCTAAGAGGAGCACGCTTCGCAAGCCACGGCATATGCTGGGGAGAGCAGCGTGATGCATTAAACAGCAGGGAGGAGAAAATAAGCTATCTCAGTTCATCCTCTCTCTCTTTCCCCCTCTCTCTCATGTTCCCTCTCTCTCCCCCCTCCTCCCTCTCTCACTCCCTCTTTCCCTCTCTCTCCCTCTCTCACACACTCCCCCTCGTCTCTCTTCCCCCGCTCTCCCCCTCCCTCTTCCCCTCTCTCTCATTCCCTCTCTCTCCCCCTCCCCCTCCCCCCTTTCTCACTCCCTCTCTCTTTCCCCCCCTCTCACACTCCCCCTCTCTCACTCCCTCTCTCTCTTTTGCCCTCTCACACTCCCCCTCTCCTTCCCTTCCCCCCTCTCCCCCTCTCTCCCCTCTTTCTTCACTCTCTCACCCTCTTTCACTTGCTCTCTCTCCCTCACTCTATCTCCTCCCTCTCTCCCCCTCTTTCTCACCCTCTTTCACTTGTTCTCTCTCCCCCCCTCCCCCCCTCCTGCATCTCCCCTCTCTCACTGCCTCTCTCTCCCTTCTCCCCTCTCCCTCTCTGAGTCGATGTTGGAGACCTCTGAGGGGAAAAGAGATGAAATCATAACCTGCTCTGTGACCTTGCAGGCCCTGGTGGATCGCCACAAAGAGCCTCTTACCGTACTTCATTCAACCTCCTGCTCTACTCAGAATGCACTCACTTTGTAGTGTGTTGCCTTTTCAGGGGGGGGGGTGGGGTGGGGGTCTAGCACTTTGCCTGAGGTTAGTACCTGTCACCAGCAGCGTGAAGTTGCCCCGGGTAGAGGTCAGGGCAAAGACCAAGGCAGTAAATGGCCTTATGACCTTGAAAATCCACACTGTAGTTAGTCACACTCAAAAGTGTGACATGGCTGGTCTGTGCGGGATAAAACTAGTCAGCCATGAGCCAATGTTGCAAATATCAGATATTTCCCCTGTGGAAGTTCTCTGTAGCTCTCATTTGCCAGTCCAGCAGAAGTCCGCCAACGAGACAAATCAAGCTCACATCCAAGTGAGGTCAAGCAAAACAAAACCTATTTCCACAGAAAGAAGGGTACGGTTTCTTATTCATGACAAGGTCCCCTTATAAACAGAGGGCATCACCTAATTAGAGAGCAGCCGTACTACATGTTTCCTCAGTACAGTATGTGGCAATAGCCAAGCCCGATCTAATGGAAAGTCACATCGGGCTGTGATACGTGTAGCCTGATCAGCACTGCTCTACGTACTGTACCTCGTGCTGTTTCTCAGGAAGTCTCCACCCTTCCTCCAGGAATAGGAGGCTCTGGGAGAGGCGTGCGGACGGCACTCCATCACTACCTCTCCACCTCTCTGGACCAGCGTGGACTTCTTCACCGGCCTCTTGGAGAAATCTGGCGGAGAGGCTGAGACAGAAAAACACATTTGAGCCCATAAACCAGGGGCACTCAAACCCACCCCTCTGGGCCAGTAGGCCCGCTGCTTTTCGCTCTCCCACTCTAACCAGACTGATTTAGACCCCGGACCCGAGGTGAGACGCGTCTCCGGCCAGTCAGTGGCATTAATCAGTCAATTAATAATAAGGCAGAAAGGGGAAGCAAGCCAATGGCCTCCAGGCCCAGATTTGAGTATCTAGGCCACAGACTAAGGAGACAACATGCAGCTCAAATGGGCAGTGCAATATCTACAGAGAAATAACTCTGTGAGAATGACTGTGGATGATGATGATGATGGTGTGTGTGTGTGTGCGTGAGTGTTAGTGTGTGCACATGCACGTGTGTGTGTTTATGTATGCACATGCATGCGTGTATGAGTGTGTGTGAGTGTGAGTGTGTGTGAGAGCGAATGTATGAGTGTGTGAGTACGTGTGTGTGCGCATGCGAGTGTAGACAAGAGTGAGTGTGTGAGTATGAGAGAGTGCATGTGTGTGTATGATAGATTGTGTGTGTGTGTGTGTGTGTGTGAATGTATGGGTGTGTGCGTGTGTGTGAGTATATGGGTGTGTGCGTGCATGCTAAATCTGTCCCTGTCACCCTGTCTGTTCAAGGAGAATCACTAGAATTAATGCTTCACTCTTACCAACAACCTTGAGTTCAGCACTGGCGTAAATCACTCCGTGGTCATTCTCAGCCAAACACTGATACATGCCAGAGTCCATCAGGGTTAGTTTAGCAATGGTTAATCTGCCACCTTCTACCTGTATCCTGTCCTGGTGATAATTGAAAAAAAGAGTACATTAATACACTGAGTATGGCTACAGTAAAAAGTTATTTTTGCCTGTTTTTACATTCAGTCATCTCACGTGACTGACATAATCTTGTATCAGTATGCAGTCAGGGCCCTTCCCTACTTCTAAGCGCAGTATTAAGCATGATTTTAAATGCTATTAAACAGGATAAATTGTAAACAGCGACATCACCTACAGTAAATGTGCTGATATATCATACAGTAATCAGTGGACTGGACATCAGCTTCAGCAGGTAAGGGAGACATGGAAGGGTCATCACATATATGAATGGGAATAACATTAAAGCAAATGCTTTGTTGAACAGATGGATCAACGATTCTCTCTTACATCAAGGTCCAGAGGTTTCCCGTTCCTCAGCCACCTGTATGATGGCTTAGGCTTCCCGCTTGCCCGGCACTCCCACAGAAGGTCCGCTTCAATAGACATATAGGTATCTCTCAGAGTCTGAGCCCAATGCAGATTTTCCACATCTGAAAACAGAAACACTGATAAATTATTCCCGCTAGCTTTTGCTGACCTGTCATAAAGGAAAACCTTACAGAGAAAAATCTCATAAAGGACCTCTATTCAAGCTTACAATGCACCTTTTGGGCTTTTGTCTTTAAGCAGTATATTTGTTACACAAAGCTAGGTACAAAGCACATTGTGGTCAGATGGCTCGACTGATTCCCAGGACCAAAACTCTCATAACTTGAATGTCACAAACCATAGCCCAGCATTGCAGTAAAGTGAATGGGCTGGCAGATATTGCCGCAAGCTGCAAGTGTTATTCTATTTTTTTTTTATGCTCAACTGGCTAACAGCAACATTCATGTTGGCAAGCAAGAGCTTAGCATCCTCAAAAACCACAAAACAGAAAGGTTAATTGGTACAAATTAATTCCAGATTATCCTGTCTCCATAATACCCACTCACAGAGCGAGAAAATTGTTATTAAACTCAGACTTTATAATTAGCTGAAGTGCCATTTAATTAGACTTGCTTTGCTGAACTTTGACAATAAAAACAACTGCAACTCCAGCTAGGCAGCCATTAGGAATATTTAATTATCAGGCATTTAATCTGAATGCCATTTATTTACATGCAACAGAAATGCGATCATAAAAAAAAAGAAAAAAAAAAAAGAAAATGACACAAACGGCATCAAAAATAGTATACATTGCAAATATATACATTAGTTAGGGATTTATGTTTGTTTTTACTGTGTGCATACGCAAATAATTATTATTTACTGAAGGTCAAGGGACATGATGAGTAATTGCAGGTTGGCTGTACCGTAGAAAATCAGTTGACCCTTGGCAACATTTCGTCCTCGGGAGTTCTGTGCAATGCATTCGTATAAACCCGCATCCTCTGGTCGGAAATATGGGATTTCTAGGACGCCGTTGGAGTTGTTGATTTTAATCTTGCCAGGAAAAGGATTTCCATCTGCTCTTCTCCACGTGATGACTGGTACGGGGCTAGATCAGGTCAAGCACAAATGTCATATCAGCCATACGCTGCATAGTTCTGCGTATCCAGACAATGCGTCTTTCAGACAGATACAGTATCACTGCTAAACAGGAGACACTGGATCCGCACCTGGATTGTTTACCAGAGCCATTCATATTGTGCAAGATTAGCCTTCTGAGCTACAGAAAACATGACATCTGCAGGGCCTTTGAAAGAGTTTTTAAGAGTGCCATATAGAAATGTAATTCATAAACAAAGACCGAGCCTATAATTTCAATACTTTCATTGCATTTTAGAGTGTATTCACCATGACAGTTATCCACAAATTCCCAACTGCACACATGCAAGTATTGCAGACTTAATTTTAGCTGAATCCAGTAAAAATTGATTATTATGCATATGCATTCACTGACAAAGCTAACATTCGCAATGACTCTCTCTAGTCCAGCGTTACTGGGGCGACATGGCTCAGGGCGATCCCCTGCCCGGGCTGTGTCGAAGTGTCCCTGAGCAAGACACCTAAGACTCCTGATGAGCTGGTTGGTGCCTTGCACGGCAGCCAATCACCGTTGGTGTGTGAATGTGTGTATGAATGGGTGAATGAGAAGCATCAATTGTACAGCGCTTTGGATAAAGGCGCTATATAAATGCCAACCATTTACCATTTTACTGAACTACAAGTCCTGCAAGCCACGGTGTCTGCTGGTATTTGCTTCAACTGTGCGCTACACAAGCTGATTTCAAATAAGTTCACCTGCTTGGTTCAGATAATAAGCTAATTAGTGAAATCAGGTAGTGCAGCGCACGGTAGGAGCAGATACCTACAGACACTGCGGCCCGCAGGACGTGGAGCTGTGTAGCGCTGGTCTTGTCTCTCCTAACAGGCTTGAGCTCACGTGATGCTGACAGACGAGACTTACTTTCCTAAGGCGAAGCACTCCAATTTTACTGACGATCCTTTGGCGACGTGATTGGTCTCAGCAAACTGGACCTCTATCTTCGGCTCATACTCCCCCATGACAGCTGCAAGCGTTGAGGAATAAACAAATAAAAGGACATAGAGACAAACATTAAACTCGCCTTGCTGAAGTTCCATCATCGGCACTATCGTAGGCTTTTATAGCCTGGGATGCAGAGGTGTAAAATCCGGGGGTCAGAAAGTTAAACTACCGGGTGTTTCTACTCAGCTGATGTCACTCATTAGTTCTACCTGCTGGATGAAGAACTGTGCTAATGAACAAATCCAGGTAGTTGGAACAAAATGCTCGGGAGGACTTTTATTTTCTGAACCTGGATTTAACACCTCTGCTGAGATGAGAAGTTGATAGCTTTGGTGTTTGAAGGACTTGGGTGTTTGAAGGACACGGATTGAAAGAATGGGCTTATTACATACACGCGATCAGAAGTCAGGGCGAGGTGAACCCACGTGTACTTCGAGAATGAGTCCAGTCATGCGTATCCGCATTTCCATGTGTGCGTCAGAACTCTACTTAGCGCGCGTGCACGCGCGCACATCGGAGGCGCCTCCCTTCTCTCCTGGGGCATCAGGCGGCGGTGTTTATTGTCCTCGCCCCCCCCACCCCCCCCGCTCCTTAGAGCACGTGTCTGGGTACGGTGCTGACAGGCCGTGAATAAACCTTCGACACCGCGGGTGAGGAAAGACGATGCGCGTCACAGCGCAGACGGCTGATTTACGGCCTCGGTTTCCCCGCTGCGAGGACCACGGGCCGGCCGGACGACCCTCACCGTCACGACGCAGCACCACGGGCGTCGGCGAGCTGTAGGCCGTGGCGTTGGTCATCGCGCTCCTCACCACGCAGGTGTAGTTGCCCACGTCCGAGGGCTCCACCTTGGCGATGTACAGGTTTCCCGTCTTCTGCGAAACGAAGCGACGGGTGTCTTGCTGGAGGAAGTCTGCGCGTCCGTTGAAAACCCAGGAGTATTTTATCTCTGAAAGGAAACAAATAGGCAATAAAAGCATGTAAGGACTTTTGTAATATCTTGCAGCCAGTGTTGTATTTTGTAGTCAGTGGGGAATGCAGAATCTGTCAAGGCAACTTCCATTTGGCATGGTAATCTTTATGAAGGTACAGTACCCCTGAAAAAGAATAATATATCAGGATATGGTCAATGGCCTTTTGCTGCTGACTGTTGTTTTGGCTATTAGGGCATGTTCTAAACCAGTAGTCTCTAACCACAGACCCTGGAGGGCGACAAGGTCTGCTGCTTTTTGGGATTATAATGGACTTAATTAATCAATTTGAGCAGGTGATTACACAGTTAACTTACATCACCTGGTTAATTGGGTCTCATTTGGGTACTGCTTTTAAGGCTCTCCAAAAGCAGGGTCGAGGCAACTTCAAATCTCTATAATTATGTTCCATGAATGACAGACAAAGGTTTTACGTACCTTTGAAAGATGTATTATACATTGCATTGTGTTCTTTAATCAAATGGCGAGATTGATACTTAATTCATTTCTTCTTGTGTTCAGTTGAGCCTACTTGACAGCAGCAAGGTCACTTTGACCGACATCCTCCAATCACACAGACTGAGGAGTAATTTGAAGCTTCAAACATGTCATTGTGATATACGTTGTGCCACCATTTGATCTGACAGGCTTTACAAAGAAGCTCCACTTAAGAAGAGTGAAAAGGACAGAGAGCTTCAACATTCAGGGACACCATCACCAAATTATAAACTTTAATGTGTGTGTGTGTGTGTGTGTATGAGAGAGAGAAAGAGAGGGAGGGAGTGAGAGAGCAAGAGAGTTAGGGAGAGAGAATGAGAGAGAAAGAGAGCAAGAGAATGAGGAAGAGAGCATGAGAGAGAGAGAGCAAGTGAGCAAAGGAGAGAGAGAGAGAGAGAGAGAGAGAGAGCATGAGAGAGCTTTTCAGTGTGCCAAAATATATTATGTCCTACAGCTACCTTTCCATTGCTTGGACAGTTTGGGGTTCACTTCCACTCACTTTCTTCAGGGAAAAAGTGAATTAAAACCATTAATGTGGAATGGAAGGAGAGTGACAGACCCCTCATGATTAGAGACTATCACGGTGTGTTCTGCTAAAGGGCTCTGGTCTCACTGCAACTGGAGGGCCTGGAGGTGTGTAATCTTCAATCCTCTGTCAGAATCATGCAATGCACACTGGGGATTTAACTGTACCTACAACTGATGGAATGATATGGCTTTCCATTACAATCTCACAATGACACTCTAAACCACATTTTTATCCATATTATCCCGTTAATAACGAGACACACACACGCGCACGAGCACACACACACGCAAGCATGCGTACACATAAACAGCAGTCATTTACCAGTTCGAAGCTTGCCACTAATGTGTCATATTCCATGCTCCTGCCAAAATAATGTTACCGAACCTTTGAAGTATTAAGCGTTTGAACTGCTACTTTAGGACACAGATTTATTACTAAAGGTAACTCGAAAAAAGGTTTATTCACAGCCTTCAAGATAATGGCGTATTTGCTCTAAACCTTGAAACAGCTGTACGATATGAGGAAATCCCGCCAAACACACAAGCAAGAAGCATTTAAGAGGCTTAAAGAACGAGACATAAAAAGATGAAGGCGTGTGTAAAATACGACGGGGTTAACTGTGAAATTGCGCCGTCTGGATCGCTCCTGGCCATTGATTCGGTTGGAAACGTTGAGTCTGAAAATGGCGTCGAGCCGGCGTGAAATTGTGCTGGTGGCGCAGGATGCTAGCTCCCCGACAGGAGTACGGGGACTTTGAGGGTTTGTTAATCAGCGGCCCACAGATGAGCGGTCGCACAGCTGTGTGGCGGGATAAACGCTGCCTCGGAGCCACACCGTGGACTCTTCTTTAGCGCGACTGATGCCTTTATTACCTACTGCTCTCCTCAAATATTAAGTTGCCCCCCTGCTGGCTCGCCGCAATTCACCGATAAAGTAGAAAATTAGTTTCTGCACAAACTCCCTTGCTGACTCGTTTTAACGCTGAAGAGTGTGGCTCCAAGTGAGAGAGTGTGTACATGTCTGTGTGTGTGTGTGTGTGTGTGTGTGTGTGTCAGAGAGAGAGTGCAACAGTTGTGTGCAACAGGTGTTAATATGAGATTAATAGCCTAATTAGCATTAACATAAAGCTAAGTGGCACACGCTGAAGGTCAGTGAAGTAACTGGCAACACAAGTAACAGCTAAAAATAATATGACTTATGAATGAAAAATAATAAAATACAATAAATATCAAATACAATAAAATAAATCCTCTGGATTTGTCAATCAATATATATGTATATTAGTGAGTTGTGCTCTGTTCTATACTAGCTTAATGCACCCTGTGTGGCGTGAAGGGTTAGACCCCTGCAGTTGGCACTTTGAATGACACACAGATGCTTTTCATTTGAAAGATGGCTTTTCTGTGAACAGCTTTGATGCTGGTGTCATTGCTCAATATGTTCAGTCACGTAACACCTTCTGTGTTTGTACACATTAGAACTAGAGGAAAAGATAAATAGACAGATAGATCACTGCATTTATACAGCATAACACTCTTCTAGACACTCAAAGGGCTTTACAGTGATGAGGGGGAAACTCGCCTCAATCACCACCAATGTGTAGCACCCACCTGGGTGATCACGGTTGCTGTTTAGCACCATTTAGCCAGGACACTGGGGAAGCTCCTACTCTCTGCTCATCTTTAATGACCACAGTGAGTCAGGATCTTGGTTTAACGTCTCATTCAAAAGATCACATCTCTTACATCACAGTGTCCCCAATCACTGCGCTGGGGCATTGGGGGGAAATTTTCCCAGGGGGAAGATCGCCCCCTACTGGCCCACCAACACCACTTCCAGCAGCAACTTATTTTTCCCAGGAGGTCTCCCATCCAAGTCCTAACTAAGCCCACAGCCACTTACAGTAGCTTCAGCCATTTGGTGGGAGCAGGGTGCATGATGGTATGGCTGCTGAAGAGATGGTGGATGACTGGGTTTAAACTAGGACCACAAGGTTCAATTCCCAATCAAAGCTTATTAGATGGCTGGCTAACCACGTTTATTCAAACACTTCTGTGAAAATGCTAGATGGCTGTACAGGAACCGGTACTGGTGTAACGCACACCACCACAGCCCCCGCGGTGTGGGGGCCTGTGCCTAGTCTGATTCTTTTTTAAAAACATGATGTGACTGAGCGGCACGGATGGTGCAGTGGGTAGCACTGCCGCCTCACAGCAGAGAGGTCCTGGGTTCAAATCCCCGTCGGCCAGGGCCTCTCTGTGTGGAGTTTGCATGTTCTCCCCATGTTTGCATGGGTTTCCTCCGGGTACTCTGGTTTCCTCCCACAGTCCAAAGACAAGCAGGGCTGATTGGAGAGTCTAAATTGTCCGTAGGTATGAGTGTGTGAGTGAATGGTGGGTATGCCCTGCGATGGACTGGCGACCTGTCCAGGGTGTATTAGGCAGAAATACACCCAGGACAGGTCGCCAGTGTACAATGTTTGCTGAATGTTTGAATGAATTAATGTGATTGAATACGGGGAGGTTTGACTGTAACATTGATAGTTGATAAGACAAGTTAGGGGCCTCTATTGGCTACAAGCAAATAGACCACACCTCCAACCATCCTGAGAATCTGAAACCCCACGTCATTTTGGGCCTCTCTACGCGTCTACCAAGCTACCGTTGAATCTGGCAGTGAAGTAAAACGATGAAAGTGAATGATATCATGTTGAACATATAGCAGCAAAGGCTGTAACATTTTCTGCTAGCTAGGCCTATTATTGAGGAGATAATGAAGAGAAAATCCCTGAGCGGCATTCAAAAAAAGACAACTAAAACAAAAGATCAGATCAGAGAGTAAGTACATGGTTTATTTCCTAAAATGAGTAAACAGTCTAAAAAACGGCACAAAAAATATTCTCTGAACACGCTAGAGCTAAAATACATAAAGTCATTCTGTCCAGTAAGCAGTGAGTACTGGAGTATTATTCTGATCACATTGGGCGATGTGAATGTGAACATGACAGTGCCTGTTTGGGAATTATGTCAAAAGTGACAGAAAGATGTTTGAGAGAAAACAGGAGGAACTGAAAGCATCACTTAAGGATATGGAGACTGGACTGACAATGTAAGAATTAGATGATGACAACAGGCCCTTCAGCGCATATCGGCGCATAATTCTATCTACTGGGTGATGAATGGTGACAGGGCATTTTAAACTGTAAGAAAAGCAGACGGGTACTGTACCTCCGGAGTGAGGAGGGGGTCCACACAGGAGAACCACAGCCTGGCCCTCTCGGACAGACACAACGCTCCTCGCCTTGCTACTGAAATTCTCCAGATCTGAGAGAGGAGAAAAAAAAAGTCTCTTACTTCCACTTCTCATGTTGCAACAGCCTTCATCTCTGTAAGTGATTCTTCCAAGGGCATTCTCTGAACCATTTTATTTTCTCTCCACATACTTACACTACATACTGTCTCAGGGCACTATTCTCTCAAGATCTAAAAACCATATTGAGTTTTCATTAACTGCACTTTATTTGAGGATGGGATTAGAGGCATAGTACATAACAAGTTAATTCAAATAGCGACCATTAATACCAATTATGTTTAAAAACTCTTACTTTGATCAGTCTTGTTTACTAATAGCTTATTCAACTTAAGTGATTATTTATAGTAGTGGATGCTACAATTCCACTCAAATTCTGTTGATTTACCTGCAAAAGCATACAGTACTAGAAGCGACAATAAAAATGCTATGACCGCAGATGCCTGCTCTGTAGACGTACTGTCCATGGAGACGCCACCTGTATAATGGCAGAGGCGTGGAATCCAGGATCAGAAAATGGAAGTCCTCCCCCGGAAATGTTGTTCCAATCAACTGGATTTGCTAATTAGCACTATTTCCCAGCCAGGAGGCAGAACTAATTAGGTAAATAAGATGGCTGAGTTCACTGGTGGAAGAAACACACAGCAGGACTTCTCATTTCTGACCCCTGGACTTTCTGCAACTCTGCAAACTGAAATTTAGTGAATGCTATTTCCAAACAAAGCCATCCTTTAGTCACATTTCAACTCTGGACATATTTTAACATATTTAAGGCTCAATCTGAATATGTAATTTATTTAAAAAAGGAATAAAAACACCGCACAAAACTGGAGAACTGGACCGAGACTGTAGAATGATCATTCCGGTGGGAGGTAGCGATGCTCTTGCCTGCCCTGGATTATGTGGATAGATGAACCCATTTTCACTTTTTAGAGCCAATTAAATTATCAGCAAAGGCTCCAATCCCTTAAGAACTTAGCTGGCTTTGCAGCGCAATCGATTGTGAAGGCATCCATCATCGCTTTGCCTATAGAATAGCTTTTATTACTTTTGGAATTTGATCAATACAGAAATGTGAAATCAAAAGAAATGTGTGTGCCTATCAGGTAGGCTTAAAAATAATTACATATATTCGCCACAGGGCCATTGATAATGGATAACCAAAGCATTTTTCTCTTAAAAGCAAGCAGAGGGGTTTAAGGGTCAGGGCTACTGTCTAGCACTTAATTATCCGTGAAGAATAAGAATTTTTCAACTCGCATTAGGGTGGGTGCAGCAAGAATCTTTATAGAGTGACTGAATTCATGTATTCATTAATTTTAGTTTAGTGAACAAAATAACCATCAGTGATGCCTTCATATACTATTTTTAAAATTATTATTGGCAAATCTTTCTAGAAGAGGGACATGGACCACAGCATTTTTAGATGCTGCTACTTAACATGAGGAACTTTTTTTATCTTCATCCGAGGGCAATCGTCTGTCCACAAAAGAGTGTTAGCTGTTTGTTTTTTTTATTGTTAAGGGCACCCCTTCCCTAAATGCTTTCAGAATGGCACCTCAGAACAGACTACTACTAAAATCAACATCCACAATATTATTTTATCTAAACAAATGCATAAGCAGGAATCGTTTGTTTATAAGTTAGTTATCCCTAGGCCAGCTAGCTAAACATTATCAGTTCACTTTTGTAGCCTAGGCCTCTACTGCGTGAATGGGTTGTCGGAGCACTAGATTAAATCAATGTTGTCCTAATAATATTGAACAGGACAGGTCATGGACAGGGAGGTAGGAAGGTTGTGACTTAAAACAGTGAATACAGCTCAGCTAGGCCAGTTGAGATGGGGTGGAAACATTCCCTCGAAACCGAACATTGGTCTCAACCAGTTTTCATTCATTTTACTGAATTAACAAAATGATCTGTGCCAATGATCTGGATTATCAATTGACAGGTAAACAAACAGCTTTGTCACATCATGTTTGGGAGATTAAATGATAAATTAAATTGAAATCACAATCGTAATCACTGTGAAATACAAATCCCTTAACATGGCATTAAGGGACAATTATACATTATTATTATTATTATTATTATTATTATTATTATTATTATTATTATTATTAATTATACATTAATTTACCACTGAAACCACACCAACCCCCTAAAATCAAGTACCCCGTAAAAGGAAACCAAGATCCCTTTATGGGCTATTAAAAAAGATCCATCCAGAAAAACACCTTAATGCCTTCATTATTAATGAGAAGATTAATGGTATTTTAAGATAAAACATTTTTTTTAAGGGTCTGGTTTCCTAGTGAATATATATTCAGTTTTAATCACCAAGTACACTTAATGAAAAAAGATACACCACTCTGTTAACTGCCGCACTGGCTTTCAGCACAACCTGTGATAAATACTATCTCACAAAACCTGCACTTCAAGGTCATTTGAGTTACAAAATCTACACATTGATCATCCTTGCCAAGAATATTCCCTGTGTGTGAGTGTAGAGAATGAAGAGCACGTGTAATGTTAATAATGTTGATAATGTTTATTTCATGCTCGTTCTTGAATAAACATGGGGGCGACATGGCTCAGGCAGTAAGAGCAGTCGTCTGGCAGTCGGAGGGTTGCCGGTTCGATCCCCTGCCCGGGCTGTGTTGAAGTGTCCCTGAGCAAGACACCTAACCCCCAAATGCTCCTGACGAGCTGGTTGGCGCCTTGCATGGCAGCCCATCGCCGTCGGTGTGTGAGATGTGTATGAATGGGTGAATGAGAAGCATCAATTGTACAGGGCTTTGGATAAAGGCGCTATATGAATGCCAACCATTTACCATTTACCATAAAGGTGAATAAATGTAGTATATCGAAAAGTAGGCTGTCTGAGTTAAAGTTGTGTTAGTGTACACATGTAGGAGGGTGATGGTGAAAAGAGACAGTATTGCATTCAGAGGGAGTCCCCCGTTTCCTGCTTGAGCCTCTGCCCCTCCCAAAGTCATGGCCCATGCTAGAGGGACATTTCACAAAAGCCTTTGTAAACTTCAAGCTGCTAAGTTCAAGCCCCAGAAATGACACTATAACTCACAATGAATAAACCAAAAAGTTCAGCAAGAACCAATTGTGTTGTGCTGAATACAAGCAGTGAGATTTCAGGACAGGTCCAATTTTAGGGAACTCTAAAGAGGAGCAGCTTCACAGGGTGATGGAACTTAGGTAGTTAGGTGCCTTCCTGGCAATGTCTGGAGTGTAGCACTGAAGGGTAGAGAGATCAGAGATGAAAGTGATTTGGCCTTTAGAGTCATACTAGAGAGGGGAGAAACAAACAGATGGCTAGTGGGGGTGCAAAATACATCATTATTAATGCAAACAAGTATTTCATATTATATTTTTTAAAATATGGCCAGCACAAATTTGACAATTTATTTAATTTATACTGCAGTATTCTATAAACTTGGTTTGTGCCTTGGGTACAGCAAAAGCTCATACCATGTCAGGGTGACACACCTGTTTGTCTATCTGAAGCAAAACTGCCTGCAGGCTTGGGCTATTACATAGAGCAAAATAATAAAAAAACATTTACATACTGTTTGAACTGCACTTCGTTGTACGTCGCTCTGGATAAGAGCGTCTGCTAAATGCCTTGTAATGTAATGTAATGTAACATCCAGAACGAAAACATGTGTCAGTTAAAACAGTTGGGGCATTTCCAGATACCCACACAAAGAATAGTAACCTACTGTGCATACACTCACGTTAATCTTAAACAAGTATACCCCTAACTGGGATCTAAGACTGTGTTCACAACAATATGCCTCATTGAAAACAACACCCTCTTACATTGTACATGGCCAACAAAAGAAAACGTAAAAAAATAAATACATTAATATACAGTTCACCCATTGGACAAGATCCTTTACACACTCACCGATTTAACATGCCCACCTTGGTAGAAAAAGCTTGCATTGGTTTGTAAGCTGCTACAGTGAACACAGCAGTGCTAAATTAAACTAGAATCACAGGATTAAGAAAACATCCCAAATTTAATTCCTCATGTAATCCCTTTGGGGCTTCAGTTCCAAGATTGTACATCCATTTCACCTCCCTTTGCAAGAGTAATTTTTCCTTATTTCCACTCCTCTTTGGAAATTGGAAAACCTCAATACCCAGAAACACGGCCAATCAGATGAAGGAGTCTGGCCAGATCGCTGATCCTGGTTGATACAGTAAATGGCCTCTTGTGCACCGTGATCCTAGTTTTTAATGCACTAGTTTTTCTGCCCACTTAACACACAGCACAAGGACACAATAACAGATAAGCAACACATTTGGCAAGGCACTTGATACAGATACAAGTTTATATCCAATTTGAGGATGAGAAGGCATTTCCCTAAATCATTTAATACTGTATGCACCAGTGACAATGAAACAACAGTACAACACTTTTCATCATGCTACAACTATTTCAAACCATCCCTCAACAGTTTAAAGAAAAGTTTGTGTGGTGAATAAACTTACACCTTTCTTCCATTGCAGTTATTTTGTTAAGTGCTGGAAACCCAGAAAAAGCAAACGTATAGCTGATAACCTTCTCATATGCATAAAACAGAGACAGAAACCAATTATGGGAACTCTAAAAAAGGTATTTTTAAATGTAAAGTGTCCTAAATCTCCTCTTGATAGTTTTGTTTGGTAATCAGGCTAGTCAATTTACATAAGACTATGTCACAAGCTGGCAGTTCATTTTAACTTAACCGCATGTAATTTAATCATTTTACTTTTGTAGCCTTAGCACACTTAACATTACATTTTGATTACAACACAGAACATGAGTAAAAAGTTGATTGACCTCCAGTCTCTTTCTTGCAATTAGAATTCTACACAATTAGCTACAATCAAATACAAAACAATTCAGTTGTAGAAGGGTGAATACATAATTATCCAGACCATATGCATTCACAAACAAGCATATAAGTATTTGTTTGTGTATGTACATACACACACCAGCATTCAAGTGTTTCACTTGTTTGTAGTGTAAAAATGTGGTTCTCTGTGTCAACCACTTGAGAATATGATCACACGATCCTTCTTTTTGACTTTGTGGATGATATTTTCCCCCTATTTTCAGCGTGCGAGAGTGAGTGGTTCCTGTGGGTTTTTTGTTAGGTACTGGCTTTCCCCTGAGGACATAAAATGATGGATTATACATGCTACATCCCTCATTAAAGAGAGGAGTATTTATGAACTCTCTGCCCTGCTTTTATCATCCCAAATGTTACACTCGGTGATCCAACGGTAACAAAATTAACACACTTTTAAATGAGCCAAAGAGGGAGGTCAAAATGGTAGTTTTGATTGAAGATTCATGAAATATTCAAGTAATATTCGGAATACATAATTTTTAAAAGGAGAACATTAGGTAAACAGAAACAGCTGGGAATTCACAGAAGCTTTGTTTGATAGAATTTGTCATCGCTATTCTATGTGGAAAAATAGCAGAAAATCTGAATATTTTAGTATACAGTATACTATATATAAGGTTTTTAAAAATAATTTATCAAGAAAACTAAATTCTGAACAACCCCACAGTAAATAACCAGCTAGAGTCATTCATCACACTGGAACTGAAAAAATAACTTTGACTTAATTCACTGAGGAAAAAACTGAAATATGCTATTTCCTTTTATTATTCATGAGCAAATTTGCATATGTTCCTAAAAAATAAGTAAAAGTCATAATAAAAAAACTTTATATTTGTATCCACATTCAAAGTACAAAATATCATGTTGACTGGAGGAAAGGAATTTCATCATATTCAACCATGGTACCTCCCCTTAAAAAAGAAAAAGTATCTGAATATCTGGATAAAGTTCTATTATATTAACTAAGGGATATGTTCACATGGATATGCGCATTAAAATCAAACCATGGCTTGCTGTATGTCTACGCAATTGCCAATTTGAAGATAAAATATTTTTATACTCACTATAGATCTATAATTAGAACTAACCTAAACACTGAACATTTGACATTAGTACTCTCTATTATCCCCCATAGTCATTGTGTTTCATCAAAGTCTCAAAAATGAATGGGAGTGAATTGGGAGCCAGACAAATTGGAAGTATGGCAATGCAGTTTACGGCCAGCAGGGAAAACGGGTGTTGCTAGTGTTCACTCCATGGAAAGAAAATGGGCTAAGCTCCACAAAATTACTCCACAAACTGAAATATACTATAAGGAAATATTAAGTGTCACCAGCTTAATTGTTCTGTAGCGCAGGGATGAGCAACTGCTGGTTTTCCACCCTCCCTTTAACTGGGAATCACTAATTACCTGGCAGAAAAGAATACCAGGGCTGGATTTAGAGGGCTAGAGTTGATGATCCCTGCTGTAGAGTGTAGCCAATGGGCTAATATTCATGCCTCTTTGTGATACAGTGGAGATTGGAAGTTAATTCTTCATGCTGAATGACAGGCTAATTCAATGCACATTTATTTTCAAAACAATAATTGTTCCTGTGGGTTAATCTGAAGATGGAATCCTTTGCATAATGTGATTCAATCAGATGTGTGACATTAAAATAGTCAGAGAAATACTAATGATAATGGGGTCCCAGATGCCAACTAATCCTTTGCCATTATCCTTGAGAATTTACTATTTTTTTTAAATTTAATAAGCACAGTTATATATTTAGCACATTTCATCTTCAAACCTTACTCTATGTTCAAAACAAAACTTACAAAACATGATACTTGAATCTTGAATATAATGAATTCCTTGAAAGAATTCCTTGAAAGAATTCCTTGAAAGAACAAAATAAACAAAATAATCTCTTTCCTTAATCCGTATACCTATATAACAGCACTGTGTTCATTCATGGATGTATGAGGTTATTGGGCGTATTGCTGTAAATATGCTTTCAACATAATATCAAAGTAAATCCACATCTATTGGAGAGGGAAGAAATCTGTGCCACAGCAACTCATGCCGAAAGCTCGTTCCCAAGAGAGATGCTCATTTGTACGGTGCATGCATCCACTCAGGAGGGACTTGAGGAGATTCCTGGGTAATCTACTTGATGACAGACTGCAGGGCGTATTTACTCACATGCAAACTGCACTTTGGCCTCTCTGCTGACGACGGTCCCGATGGAATTGGCGGCTATGCACTGGTAAACCCCCCCATGTTGTGCAGCCTCGGGGCTATTGATCATCAAGTTGCCTTCCATGAGGTTGTAGTTCAAATCCATGCTTGTGTCAATGCCTCTTCCGTTAAATTTCCACCTGGAGGAGAGAGAAAAGGAAGAACTGTGACTATTTGAACAATGATAGCTTTGTGTTTGTGTACGAATGCACTTCCGTACAGAGAAAGGGAGGAAAAGAGGCAACTGGTGAGAGAACTTAGGCAATGAAAGTGATGTCAACTTCCACATTAGAATTTTTGTTAATTTTGCCATTTTGTAACGTAATTAAGTTACTATAACAGGTGGAAATGCTCTCTGGTGATCGCACATTAACACCATAACCAAGTTTGCTATGGCAGGCATTGAGTTAAGGAGATAGCAGTGGCAATTCTCAGGAGAGTTCTGACATAAGCTCAATTCAGTGAAATAGCAGTACAAAGGAATACATACATGAACATATACAAAATATACAAATATTCTGCCATCTGATAAGGGAGAAAAAAGCCACCTGTAATTTGGTGCTGGGTTCCCCTTTGCTTTGCAGTTGATGAAAACTTTGTTGTCGTCAGAGTTCAAAGGAAAGATGTTGTCACTTGGTTCCTGAGTGAAAACAGGCCCATGCAGAACTATTTTGTCTGAGGGCGGAGGAAAAACACAGTTTAAGAATCAGTACCAAATACTGCTTTTCAAGGAAATCGCAACAACCAAAAATAAACCTCCAAAAGAAAAGTACAAGTTATGTAAAAATTCCCATTATACACAAACAAGTTTCATGGTATATAATAAACTACTCAGCGGTACAGAAGACCACTAATTACCACATAACATATAGGAACTAAGCCAGCAGATTTTACTTTTCCTTGAGTGATATTAAATACCCTATTTCCCCTACCGCCTGGTGTGTGCAGGGCAAGGATGATGGCTCACACCTCAGTCTCTCTGTTGACCTTTTCGAAAATACAAACTCAATTAATTACCACTTTGAAACTTACCATTTCTACAAACAAATCTGCCTCACTTTTGTAGTGAACCGTTCAATGAATTCTGCTGAACCCTTCACAAAATCAAAAATCATCACTGAAAAAAATAACAGTTTTTCGAGGTCCTTGAAAAGTGAAATGTGTTCTGAGTCATAATCAGTCTAAGAAGAGGGCAGCGCTTAGCCTGCAGTGAGAGGCTTTCAGTGTAACACCCCAGGGGAGAGCCATCAGCACTCTCTCCATATACGTCCTTTAAATGTAATAAATTAATTATCCTTTTAAAGCAGGGCGCAACCCGCAAAATGTAGTAGGACACCAAGACAACAAAAAAGCTATTTCAAGGGGCACCCGTGCTTAAAAAAAAAAAAAAAAACCTTCAAAAATCCCTGGTGTGAAATCCAGCTATGACCAGCTTACAATACCAGCTACCAGCTGATCAAAACATAGCTTGAGCTGGTCAAACCATGTTGAGTATAGAGCAGGTCTAACTGGTCAATCAGCTACCAGCTGTTTCAAAACCTAGCTTCAGCTGTTTTTGTCAGCAGGGATCGCTGCTGTCAAAAGGGCACTTTTACTGTAGGGGACATATGCTTCACCATACCGCATATATGTTGGTGTCTTATCTGTGCACATGGCTGCTGGTTAGATAAAGACCATCAGTAAATAGGGGTGGGTGCATAAATGAAAAGCCCAAAAACAAAATACTGTGCTAATTTTGTGCACACACAGTCAATGAACAGAAGTCCCCCCCCCCCCCCCCCCCAAGTTATAAATACCTGCCCCAATATATTTTCACATTTTACAGTCAAGCAGGCTGGCAGTGTGGATGCCCAGCCAGTGTGGTTGAGTAGCCTGGATTTAGAGTCCCAGAGGGAGAGAATACAGAAAGGCACTCTGTTTTCAGCATAACAAGCAGCCTGCACACTAAAGGTATGGAAAAACAACCTATTACTTGTAAGCATGGCTCATATTGACTCAGGTTCGATCCAGAATGTCTGAAGGATACAATAATCCTCAGTGTACAATAACCAGACCAGGATGCACCTCATCTCACACTACAACCGCCTCCCTGAGATACTCTGGGGTCCTCCCAGACAACTCTGCCAGAATGACAATATCCAAATCCCAGTTTATACTTATTCTGTAATCTCAAGCATGAAAATACTGTATATATTCTGAAATACCACCGTTACAAAAACCAGTCTATAAATAAAACATTCCAGTTTTCCTAAAAAATCTAAATTGCAAGTAATAAACTAAAGCGCATCTCTGAACACACAACACTTCAAACCTCTATGTGGATAGGTTACAACGGCAGAAGACCAATAAGTCTAATAATCACCTCTTTATTCCCCATTCTGACATTTGGTCTGAAAAACAGTTTAATCACTTGAACATGTTTGGATGTTTTGATGCATTTAGTTGCTGCCACATGATTGGCTGAATAAATATTTGCATTAACAAGCTGGTGCACAGGTCTACCTAATAAAGTGCTCACTGAGCGTATACTTGCATAACAATGTCATTAATCATAATCAATGAATGTACCTCTACAGTATATTACATAAATCCACATAGTCATCAGCCACAGTATTTATTGAGAGGGGTTGCAGGATTTTTTCTTGATAATAAAAATCTAGAGCGAAATAACCACCTTGCAGTTGTATGCCTCCGCCAACCAGTCAAGTTACAGTTTATATCCTTGTCTGTCCAGCAATAACTAACTTCTAAACTTAATGAATCGATGTAGAGATTAATGTGTTTTTAATTTATTTTTTATTTCATTAAATAATTTATGCCGTTTCTTTGTCATTTGTGTAACCTATAATGTAAACAACATTAAATTTTGAATTAAAATAATTTCTCATTACAATCTGACTATTTAGTTAAATAGAGTAGTGGAATGATAAGACCAAGAAACATATTTGATTATTAAAATTTTGTTGAAAATTGGGCATGTTAAAACAACATTACTTGAATTTTTTTGATTTGCACCATCATTTTTTTCTGTCAAACCAACAACAATTGAAGAATATTCTAACAAAAAGTGTTTGATACTAACTATAAAATATCAACTAATGATTACATCACAAATCAACAAACGAAATAACCCAAGATTATTTTTGCAGCTACATTGGTAAGCAAAACATTATGATGTCACAGTGAAGTTGACCTTTTGGATATAAAATGTCATCACTAATTTCGTCATAATTAGCATATGAATTATTGAGTTATGGCCAAAAATGTATTTTTTGAGGTGACAGCGACCTTGACCTTTGACCATCAGATTCGAATCAATTTGTGCCAAATTTGGAGACATTTCCTCAAGGCGTTCCTGAGATATTGCGTCCATAAGAATGGGACAGATGGACGGACAACAGATGGACAATGGATAGACAACGGACAGAAGGACGGCTGGACAACCCAAAAACAAAATGCCTCCAGCCACGACTGTCACCGACGTGGAGGCAGAAAAAACACAAGGTTGAACAGAGAATTCACAATTAAAATAATGTGTATGATAATGTGACAATATGATAAAAAACAAGATTGTGTTTATGATAGGCTCTTAGAGCAGCAGCCAGCAGACCCCTGGGGACCCAATGCAATTGCTTCAGGTGCGATGCTAATTTACACTGCAGTGAGAATGAGCAGCTGGTCAAAATATGTCAAGTCACCTCTAGAAACAGCCCACTTGCACAATAATCAATCATTCTGCTTTAGCATCTACATGTCCCCCTGTGATTACATCAGTCAGACTTCACTCATCAGCTGGCTTTAATGGAAATTGGGGGTACATTTCCAATGACCCCAACAATCCTTGGGACAAGCGTGATTCAACAGCAGTGAAATGTGTTTTGCTAATAAAAAACAGGCAAGATCTCGCAGCTGTTACCCTTTAGTTAAATCCATAATGAATCAAGACCGTAACATAAAATATCATCAAATCAAGAGACTGACAAATTTGAAAAGAAATAACAACAATGAATTATGAATTAAAAAGTCCCCCCCCCCCCCCCCCACACCTTGTCTATTGGTTTTACACTCATCATTACATTGATCGATAACTCACTGAATTACTGAACTTTATTCAGACCACAAAGGAGATACACAAGTCATGTTTATGTTAAATAATTATCTGATCTAACTTGCTTTCCGTTCTGACAAATTAATGCAACACATGCATATTATTTCAGCTGTAATGTTGGCTACAGTCAACAAATACCTATACTTGTGACGAGTTATTGCTAATGAGGGTGCTATGAGTGATTATTTGCTTGTTTAGTGACATACTGTAGTTAATTTATTGCTAATCTGACACGCATCCAGGGCCCTCTTTTAAGGATGAAAATGCAGTTGCATAAGTGGCAAACACAGATTAAATGATACATGTTCCAATTAATTTAGCCATTTTAAAAGTGCTAGCAATGAAAGCAGTGGGGAAGAAGTTGCTCAATGTGTCAGTGTTCTAGTGTCCTGGCCAAATAGAAGGCAATCTACATCCCTTTAAAAGCACATAATGATTTTCCTGTACTGGTGCAGCACAGAGAGTAGTATATTATGCTGTATTATCCGACCTGTTCAAATTTATGAGATGCATTCTGAATGTTCCCGGGCGTTCAAGCAAAAACACAACGCACCACTGACACCCAAGAATTGAAAGCATTCTGTCATTTGTCATATTCTCTGACATATTCAATACATCATTCTTTTTTTTTTTTTCATCAGAATATGAAGTGCTCTTTAGTCCTGGGCTATTAAGACTGTTCAAATACAGCTGTATTGTTTTTTTTGTTACAATACATACCCACAAAATACTGATAAAATCTTGGTTACATGCACTTTTACAAGCACTTGTAAAGTGAAAAGAGAGGATTACATTAGAAAGCTCTGTAAATATTTTATAAAAGATATTTGTAATTGCACTATTGATTTACATTGACAGCAGTACTCTATCTCCCATTATAGATTCATTATTGAGAGGTCAACTTTGCATTAAAGGCAATTATATTTTAAGACATGCAAATATTAATCATATAAACCATGCATCAAACAATCAAATGACTACTGTATGATGAGAAATGCCACCGTTGTCAATATTGCTTCTTTCCTAAGCAACTTCAGTGACCTCATAACAAAAAATAAATAAATAAACTAGAAAGGTCAATCTTTCATTTGTGCATATGACCAGTAAAGGTTCGTTGTAGTTTCAAATGATCTAGCTTTCTTGATTATGATCTATGACTTACAGTTTCACGGTCCAGCACCTTGATCCAGGATGTATGATTATTTACAGTATATACTACAACTTTCGTGACAAGACACATAGCTCAGTTATGTGAACGACCTCGTATCCATATCAACCACACCAACTATGTATCAGTTTAACTAGCAAAGTGATTAGTCCAGCGAGAGTAATACACACTCAATAAAATGTGGTTATATGATCAATAAAATACATTAAAAATACAGTTACTGACAGCAGTTGGTATTGGAGGTCAGCTGAGGGTAGTCGAAACACTGCAGAACCAATGGGATTTGGGTGAAAGAATCAGTCCTGCACAAGCTTATAACTTGAGGCTTGACATTTGATCAAACATTATTGATCCCGGTGATGGGAGGAAGCCAGCTATGGCCCCTGGACAGCCCTTACCATTGGAAGGAAAAATGTCTGTCGGGTGCTACAAAATCTTAAGGGTCTCTGGAAAAATGGTGATTATGTCTTGGATTAATAGTTTATTTGAACATTTTATCAATCGGCTGTTCACAGAGTTCGCTACATTCCTGCAACTTACCAGCAGCGATTTGAAGAAATATGAGAATTATACAACAGAAAGCCATTTCATTAAAAAAGATGCGATCTCTCTCTGAAAAGTATGCAGATCAGATGCTGCATCAAAGATGACTTGTGGGACATCTTACCTGCGAGGCAGTCCTTGAGTGACAGGAGGATTAACAGTTCCCATGGCAACATCATCTTCAGTTTCCAAGGTCAAAGATTTTTTTATTCCCATCCAATTGGCAGAAAGCAGAATGCTTCCCGTGAAACTTGTCTTCAATCTGAAGGAAATTAAAAAGAAATGAATATTACGGCAAGGCTTTTTATTATTTTTATTTTCCAGCTGCACACAGCCCTTTTAAAATGGAGCTGGAGGTCCAGTCAAATCAGTGGGTCATTAATAATTTATGCATCCAAATAACAGGAGTCGGGGGTCCCAAGCCTGCAGCTGATCCACAGGAGTTGATATTTAGTGTACACACTCTGCAGCTACATTATCTCCCAGGAGTGAGCAGAGAGAAGATTCAAAGGCTTACAGCAGCAAAAGACCAGTACAACTCGCTGCCAACGGCAATGTTCAGATTCCTATAAAATTATAGCTTTAACACATTTACAATGGGATACATATAAAGATAAATGTGTGTGTATATTGTGGGACCCGTGCCATGAAATGTGTGTGTGTGCGTGTGTGCATGTGTATGTGCCTATTACTTTGTTGGATAGACCACTACACCAGCTTTTTAATGCAAATTTATAATCAGTCAATCATGTGGCAGCAACTCTATGAATAAAAGCATGCAGCTGGTCAGTTTCTGAATCCATCGGTTTTAACCAATGTTAATGTTACTCACTCTGAATGCAGAACACAAGCTGTTTCAACAGTTCAAAACACCTCTCTTATCTAACATGTAAAATCGATTTATTTGATTTAATTTTAAAATTATTATCAAATATATCAACAATCAATTAAAACACCAAATTCATTGATAGGCAGAGCAACCTGTTCGATGAACCTTTACCGGACAGATTAACAGAACCAGATTATAATTAAGAGCTTCATACACATACATACACACACACCTAAAAAGAATGGCAGTTTCACAGGCCTCAGAACAGGCCAAATGGTGAGAAGTCTCACAATACAGTGTACATTTGTAGAGTGACACAATATTTGTTGTTTTCTGTACTCCAGCACACTGGATTTGAAATAAAACAGTGAATATGAGGTTAAGGCGCAGACTGTCAGCTTCGATTTGAAGGGATTTACATCCATATTGGCTGATGCTGATCCGTGTGGGAACTACAGCCCTTTTTTAGATAAAGCACTACCAAATGGTATTTTCTATTATGAAGAAAAACCCCTTTTGACCTGCTGATCAAAAACACTTTCCAGGAAGTAAGCATAGAAGTATGAAAGACTACTGTAAAGACTGCACCTGAATAAAGTCAAAGGGCTCACAGCAATACGTGGAGAAATAGTGTAGAGAAAGAAAGGAACTGGTCCAAAGCAAACCACTGCATATGTGACACAGTGGAGGTAATGTTATAGTTTGGGCTTGAATGGCTATCATTGCATTACATTACATTTATTAAGCAGGCATACAAAAAGTGAATGCCAAAGGTCACAGTAACTACCAAACACGGTAGAATTTACATAAAGGATCAGTTGTTAACAGCCGTGAATATCATACCTCTTCTCATTGTAAATGTGATAAAGCTATATTTTTATAGAAATCTAAACAGCTTCGGCAGCGAGTTGTACACACATTTACATGAAGGTCACCATATAGAATATCACCTAAAAAGGACTGAGATGAGCTAAAAAGAATGCAGTGCTTTGATAGTGTAGGGAATATGACAGTCTCGTGAAACATATTAAATTAACCTGCCCTCTTTTAAGAGGAATGGAGAGTGCAATCTATCTGCTACAGAGACACTGAATGTGCTTCAATGTAGATCTGCCAGGCAAGATATCCCCTCTGAATTACGAGGGGAAACGACCACTGTTATGGATCTTCAAAGGCAGAAATTTCTATATGAAATCCTCTGTTCGCTTTCACAGTCCTTCAGACATGAATGTAATGAATATATACAATTATATCAAAGACACATCCTCTTTTTATCTCTCGCCTCAAAACGGCATGGCGAAAGCTACTGGGCAGAAGAAGACCGGCTGTTGATGAAGATGAGAGAATCCTTCTGCACTATATTAGAACACTTTGGGATTTCTGTTGTAAGAATTGGCAGAGATTTGCATGTGCATTTGCCTGCTGCCACCTGATTGGCTGATTACATAATCGCATGAATAAGTAGGCGTACAGATGTTCCTAATAAAGTGCTCAGTGAAAGTATTCTGAAATAGTTTTATGTTCAGATATTTTTCAATTGTTTATATGGGAAGTTATCTGCTTCCAGCAACTGGCAAATAGGTAACACACATTGAACCACATTACTATAATAAAAATAAAAAATAAAAATAAAATATCATCTGGCTCTACCTCAGGGACAGGTCCTGGAGGATCAAGAGCAGATTCACATCACAGCAGACAGCGCCCTGAACACACATCTCTTTTTTGTCATTTTGTTTGTTTTGCCTTGAGTTATAGCCTTAAACTTGATTGATGACTTTACTGTGGCTGAGTTCTATAAGAGAAAAAAATCTCTCTCTCTCTCTCTCTCTCTCTCTCTCTCTCTCTCTCTCTCTCTCTCTCTCTCTCTCTCTCTCTCTCTCTCTCTCTTCTCTTTCTCTCTTACACATACGTACACATAACACTTTTTTAAAATGAAACTTAATTGATGTTAAAGTACATTGGCTGATTAGATAATCGCATTACATTATTGGCATTTGGCAGACGCTCTTACCCAGAGCGACGTACAGTTGATTAGACTAAGCAGGAGACAATCCTCCCCTGGAACAATGCAGGGTTAAGGGCCTTGCTCAATATGCGGATATTATTGTGGCTACACCGGGATTAGAACCACCGACCTTGCGTGTCCCAGTCATTTACCTTAACCACTACGCTACAGGCCGCCCAATAAGTAGGTGTAATAAAGTAAAATTGTTGCTAATAAAGTGCTCAGTGATTGTAATTACACAAATCCGATGTTCCTCCATAAAAAAAAACTATAATGGTTATTGAATATGACATTTGTACTTGGAAGGAATGCATTTCATGTAACTGCAAAATATTGACGATGTTTAAAATAAACACTTCTCACTTAGCCTATGTCAGCATTTTGAATAAGGGAGGGGTTAGGGGGTCGGGGTTAGGCGGCCAAGTCATTAGAGTCCTAGAAAGTGGACCGGACAGAAAATTAATTGGGAACCCCTGGTGTACATGCTGATTATGCAAATGAATGCAGTAGCCAAACAGTATGTATAGTAAGACATACTGCCTTTACAGCAATAGTGTAAAAAGTTTAAATATATTCATAAATAAATGCAAAAATATATAAAAGCATGTATTTACATATATACATAAATGGATTTCATGTCATCCAAGTAGAGCAGAAAGGATGCCAAGTGAAGTGGTCAGCACATTTTGTTTACAAGAACAGTTCATTTCTGAAAACTTGTGTATGTTGGAAAGAAATGGACAGTCAAAAGTGATGGGAGTCTTGTTTGAAGGCATTCTCTGAAGGCATACTATGCAAGATTTCTTTGCTTCCCATCTGCTTTTACAATGAAAGATGTCAACCTGACCTACACCCCCAAGTTGAAAAAACTCACCCACCTATAAAACAACTCTATCTTATTCTGGAAAGCTCTTGGAAGCTTTGAAAAAATTGTATTGCAGATTAGCAAGTGATAACTGTGATACAAAAGTACAACAGTAGCTCATTCATATCAGCCAATCAGTCACCAGCAGGTACACCGAAATGCTGAACTGACATTTCCGATAGCACAAACTCCCACTTTGCTGCTATATGCAGCAAAGTTACAGGGTAGCCAGTTTGAGCTTAGTGGATTTGCAACAGATATTTTGGTCTGGCTAGCTTTGTCAGGCTGGTTTGCAACACTGCATTGCAGACTGCTGGAATCATGTCTCTGATGCCTCTGATATGCTCGACTAACATATGCGATAGCAAAAGTCATATGCAGCAAAGTTACAAGGTAGATAACTTTACATTACAGTTATTTAGCTGACACTTTTACACTAAAAGTTGATTTGACAAACCAGGGGCCAATCCCCCCTGGAGCAATGTAGGGTTAAAGGCCTTTCTCGATGAGCCACCATTGCAGGGATCATATTGTGGTTAGACTGCAGTTTGAACCACCAACCCTCTAGGTCCCAGTAAAGCAACTATATATACTATAGGGTGCCCCAATAGCTTTAGCTAAATGTTAGTGCAACACCAGGAATTTTCAGTCTGCTCTAGTCCGCCTGGAATTCACAATTCTGTAACGTAAGCTGGCATACATGTTTTATATTCATCAGACATCTCAAGTCTTCTGGAACATCCGGGAGTCTTTTGGATTTCAACATGAACTGGAATGCCCAGAAGAGGAAATACGCCGGTGGAACCTCCCAAAAAGTAAGCAGTAGCACTATTCAGGGGGACCCAGCTATCATGGCCAGCCAGCTGACGTACAAAGCTGAATTTAGGTAGCTAATAACAGCAGCTACCTAATGTTACCGAACGCTGGCCAGCCACTTGCTTTACGGTTTCCCACCAAGGCCATCTCTCGCAATCCCAGCTAACACACCACTGTACTAACCAATTCACACACACTTCCTCTTGCCCTCCTCCTCCTTCTTCCTATTGAAGACATGCTTTTTAATTACAGGACAGAAGGGAAATTTTAGAATAAAAAATACAGGTAGACAAACAATGATTTGGGAGGAAGTGAACACAGGCAGATGTTGCCAGTGTATCAAGATAATGACTGAGCATGTTTATTTTACAATATCTTCAAGGTGAAATTCCTAGATAGTATGCCTTTAAATGACCAAATGCTTCTTATGATCACTTAGATTGATGTGCTGGTGTGGAATAAATGATAATGGTGATAATGGAACGATGATGATGACGTCGGATGATGATTATTAGTATTAGTATTATTATGCTTGAGGAATTGCATTGCATTTACTCATGGTACCAAGGTTAAAGTGGGTAGATAGTAGATGATCCATTAAAATTCCCAAATGACTGCCCTATCATTACCCTCCCAGAAGGTACATGCTGTGGGTCAAGCCAAGGGGCACAGTTAACCTCTACAAAGTCAAAGCGGCCCAGGCGTGGAGGCAGTCTTCCAGCACCTGCATGGTTTTTTGAGGTTTTAAGTACTGAACTTGGGAAAAGGTAGAAAAGCATTCATGGCAGACATAATGTAATAAAATGTATTAATGGTCTTCATTATATGCACTCAGATGTCCCGGAGAAATAAAGATGATAATATGCGACAGTGGATGAAAACCAAAAAGAAAGTGAGAAGCACTGACCATGTGAGAAATGGAAGTAGATGGTGCTTGAGATGGAAGCAGAGATTAAATTAGATGAGATTGATTATGTCCCTCTATTATCTACTTGGAGGGACCAAGAATTCTGACCTTCAGTGCATCTTTTCCTCCGTCATCTCTATTGATTTGGTTTCCATTTTTTAACCTCCTGCTTTTGTTTGTCATTCCCCTCACAGTTCTAGCATGAGACTCAATCAAGAATAGGAGAAGAAGTCAATAACAGGAAATTTGGTTGATGTCTTTCCTTATGAGTGTTACAGAGATGATGCATCTCTTGTCGAGCAGAGAAATTGATGCTGAAATAGTATCCGTCGAATAATAAAAAGCAAACTTACTCTTCACATCCAATCCAAAGAAACAATTTTTATTGGGTTTCTTTAATAAAAAATGGTATTACACACTCAATCATTCTATCACCTGTTTTTGTAAGAATATATTGCTTTCCAATACGGGTCCAAATTAGAGACTTGGGACTGTACTGCGAAGGAAACTTTTAACATACCCAGGGTTTCTTTGTGAAACTGCATTCGGGTTTAACTGGTATCACAGAGGTGGTTATGAACTTCTGAATGAACAACCACTTTGTTAATCAAGCTCTTCCCGTAAGAGGTTGTGTATGCAACAATGAGCCTACAGCGGTACAGCACTCGAGCAGCATACATTATTTCTCACCAGAGGAAGAATATGGATATGGGTGAATGGATATAATTGATGGATACAGAAAACATAAACCAATCATAATGGCAAGAAGCAACACCGTTGCAACCAACAAAGCCAGGGAGAAGCACTGGCAAATTCCTAATAATATAAATGTGTTTGTTAATACCTTATTTACCTTACTGCACCAAAACATAACAAAACATAACAAATACATCTGCACTCTCACAAATTGTCCTACAGTTCCTTTATAATGTGATAACTGCACATTCTAGAGCTCCTAAACCATAAACCTGATACAGGATATTTAAAATATTGCCTGAAGCAATCACACCAAAGTTTATTCATAAATTCAGAAATTATGGCACTCAGGCCCATAATTAAGGGGAGGGGATGTGGAAGCATGGGGCACAAGAAGCAGGCCCATTGAGAATCGATTTCTCAAATAGCGTATCCTAGGAGGATAATTGCACAGCGTAAAGCCTGAAACACTTATTTTTACTTCAGTCCATCTTCCATATTTGTGAGGGATCCGGGTTTTTAATCCATTTTTGCCATGTAGTAGTTGAACTATTGCCATTACCTAGAGTACAGCTCTCAGCAAACCTGGGTCAAAATGGAGATTAGAACTAAAATAAAAATGTTAGAAAATATTAAATGGTAAAGTCAAGGGAAAAAAAATATCCATTGGATGTGATAAGGCCCCCACTTACTGACCTTTTATCTAGTTAGAGAACAATGTCTGTCATGTTACAAGTCTTGAGGAGTATTCAATTCATTACACATTGTTCACCATTTTCCATTTCAAAGGGAAATAGGGCCCTTTTGTAATTACAATATTGTATCACTAGATGGTGATGTGAATATTGTCACTTTTATTTTCAACTGAATTACATTGCTATTATTATTATTATTATTATTATTATTATTATTATTATTATTATTATTATTATTTTATTTATTTATTTATTTATTTATTTATTTGTTAATTTCTGGTATTATGACCTAACACATGATGTAGATTTAAGCATTTAGCATGACTACTTCCCATATTTGTAAAAATGTTGTAATATTAGATTATATTTTGAGAGGGGCAGATGCTGGAATGACCAGAGCAGCCATACAGTCCATTTTCAGCGATTGCCTAACAAGCTCCATAAGCCTAAAGTCATTAACGTTTCTGCTGATCGATGCTAATTTATATTATCTGTCAGATTTCATTTTCAGGGGGATCGAATTTCTCACATATTTTCACTGCAGCAAAAGGCAGTAGCACATCTCGACGCCTCCCCCATGAATCTGAAAGTTAAAGTAGTGCTCCTGTTTGCCTTTGTTAATGCAACCCAGCTATGATTATGCCTGTCAGACAGGAACACAACATCCGGCAAACAACGAGGGAGAGCCATTGCTTTGTCAGATAGCACAGCTCTGTTTTAATGATGCATAGGTCCTCCGCTATCCACCGGGAGAATGTTTTTCTTGGTCACAGTCCAGAAATTTAAAGTAGTTGCTCATGATGCCTATGATTAATTTATATACCTGCGAAAAATACAACGGCCATAATTCTTGTGGCCAGCAGATAGTGGGCGCAGGTGTTGGAAATACCAAGTGGGATGAATCCGAGCTAATGGTGCCTGCAAGGGAAACTATCCGTCTGGGATAATCCCTAATAATGCTGTAGCACAGATAATGTACGGCTTAAGGGTCGGCCAGAGATGCAGAGATAGGAGAGGACAAATCAGGACAATAAATAAATAAATCACTCGGCTTAATTAGTATCCAAGAGCAGAATGACTTTGTTGAGAATAATTAAATAATAAAATAATATATATAAATAAATATAAAAAAAATAAATAAAAAAAAATGCACTCTTGTGACCACTGTTCCACTTCATTACTTCTTGAGCTCTGAGTTACTTAGGTGGAGAAATTAAAGTCAGGAGCAGGATTTGTGAGAGATAATTAAACCTATCTGTCTTTAATTACCACACACTAGTCACACTGTGGATCAATCAGGAAAAAAATAGGTTCTGTGGTCTTGGTATGAACTAGGGACTGAACCAACTGCCTTCTGCTGTCAGGGTAGTGGCCACTGCCCAAAACTCAGCTAATTAGACTTAAGATTGTGATTTTAGATATAGCTAGCTACATTAGCTAAGGTAGATGCCGTACATAAATGGAAAACTAGCTGAGCTGCACTCCTTTGTCAGGGGTGTCTACATTTGTGTTACAATACAGAGAAAACAGGACAAACCAACAAACAAATGAACAAAAAATTTAAATAAAATACAGACCTTGGTTCATAATTTACACCTGAGTGTTATAGAAATGCACAACTCTTTCTGCATATTCAGTGGCTCAGTGGCATGTGAGCTTTGCTGTGCAGGATGACCATAGTATACCAATAGCTGAACGGCAGATTTTTATGACTGATTCCCAGTCAGGTCTTAAACCTTAAATGTATCCAACTGATAATGTTAGTTCTCTTAAGTTACCCCGGATAAGGACAATTCAATGAAGTCTACATGAGACTCCTTACAAAGACAGCTTCTCATGGACTTGCCAGAAATGAGAGCTGGTGGAGCACACACAGAAATGCACTCTGTAAAATGGACAAGGTAGAACGGTAAAATGACGTTTCAACGTCAACAACGCCTTCCTCATTCAAAAATATGGGAGTCTCATATGGTTTATTTGTCCTGGTTGTCAAGCATCGATTCGAGCCTCTGTTTTTAGCTGGCTTGTACCGCGTTGGGTATTTTCCTTTCTGCAACAATTATGTTGTGTAATGCAATCACATTTTCCCCAATATGAGGAGAAACAATGATCTAAATCAGTAATTCCTTTTTCTGCCTTTGGGAATGCGGGCCTTTTTCGAACCTGTATTGAACACTAATATGAGTGCAGAAAGCTCTCAATGGATATCACGCTCCAAAATGAAATATGAGAGATGGTTTTCCCCAACCAGCGATATTAATTGTTGACTGTTTACTCCATATTCAAGGCTTACAGCCTGGATCATAACAAACGAGCCAAGCAACAATATGTAAATAAGCAGAAAAAAGACACACATAATGTGTGTGTGTTGAACATGAATAGATATCAAACAAAACAAATCTGGGGTAGAATCAAAGGCAGATGACAGCTATCTTGTGTTCAAAGCCAAAACAGTTATATTTGTGAAGGGAACTTTTTTTAACTTCACCACAACACATATTCAAGCTAATGGAGGGCCCTCTTCGACAGCTTGAAAAGCAGCTCTTAAAAGGCCACCATTAAGTCTGAGTGCGAAACTGTATATTGCATGAGATTAACACAGCACCATAAAATATCATGGGGATGTGCGTCTTTTTGTGCTGCGCTAAGTTAAACCCAAATTGTTTTGTTGGCTTCAGACGACATCTCTAATTATGATTCATTTTAACGATAAAACGTTCTGGCGTATCATCCATTGCAGTGACATTGGTATTCTGTTGGGTTTAATATTCCACAATTTCCCCTTTCTCCGTCCATATAAACAGTCTTTTGTCAATTATAATTCGGACATTAAGCTTAAGGATGTTTAGGACGGTGCTGTTCGGCCATCTTTCACAATGAGGGACTCAATAAGAGCACCCTCACTCAGTACATAAACAATGTGCTACTTCATGACAAGCTCAGAGTCTATAGTTTGATTTTGTTCAAGGCACTAATTGAATTATTGAAAGGGTTCTTTGATAGTCAAACATTTGTACTCCAGTCATTTCAGTCTTATTCCATTTGGGTTGAAATTATGCCAAGACTTAAAAAGAATAATAAAACCATAGACAAAGATAGTCGAATCTAGAAAGAAATACCAATTTTGGTACCATGTTGAACATGATTAATTTCTGAATACGTAAATGTTGCTTTTGGTAGAGAGATCCAGGAGACCAAACAAAAACAAACACACGCACACGCACACACACAAACACGCACACATACGGTATACATACTATGTTCTCATACAATAAGAAACATCTTATTAACATTATTTCCCATTAACATAAGAAACCCAGGCTGTTGTATTCTTGCACTAAGAATCATTTTCATGAAGGCGTTATAAATAAAAAGCTGCTTCAACACAGCCTCAAATGAGAATTGTTTGTCTACTGTGCAGATGTACATTCAACCCAATAATAAGGCATCTTTCTTACTTATTTCACAAATGAATGAATAATGATATTATAATTCTAATACATGTATTATGTGAACATGCAGTCCTTTAAAATATTTCCATAAATGCTTTCAAAAGTTCCCTTAGAGTCCCTTAGAATACCAGTTTTACTTTTAATAAATTTAATCAGTCTAATATTGAATATTAAAATGTCTAACTTTTGCCTTTGGTCAATTTATTCATTCATTCTGATGTGTGGTATGTCAGGGTTTGTATTAAATGCTCACATAATAACCGTTTACCGTACTTTGTTGAGCAATATCACTTGAAGTCTGTAAAAATGCTAAACATTCACAGTATATATTTTTTAGGGTCACACTTGATTTGAAGGCTCCTACATAACAGCTGTATGACTCCTTCATAAGCCCTACAGTGCACATTCATAAGCACTACATAATCATTCGTAAGCGCTATTCAATAAGCAAATAGGCATAAGGTGTGATATATCAGAATTGATGCGGCAAGTGACATGACATATCAAGTGAACTGACACAAGATCCTTATGTCGGTTATTGACTCATGCTTATGTAGTGTTTATGAATGCGCTATGTAGTGCTTATGAAGGAGTTATACTCTTTTTTGAGAGCCTTAAGAAAAGGTGTTACCGTTCTTTGGGTACATAGAAAGTTAAGTCGTATATATACAGTGAAATAACTTACTGCATAAGTTTATCCAGTTTATCCAGTGGCCATTATTACATTACTCTTACAGGACACCCCAAAATACAGTACACACCTACTTCCACAAGATACCCATGAAGATGCATAATTGACACACCTAGTTAGATAGTGCACACACATACACACATACACACACTACATCAGACTATAGGAAATAAATTAAACTACTTACCTAAGCCTGAAACTGAAATTACGTATTCAAGCAAGCGCGTAAAGATGGTACAGAGTCGTTTCTAAGCAGCCCTATCAGCACTTATACTCATTTCCAGTTTAGATGTGGCTCTCACCAATTGAGTACTCACAAAGTAAGTGAAGTGAGCCCCCTCCATCTGCTGCTATGAAAATATTAAACCACACAAAGGGTCTGCCGGGGCTCAGATCATCTGATCAGGTCCTTGTGAGAGAAGTTAAAGCCGGGAGGTATTTAAATGTTTTCCTCAACCAGAATGGCGCTGGTACTACACTATCAGCCAAGTGCATGAGGCCTCTACAGACTTCATCATTGGAAGCTTTCCCTGTCCTAAGCATTTTGGCCTTCACTGTTAGTCAGGAATGTTTTCAAAAAATACGGTATGTTACTGTATGTCTTCACAAAACTTGTTTGGTAAGGTAATCTTTTGGATTTGGGCACATACTAAAATGTATTTGCCAGGTAAATATGCTAACGCATCCGTGCATTTCATTTCCATATGTCATTTTAGCAACCGAAAAACACTAACTATATCTTTATATAACCAGGGAATCTTAAAAATGCTGAAATATACAGTATGCTATGGTGGCTCTGACCTTTTGCTATATTTGGGAGGTGCAGGCTCATTAGATCCACTCAGGCAGTTCTGAACTCAGTTGCTGTGCTGTCGTACATATGATATGAAATGTGACACAGTCAGAAATGTCATTTTGAAAAGAGTGAAGTGAATCAATAGGCTTCTAATTAGCCAAAGTGTGGACACCTGACAATTAAAACTACACATTTGGTAGATAATAATGATTTCAAGACATTGCAAATGATAACAAAGCAAACCTGCATTGTGTTAAGAAGCTTAAGGGAAGAAAATATGAAAGACATACAAAGCAAATAAACAAAGTGAGGGGGGAAAAAAGCAACAATGTTACTACACAGCTAGCCTAACCTCAAAAGACTTATTGACAGACCTAATCCACTGTAAGTAAGCCAAAGCACTCCCACTAAATGAAATTGAAAAAAATAAAAGAAACATTAGTGCAGTTGCAAACCTTTCTCCAGCACAGTGCTAGTGCTCAGGACATAGGGAAACGTACTGATAAAACGTCTTTGACCTGAGCGTCACACCTCCCTAAATACTTACCCCCCCCCTCACATCATACCCTCCCTTCAACTCCCCAGACCTTATTTCACATCCACTGCTCACCACCGTGCTGTTCTGTAGATCTTCTTTATGTATCGAGGATTTTTCAAAAATCACTACCTTTGCAGAAAATGAGCCACTCTGGAAACACATAGCTCTACAGAAGATGGGTCGGAGTGTACCAAATCAAGTAATAACATTTCACACATTTCAACCACTGTTTGTTGACAAGACTCTATTTTTGAATGACTGGTTAAGCAAAGTGCGTCCAATGAACACCTGTTCTGTCATGAAGCAATCTGAATGGCATTTTCCCAAGACAACTAAATGGTGAGTTACTTACTATATATTTTTGTTTTTTGTGGTAAGGCTTAAGATGCGCCATAGAAATCCACAGCACAACCGAATTTAGCAGTGTAACTGTTCTGAAAATGGAAATAAATGACCTCCATATCATCCTTCTCTCACATTTTACATAATGTATTCCCAGGACACGCCCGTATTCGTGACCAGTTTACCGCAGGAAAAATGCGCGCGTCCTCAAGCAGCCTTTGAGCCCCTTCGGATCATCAAGATGTGAAGAAAAGTGAAGCACAACGGGCAATTACCCTGGTGTAACTGCTAGAAAAAGTGATTTAATAATTTAGAAAACGCTGCCACTGTTATGCTGCACAAAAGGTCGTAAAGAGTACCCAAATGTATTGTTTACACAATGCAGAAAAGAGAAAGAAAGCCAAAACAACTGGAATTCCTAAGTGAACACCTCCGCGGCAGTTTGCTCATGTAATTCGGTTTCCAGCATGAGACGCTCCTGTGGAGCTACGAAAAAAACCAAGCTATGATCGTTCCTTCTAGGTGGATAGAGACCGGCGCTCAGAGCCCTTCATTCAAAATGCCGTGCGTACACCCTATTGTGCACAATCAGAGAGTGTAATTCAGGCGCGGAGGGAACCAGACAGCTCGCAATTTCACAGCAAGTCTTTCAGACCTGCCTATTAAACACCTCGCCAGTGTAGGTAGCATACAGTAAGCTTGACCTGGGAGAGTAGCAATCAGAAGGCGTGCATTTTGGTGAAGCACCAGGTGTCATGTTTATTCAGCAGACCTGAATATCACAATCCAATAAAAATATGGACATTTAAAAAAAAAAAGAATAAAGAAATATTGAGGTCATCAAAAGGGGCTTTTGTGATTGCTTATTAGGAGCATGCTATGACTGTCTGTGATTGTCCCGCAGAGCAAGCTAGGTTGTTTTGGGATTAGCAAGCCACCTAGCATTTGTTGATTACTGTAGCTGAAAATGTATAATTGTGCCCTAAAGCCACATTCACACTCTGCTTCTAAATGAGTCAGAAGGAAGACATAGGTTTTATTTTTTCAATGCAAGAAAGATAATATGGATGAAGAAGTTTCTCATGGATCCTTGGTTTCTGGTAATGGCAGCTGGTAATTCGCTCACAACATGGCATTCATGTTAATAATTCAAGGGCTTTGAATATGCAGACAAAGCCTTCTGATAAGAATTCAGGACTGGTAGGGCTTTTCAAGGATTTTTTTCCTGCACTAAAATTCTCATACAAGTCTACTTCTGTAATTAACCATTAAGCTCAGCCTCAGCGGTAAACTCCATTGTATACAGATGTAGCAGGGCTCAGTCTGGGAGAGGCCATTTCAGACCATGCCTACTGGTTAAGTGGGCAGTCGCACCAGGCTTATGTTAGCTAGTCAGCCCAAAAGTGTCCTTCTTTTGATGGTAGATGGCTGAAAGAAGGGGCTCATTCCAATCATTTATTTTTATCTACAATTTATCGTTATTTGTCTCCTCCATCCTCGACAGACCAAGAAATCAATTGAATACGCCATTTTTAAGGACATCCCAAGCCGTTAAATGCTCCTTTGGGGTTTCCCAATACTCAAAAAAATATATCCTCCTTTCCTCCACCTTCTCCTGTCTGGAAGTATGGGGGAAGGAGACAAGTGGAGAAAAGGTGGATGCATTTTCGAGCATTGGGAGGCACCCCTTGAAAGAACAAGGTGGCTCCCAAAGAAGTATTCTGGACTGAAACACGAGCACATTATTTGAAGAACCATTTTTTTCAGAATGCATGATAATCTAATATAAATACCCAACAAGGACATAATGAACATTTCCTTGATTCCCTCGTCCTTGCATACTTTCCTCGCTTTCTTTCCCTGGCTTCTCCAATGGGTGGAGCTCGGAGAGAGGAAAGGATGCAAGGAAAGGATTAGCAATGGGAGAGAGTCCTAGTATTCCCCTGCTGAGTGAGGGAGAGACCGGGTAAGAGTCTCAAAACAAAGAAACACTTTTCTTGTGGTTTATTTTTACTTTGTTATTTTCATTTCTTATTGTACCTGGATCCCATGAGAGTGAAATGAGGTTTATTTATATTGTTTGCTCGTTTAAACTATTTATCTTTGGAAAAGAGAAATGTATCTCTCAGTGTCCTGATTTTCCCTCCATCCCAGGGGAGTCGCACTATGTGTGACAACAGGTCTGAGCAATCGGCGCAGTACATAAGGAAATAATAATCATAATACCTAATGAAAGGAAACGCATGCCAATAAGTGTCTTTTTTAAGAGAACACTAAAAGTAAATAATGTATTTAATACATCTGTCTTGAGTCTTCACATTACCTCTCAGCCTTTGGGTCATAATATGTTTAGCAATGAATGACATCTCTGGTACTGTGCCTATCCACAGCATTGATTCAAGATCAGATTTCCTGGAAAGCACAGCTCTACTCGGTCACTAATGAAGAATGGTATTAGAGGATGGATTTCTATAACAAATGAACATGCAGCATAGTTTATTAATACAGTATAATCTACAGTACCTTCTGGTTGCACTTACATATTCACTATACTGCTGTTATCAGCAGTTACATTTTCAATGAAGACTAAGGCAGAAAGTGATTGAACACCCGAATGATTAGAAACCCCTGTGAAGCCATTTGTCCCAAATATTATGGTGCCCTGAAATGGGGGGACTATATATAAAAAGTCCTGCAATTTCTACATGGTGAAACCAAAATGTATACGTATAAATACACGTTAATAAAAGCTGAGAATCGGTACTTTATCCGCATGTGTGTGTGTGTGTGTGTGTGTGTGAAAACAGTGAAGACATTGCCCTCAGGTTCACTGTCTGAGAGAATGGTCTTAAACGTATTGGGCTCTGTTCTTACAAAGAAAGAAATTGTGTCCATTTCCTGTGCATAAGAGCAGAGTAAAAGACACTGACTGAGGCTATCATTTTACATAAAATTACACATCCTGCATGGAGCATGGCATTGCTCTGAAAGGCATCACCGTCGCCCTGAGGCAACAAAAAAGTTTTTTCCAAAATTAAGCAAAACAAAAATCTGAAAAAATAATTATCCACTATGCATTTCATGTACATGCATATATTTGTAGTGTAAAATCATTTCAATTTAAACCGGCTACATACCCACCATTTCACTGCTGTGATGCTTGCCAAAGGAAAGTCCCTGCCCCAATTGTATAATCATACCCACTTGATCACTTCACTGGATTGATTGCAGACATGTGTAACAATATCATGTTGACCAAGGGCAGCATTGTGCAATAAAGGGATATGGTGGGTTAAGAATAATTTTAATCTTTTTTAAATTGGTATCTCCAATCCCACCCACATTTCCAATGTGCAATTTACAAACTATGTGCATATACAGGGTGAAGCCAACTTCAAAAACATGCCTCCTCCAAAATATTTGGGGCTGGCCAGTTGCTTCTTTTCACACCACAGCCATAAGCGGAGGGGGTGGAGGAGACTCAATCATATGCATGCACAGAGAGCAGCCCTGGATGGCCAACAAGGGTCGCTCAAGCAATGAACACTGCTATCCTTGCTGACTGAATCTCTTCCATATATGCTGGGGCAGCTGATAGCCTAGTAGCTAAGGCGTGAGGCTGGGACCTGGAAGGTTGGTGGTTCTAGTCCCAGTGTAGCCACAACAAGCATCCATGCATGTTGGGCCCTTGAGCAAGGTGTGCATTGACTGAGTGACCTACCCAACAGCCCTAATACAAATCTTAAAACTAAGACACATTAGGGGTGACATTAGGTAAGAGCAGTCATCTGGCATCCGGAAGGTTGCCAATTCGATCCATTGCGGAGCGTCCCTGAGCAAGACACAAAACCCCCAATTGCTCCGTGCCTGGCATGGCAGCCTTTCACCATTGGCGTGTGTGATAATGGGTGAATGAGAGGCATTAATTGTAAAGCGTTTTGAAAAAGTGAATGCAGTCCATCCAGGGTCAATGCAGTCCATTCATGGTCAATATTTTCTATATTAAATATCACTCCATGTTTGCAACTTTTAGATCCCTCTGGTCTCTAACTTATGTTAGTGCCTTTTGCATCAGTGCCAAATGCTTTATCTTTCCTTTCTAAAAAAATAAATAAATAACTGTATCCTGTCCAAAGTGTATGATTTACACTCAGCACTCTCTAAGAAAAGGATACATTTCTTTCCAATTTTTGTGGGCAGGCATCCTTGTGCCTATTGGAGTTTCCACTAAGTGCCCAAAGTTAGGAGTTGTATTACCACTACCCCGGAGATTATGAATGATAGGGAACTGCTTTTTACATTCATTACAGCACCACCCATGAATAATTCATTGAATCAAATTTCAGTCCAAGAAATATTCAACTGTGTTGTATCAGGCCTTCCCTCTCCAATTGATCACATCTTATAAAGCTAATGTATTCACTTCTGGGAGAACAGCACCACCATTCACTTGCCTGTTAGGAAAGAATTTTCTGTATGAGCTAAGATACAATACCGGCTTTGGCTAAATAGAAAGACCAACCGCTATTATATACTGTAGCCTTTAAGGAGTTCCTTTTATCAATTGATATTAATTAATATGTTCATATTCTGTAAATCATTTTCAATGTATTTAGTCAAATAAGCATCAGATAACTTATGTAGAAGGATCATCATCATCATCATCATCATCATCATCATCACAGCAATATCAGCACAGCTCAGAGTCTGTGACCTGGTTGCTATCTTGCACCAGAGAACCACTGCCGTCAATCTCCTTAATGACGCGTGAGACAGTGGTGACATTTCAAAGAAAGGGGAGGGAGTCCATCATCTGTGGTATGCGATCCAGTGACCAATTCAGTTAAAGGTTAGGTGTGAACTATGACCAGTGCTTTGACAAAATACATTTTTTAGACAAAATTCTCAAAAATAAAAAACTAAAATAAAAAACACCCCTGTTAACAAATAACCCCTGGTACACTCATTGAGAAAAGTACTGTATGGCTTAAAATCTTGGAAGTAGACTACAATTAACTGAAAAGTGTAACATGAGTGTAAGGAGTGGAACATACAACCAATTAAATTAATACGTAAATAAATGCATTACATAATTATGCACATCAATTTCTGGCTTCCTTTTCTTCCAAGCCAAACTATATTTAGGCACATGCACTGCTATCATAACGATTTGCAAAGCTCAACCACAGGAAACCCCATTATATCTTCTACCGTTCCCTGGACGGATATCCTCCGAAGGGGCTAAGAATAGCTCAATGGTAGCAGCATCTTCCCAGCATCCATGTTCTACAATGAGGCGGTGTGTCCTTGACTTAGTTGCCTGTGGCAGTTATATAGTAGTAAAGAACTAATGGAACAGAATGCACATGTACGGCAGACTGCAGGGGATTCTTCCCTGCCCCACAGCAGATGAAGAAACATCCGCAAAGCCGATGGTGCAATCCAAACTGATCAGATGATGAAACCATCTAGGAAAAGGTCACAATAAATGCAAAAATCAATCAAGTGTATGAGTAGATCAATCAAGTAGAGTATGAGTAGTAGACAAAACCATTCTATCTGACAAAATGATGGATAAATGTCAGACAAAGACAGAGTAACCGTGAGCAACTGAGACAAAGTGTAAAATATATCAGCACCCCACCCAGGTGTGAAAATGTATTTATATACTGTATATTTTGAGACTTATGTATCTAATAAACAGTTCAGAGTATTCGTCCATCTTGGAGAAGATGAGAGGGGTGCTTGAAAAGGCACCACCTACTGACTCCATAGTCCTACTGAGTGACTTCTACCCTCACATTGGCTATGACTGTGAGCCTTGAGGGTTATGATTGGGAGGAGCTGCCTCTCCAATTGGAACCCTGTGCTGGTCAGGGTTTGTCCATAACAAACGCCATGTTCAACCACAAGGATGTTCCTAAGTGCACCTTGGGCCTAAGGTCAATGATCGATTTTGTAGTTCTTTATTCTGGCCTGAGGTTGTATGTTCTGGACACTCAGTTGGAGAGAGAAGCTGAGCTTTCAACTGATCACTGTCTGGTGGTGAGTTGGGTCAGATAGTGGCGGAGGCTGTCAGAGAGACCAGGCAGACTGAAATGTGTAGTGAGGGTTTTCTGGGAAAGGCTGGCATAGGCATCTGTCCAGAATTATTTCAACTCTCACTCCTGAGAGAGTTGGGGAGTCTGGGGATATGGAGTCTGAATGGACCCAGTTCAAAACTTCCATTGTGGAAGTGGCTGCTTTGGTCTGTGGTGCGTGTCTTGGTGACATGCCATTGATGGACTCTGTGGATGAGGAAGGTTGGCAAGCTGAATATAGAGGCTCTTTTCAGGCCTACTTGGCGTGGACTTCAGATGCAGCCGACAAGTACCAGCAGGCAAAAGAGGATGCAGCTACTGAACCAAAAGCCCAAAGTAGTTCTCAAAAATAATTTGGCTGAGGAAAGAGATAGATAATCCAAACTGTTCTTAGCAAGGGAGGTAAAACTCTGAGCTTGACTGGGGATATTGTTGGAAGGGGGAAGGAACATTTTGAGGAATGGACACACTTTCCATTCAGGAGGCAGAACTAGAACAGTATGTAGCAGGAGTCACTGGGGTAGTTGGAGAGATCATCAGCGGCACAGCAGCAGGTGTGGATGAGATCTGTCCAGAAATTCTGAAGGCTTTCCATATTGTTAAGAGTGCTGTGGTTGACACAAATCTTCAATGTCGGGAGCAGTGCCTTTGGAATGGCACACCAGAGTGGTGGTCCCCTTCTTTAAGAAAGGGCGCCAGAGGGTATGTTCCAAAAAACAGGGAATCACACTCCAGGGGAAGCCTATGCCAAGATACTGAAGAGGAAGCTCCAACTGTTAGTTGCACTAGAGGAAGGACAATGCAGGTTTCGTCCAGGCCACAAAACATCAGACCAGCTTTTCACCCTCTCTCAGATATTTGAGGGGGTATGGGTATTTTCATACCGAGTCTACATGTGCTTTGTGGATTTGGAGAAGGCATGTTTCTCAGAGTATCATATGAGTGGTGCTAAGGAAATACAGTATGGGGTGCCGGGGTCACTAATGCAACCCATTTAGTCCCTGTAAACTTGAAGCAATTCTTGGCATTAAGCCGAGCTTGTTCAAGGTAGGTGTCGAACATTCCACTTTTTGGCACTTGGTTGCTTTAACAGTATGTTTGGGGTCATTGTCCTGCTGCAAGGCAAAGTGCTGTTAATGCTGTCATGAGTTTTGAGGAATTTGGTTGGATTTGAGCAGACAAGATATTTCTGTAAGCTTCAGAATTCATCCTGCTGCTGATGTCAGCGGTTACATCATCAATGAAGACAAGCGAGCCAGTTCTGTTCAGTGGCAGCAATACATGCCCAAGCTATAACACCAACTCCACCAACTGAGAGGGGGTGCTTTTGGATCATGAGAAGTTCCTTCCCTGCCCCATACATTTGTATTTAACTGTATATGTCACTTTCCTTACCCCCCCACCAAAAAAGTTTAAATAAATCGTAACATTTGTAATTATATTAAAGTTAGAAAACTGCTGATATTGTGGATCTAAATTCATATTATAATGTTGCGTAGTAAATGTGTTTTAGCATGGTTTGCCATCTCATTTGATAACATATGTCTTTTACAATACGGTGCAAAAAATTTGGCCAACCCTGGTTAAAAAAGCCCTTTAGAATTAATATTGAAGTGAACAGAAGCATACCTAACCTCTAAATGGTAAAATGTTAAACATAACACATTTCTTCAAATTTTAAATCAAGAATACTTTTAATTTAAATTTTTTACAGTTTAAAAATAATTAAAAAGGAAAAAGGCCCTGTGCAAAAGTTTGGGAACCCTGCCAGTTAGTACTTTGTAACTCCTCTTCAGGCAACTATAACAGCTTGTAAAAGCTAAGTCTTTCAATTCTCGCTTTTGGAATTTTTCCCCATTCTTCCTGGCAGAACACCTCTAGCTCAGAAATAGTCTTTGGTCTCCTTGCATGTATAGCATGTTTGAGATCTCTCCACAGATTTGGAATAATATTCTAGTCTGGGGACTGTGGTGGCCATTTCAAAACCTTCATACTATATGGTTGATTTCGAGGTATGCTTTGGATTATTGACTAGCTGGAATACCTAAACTCTCTTCAACTTCAATGTCTGGACTGACCTTTGAACATTAGCATAAAACCCCGGAAAAAAACGACGGAATTTAGCGAGAGCCGAAGGTATCAGCATGCTTGTCCTTCTGGTGTTGTTGAAAGAATATTAGTAGGGTTAAATATTAGTGGCCCCTATGCGGAGAGTCTAGATCGGCCAATAAATAAACCACGGTACAAAGACATTAGTACCACTCTGCCTTCCGCTCTTTACTGGTCCGGGCTGACCAAGAATCTCCACAATAGGGCCAATACATTCACCTTCGTTATATCTGACTCCATTTAGAATAATAATTTAGATTAGTTATCTACCTTTGGTAGATGTCTTATTTATCATTTTGACTTGATCGCTATAGGAATCCTGTACTGAGATTTACTCTTCTGAACAGTCCTCTGCTGGTTCCGCTGCATGTCACATTGGCCGTTATGTGCACGTCTCACAAGCTGACTAGATATCCGCAGTCATTTCAGAGGTCGCAGGAATAGCTACTTTTGGGTATATCTGATACAGCCTAGGGACCCAAGAAGGCCAACATTACCTACGGCTGTTCTCGACATGAATGAACTACCACACGGAGGCGAGTGATTTACCATCAGAGGTCTACGGGTGCTATACACCGTGATACATTAAGTGTAAATTTACATCCTCCCTAGACCAACTCGAGTGGGTAACCAAGCATTCCTTGTGCAACATTGAGTCTCAGTAAGTGAAACCACACAGATCAAGTTTTAACAATTTATTTTACCAGGCAGGTTACATACATAATTATACTCTAGTTCCAAATAAAATATACATAAAAGTATTACAAAGGAAACCAAATTTCGGAGTCTTAGAAGTCATACCTAGTAATAAAAGCTACATACGGCAGTCTGGCTACAGACACCATGTACATAGAAGTTACGTGCACGGTGTGCACAGGAGTCTGATTGCATCCTCCCCGATTGCTTGGTTTGGTCTCCTTAAATCCAAAATCAGGCCTTTGATGTTGACCACTCAAATGGGTCCGCAATGAACCAATGAACCATCTGGCATTTTATAACCATTTGGAATTTGGAGCCAGGCCTCCCCAGGAAACGAGATTTGATCAGGGGGGTTAAGGCACATGGCTTTCACTGGGGCAGAGCTCCACACAGTTTCTCCTTGGTTCCTGGTTGGTTATGATGTCCAAGGTTTGCTGTTGCAGAAATGAAACCATTGCACCATTCGCACTGAAACAATCAGAATAATACCAAACATGAATATTATTTGAACTGAATTTGTCATGAAATATCCAATGCTTTATGCATACTTTCAGGGAAACTGAGGAATGAGGGAGATGTCAGAGGGAGGGAATAAGGAAGGGGGGTCGAAGAGAATAATGTCTGGGCCCAACAGGCCGTGCTTCCTGAAACCTTCCTGTGCAGTAAAGGATGTTGCCCCCTGATAGGAGGGGGATTTACAGGGGGTTCAGGAAGACAGCTGTTTTGAGGTTTTCCCCCACAGGCTCCTGCCCGTATGGGTGCTGAGACGATGGGGGCTAACGGTGTATGCTCCTGGGGTTAAATTACTTTACAGCCACATATTGCCACCGTATCAGAGGAAGCCAGCAAGCTGACCAGCGCACTGAGTGACAATGCCAGATTTTAATCATTTCCACCTTACATTAGCCTTGAGAATTTCTTGATATTTGGTGGAATCCATTCTTCCATCTGCTTGCACAATATTTCCTGCGCCCCCAGCTTCCACAGAACCCCAAAGCATAATGGATCCACCTCCATGCTTCACAATTGGCAAGGTAATCTTCTCTACAAAGGCTTCACCCTTTTTTCTCCAAACATACCTTCTTCGGTGGTGGCCAAAAAGTTACATTTTGGTTTTGTCAATCCAAAGGCTTCTCAATTTTTTCCTTTATATACTTCATACACTTAATTTAGTGTTACTTTTCCATGTAGGTCTTTGTTGTTTCAAGTATGTTGTATTGTTGTCCAATGAACAGTGTTTGCTACTCTTTTTTGCTACTCTTTTGTATTTCTTAGACTCCCAGACCTTGCCTTGACTTCAACTGTTCCATTTATCTTCCATTTTCTAATAATGGTTCTCACAGTGGAAATAAGTAGTTGAGAGTAGTTGACACATTGAGAGTTTTTGTAGCCTTATCCTTCTTGGTGGAAATGAACCATCTTCATTCTGAAATCCTTGGATAACTGTTTAGAGGAATCCATAGTTGTTAACACCAGACATAGACTTACTTCAGAATAAAAAGTTCAGCCCGGGAATGATACTCACCTGACTCATTGAAGCCCTAATGAGTAAATCACCAGGGTAAGGACCTTAGTAATCTTTAAAAAGTAATAATCCAAAAGGGTTCACAAACCTTTGCACAGGGTCATTTTCCTTTAAAAAAAGAAGTAATTCATAAACAGTAAAGAATTAAAATAAAAAGCAAACTTTCTTTGAAATTTGCAGAAAAGTCTCATGTTTAATTCTGTGCCATTTGATTACCATCACATACCGATTCATTGTAAAAGACATTTAAACCAGGGGTTCCCAAATATCCCACTGTATGTAATTGTTTTTGGTGTTCACAGAGTAGATCCTGTTTATGTTGTTTTGTTTTTGTTCCTGCCTGTTCCCCCCAGGGGGGAGAAAAAGGTAAGGATGGACACTGCCTTTCATTTGAGTGTCTGCTGGACTGAAAGAACACCTTTATCCTCGAGATCTGGGCAAAACACTGTATAAATAAAGCTCACATCTACCCGTTTCAAGGTTGAATGCCAGACAAATAAATACATGTGATTTTGATCCAGCTATTTTTTTTTACATTACCCATTAGACAAAATGGGTCCTTTGATAGTACTAGGTCAAACAGCTAAAACAGCTACAAATGCTACTAAACTGATAAATCAATTGGCAGCTAGAATAAAATCAGTGAAGAAAATGTAAAGAAAAGAAAATGAGAGCATGGTTTTGGCAGCTGGCCCAGCGGCTAAACTTATTTTACATCTACCATGCAGTAACTTTTTTTTATCATTTTCTTTTTTAAATGGATTTCACACTGTTGAGAAAAACTGTCCGAGTTTTCGTTGGAATAACAATGCTTCAAAATTCATTATGATAGTGTTCTATATCTGGGTACTGGGAGTGGTTCTTTTTGTCCTGCTAAATTGTCATTCTGTTGAACAACGTCTCGCAAAAGAATACAGCATAGGTTATCTGCTAGCGGCAGCATTGGGGGATACATTTGGGATGGTTATTCTATGGGAGGCACGTCAGAAGATCAGAGGTGAATGATTGCATTATTCCAAGCTAGAAGTGAAGGGCTCTTGTTACAATTTTGCAAGGTCAAGAGTGACATGATTAGAACTAGAGGGATTCAAAACAAAACGGAAAAGGGAGGAAAAATGACAGGTCAAAAAGGTCAAGAGTCAAAAACACAAGGCTGACAAGCGTACTGAAGCTCACTCAAATGAGACAACAGAGCTCTCAACATGATTTCTGGTCTATTGCTGAAAAATGAAAGTCAACAAGCACAGAACATGTACTATTTCCAAAATGCACATTTTAGGAAATAATACAGGGCTTACTCACTGTGCATACTAACTTGAGTGAATCTAAATACAGTGAATGAATGCAGCACATTCATTGCCCCAGTAGCGGCCCTGGTCCCCGCAGGACCCCAATCTCTCTTGTCTCAATTAGTGGGAGGTTCACTGAGGCTTAGCCTGAAACACCAAGGAATGCCAACCCCAAGGGGAGGCCGACTGCTTACATGGGTCTGCTCCTCTGCTTTTAACTCCATTTTGTTTGCGATTACTGTGAGGAAAATAGTGCTGATTTGTGTGCCCTAACAGGGCCTAATCAATTTTAACCGAATAGCTGGCACTGTACAACAGGCTTTCAATGAGTGGCTTCTACATATGAGCGCCATTTAATTAAACGGCAATAAATCACCACTGTCAAAGGGCCACTCACAGACTACAATGCACATGCTAGCTGACACAGCTTTCGAGAGATGTTCATGTTATGGTAAATTGGCTCGAATTCATTGGAAATGGAAATACCCATTGATTCAAGATTTTCAAGCGCTTTCTTAAATCAACAATGATTTACTTTTTTGTGTATCAGTATGTTTAGTTTGGCTAGGTAAGCAGTGTTTGGCTAGTTAAGTTTGGTCACTTTTGCTTTGTTGTTTGCTTATTTGTTTGAAAAAAAAAAAAAAAAATCAAATAGGCCCTGGTCCTTATCTTTGTTGTACAGGTAGCAGTTGAAATTGTACTTCCCTCTAGGGTCTTTCAGCGCACTTATCCCTGGTTATGGGTATGCACTTTGTTGTATGTCGCTCTGGATAAGAGCGTCTGCCAAATGCCATTAATGTAATGTAATGATACAAACAGTGCAGTCCGTAAGAATTTGGACAACGGTACAATTTCTGTTCTTTTGACTCTGTACTGATAGATTGTTCCAAACAATTTATTTTGGTAAGCATATTGTTTGGCGTCTCTTTTTTTTTGTCACACTAATGGCTTCGTTGACTGTCATTGGCACACATCTTGTCCTCATGTTGACAAACACCAAAGGCAATCAAAAGCCTAGAATCAAGACTAGATATGGAAAGTTGTCCTGCATTATGGAAGCGATTCAATACATTTGACTATTCAGAAACAGCTGAGAAGCCAACTGTCCAAAATACTTTTGGTCCCCTAAAACTATGAATAAAAATTGATGTAATGCCTACACGAATCACCTGATATGGCTGCTAATACCTTCAAATTAAAGGTGGCTCTGCGCACTTTAACATCGTATTCATTCCAAATCATTAATTCCTTCATTTCAAATCCAATGTACAGAGCCAAAAGAACAGAAATTGTACCACTGTCCAAATACTTACGGACTGCTCTGTGACTGCTTATTTGATCGTCAGAAACAGCGTCACCCAAAATATGAAACTAACAAAGAAGAAAAGTGAATATTTTTCATAAAAAGTCTTTCTGGGGCAGAATAGAGCTTCAAAAGTGCAATGTCACATCTCTAAGTGATGTGAATCCAGAGGGGATTGTCTCAGCTGCTCTGAGCACACTGTGCTGCATTGTCACTGCTTTGTCCTTATCCCCACTGAAGTCTCACTAACTTTGATCTCATTGCCATCAGTTAAGAAGAGGTTTACTCTGACTTAGGCCTTGTAGGAGCCTCCTGTGGGGAGCTCTCCTCCAACCGGACCACCAATGCCCTCTCTGGCGACACTCACGTTCCTGTGGAGCCCCCCCTAGTCACCCTTGGTACCACCAGTTTTGGAAACCGTAGCCTCAGTTTTACAATCCGTGCTTTCTGTTTGTTAAACTGAGGGTACGGATTGGCAGACCGAGGGCACTGTTTACTAAACTGAGAGTATGGATTGGCAGACCGAGGGCACTGTTTACTAAACTGAGGGTACGGATTGGCAGACCGAGGGCACTGTTTACTAAACTGAGGGTACGGATTGGCAGACCGAGGGCACTGTTTACTAAACTGAGAGTATGGATTGGCAGACCGAGGACACTGTTTACTAAACTGAGGGTACGGATTGGCAGACCGAGGGCACGGTTTACTAAACTGAGGGTACGGATTGGCAGAGCGAGCACACGGTTTACTAAACTGAGGGTACGGATTGGCAAACTGAAAGCACAGATTGTAAAACCGAGAGTATTTCCATGTTTATGTATTTTTTTTTGCCTAAGGTGACCAGGGGGGCTCCGTACGTTTCTTATTTAATGGCGCTGCCTGGTGCACGCAGAGGAAGGCTCCTGCAGTCAGCAGTCCGCAGACCTCATTTGCACTTCTCGCAGCTCTCTGTCACTGCTGCCCAAAGCCTTCCATTGGAAGTTGCAATTTCCTGAAAAAGTTCCACTTTTAAAGCAAGTTCTGAATGGCCAGCAGCGATCATTAACAATACTGAAAAAAATCCAATGCCAGATGTCTTCCTCGTAAAAACGGTCTTGCTTCGTTTATCATTTAGATACTTAAATCAAATAACCCCAAGTCTAATTTCCTTAGTTCCTCCTAGTTCCTCAAGACCAAAGCCAGCTATAGGATAAACAAATTATTACCCAATAACAATAATAATAATAATACTATAATACTACTACTACTACTACTACTACTAATAATAATAATAATAATAATAATTATTATTATTATTATTGTTATTATTAGTAGTAGTATTATTAGTATTATTACTAGAATAATTATTAAAATAGTAATATTCCATTTGACAATATATCTCACATTTGGAAACTGTGTCATTGTGTTATAGGGAATACATCATTAAAGGTTGTCTCCTTAATCCAGAATCCCCAATTAGTCTAATTGCCTTTATTTAATTTAGAAATGTTAATACATACGCCATAAACCCATGGTAACATTAAATACAATATACTTGGGTTACAAAATAGCTCTGGGAAGCCAGAACAGCAGATCCATGTGCCTCTGAATTTGACTCCACCTCGCCACTGTTGCCTGGAGACCAACCAGTTTGACATTAGTATGCACAGTGTTAAGAGAGGACGTTGAACATGGAGCCTGCAGTGACATCAACTACAATGAACCCAACAGTATCCTATCAACCCTGCTGAAACCCACACCAGAGCTGATCACACTAGAATAATCTGAAACGCCATGTAGGCTTTTGGCAATAGTTACAATGATTAAACAATTAAGACAAGTATAGCACATACGCTAACTAGACAGATACATTTATGAAAATGTAATATAAACTATTACACTTCATAAAGATGAATAAATTAAAAAGCAATTTAATTCAATTAATTATTTATGGGTGGCGTTGTAATTAATGTAAGAAGTGGTTCCTTAGCATTCATAATCTCTGTGATAAGATTAAGTGCTGTATTTTTCACACACTGTTGCACATTTTACTTAAACAAAAAAGACATTTTGATGCCAAAGATTTGAAGAAGAAGAAGATGGTGATACAAAAATATAGGCTATATATCTTAATGGAATCTCTTCTGTTTTGAAACCCTCCTCGAGAGATAACTGTATATCTTAAATTCTTAAAAGGTCAAAGATATTGGTGTCATATTTGATTTAAGCACACCACAATTCCAGCCGCAGTACAGAATTGTGAGACAAAGGTGTGCGGTAAGGAGACACTTAAAAACAAGTCTGAATTCATATTCACAGCTACATTTCCCCAGTACAGAGTTCTGAAATGCAGATGTTCTTAAGTAAGGAAAAGCAACTGTACATGAAAGGATATAATATGATGATAAATGCATAATGCAATCCTGTTTATTAATTCATAAACTCAAGAGGCTTCTTAAAAAATAAATAAATAAGGATGATCCTCAAACAGGTTGCACTGGGTTCCAAATCGAACTGGGAATTTACTAAAGCAAATCATCCCCCACAGAAAGCAAATGAACATCAAGATAAATAAGCACTTTCCACCTCTGGATGGTGCATTGAATATGAAATAAACGCGGGCTTGTCTTGTTTGCCTGCACAGTGCATGTATTTATGGTCCGCTTTGCTGTTTTCTGATTATAATCTCTAGAATCCTGTAGATTGGTTACAAACATAGTATATTAAAAGACTGCTTGGCATCTAGACCACAGGTTTGATTTATGCCTTCAATAAAAGATAATAGAAATGACAATAAGATTTACCTCATTCATTCTAACAGGCTGGGAATGATACAGGCCCTTGTGACCATAACAATCTTTCTCAATCCAATTACGTTATGTAAAGCTGGGCATTTTCCCTCTTATTTGGCCAAAATGATCAATAGCATGAGCTAGGAGTCCAATATGATCTGAAAATATAATGTCATGTTAATGTACCATTTCTAGAAAACAAAAAGGGGGTGGGGGGATGATTTCAAATGGATGGTACTGCAGAAAAAATAACAAAAAATAACAAAGACAAAATTGAACGTAGCATGAGAAAAGTGCACTGATTTCTGTAAACAGTCAGCATAGTTAAATGGTATAATCTCAACTATTGACATAACTACTGTCTGAAAATATCTGCCTGGGCTCCGTCCTTATTCAATTCATTCTACTTCCAATTAATGGTAAGGAGGTGTTTCAACACCATTTCTACTACCGGCTCGAATCGGCAGTTGCCATTGCTCTCGATGGGCCATCTGAAACGGTGATTGATAAATTACTAGGCAGTGACATGCACATTATCACTGAAGCACAGAGCAATGCTCTGTTTTGATATTGCCATTTTGTTTCCCCACTTGGACCGAATCTACTCCTTGATGGGTCTCCTGTTGTACAGGGTTATGAGAGCTTGGATCACCAGCGGCGCCAAGGCATGCATCTCGGCTTTCTGATTTCCCAGGAACAGTAGGACAGCAATGACTTAGTGTAGCACTGCGTCATTTGCAGGGCATTGCTTTAGCACAATGTCAACCACCCTTGTCATGTTCCAGCAACTGCAATGTATCAGTCATGCAGCTTCTGTCTACTCACTGAGCGAGGGAGGTAACTAATGTACAATATAGTTGCAGTAAGTGAAAGGTATATTTGGCTTAATGTGTTATTGTTTTAAAACAGGTGTGGTTACTCCTCTCCCTGGGATGGGGAACAGCAACAGGCAGTAACCACATAGCTAATATGATGCATCTCTACTTCTGGCTTCAAAAACAAGCCAACCGTTGTGTACCTACAGACAGATGAACAAAAGAGAGACAGAATCCTCAGCGATTCACAACTTACAGTCATACAATGTTTGCCTTCATTAAAATAAATGACAAAATACAAGCAGGCCTGAAATATAATTCAAACAGAGAGCAACTGCAAGTGTTATCAGCACTTCCCCTTGCCTGACAAATACTGCTGAACAATTCGAGACTTCACGGAGGGCCAATTAGTTTGAAGTCAGGGTTCATTGGAACGGAACAGCTGAAATGCAGAACAAGGGCCAAACCGTTTCTAGTTAAAGGAATGCCAATCAAACGCGTGTCCTGCACTGCCTGAAAAGAAGCGGAACATGATCCGTCTTCAGTAGTGGAGCTACTGGGGAGTGCTAATCCTATTTGGATTTTGCCTTGCATGGCAATTAAGACCATCACCTTCCCCTCAGCAGCGGTAGGACACAAGTCATGCACTCTATTAAGTGTGTCTATATACAGTACAGCTTTAATGAAACAAGGAATATCATATTCACAGACATCATATCACTGCACTTAAGACTCCATAAGGAACTGCACTGCATTATCACGATGTATGCTAATACATGGTGTTTTCTAATCTATTTAATATATCATGCCTCTGCATAATATTTTTACAACACATCCTTCTTTAATGGCACTATATCATATAAGCATTATTAGGGTATCAAATCAACAGTTACTTTTGAAATGTTAGGCCAAACCACCAATATAAAAGTAACACCATAAATGTATATATAAATGTCTATCCAGAATAACACAGTACAACTTAGTAAATTAATGCTCATAGCTTGATAAATATATACATATTTTTATTGACTGGAAATTGTTCTACCAAAAACATGTCATAATCAGCCCCCCTAGCAGGTTGGATTTAATAATATTTATTTATTTAAAAACGTATTTCAAAATATCCACTAAGATGTGAAAATGCAATTAAAATCATAAATTAACAAATTTGTTAACAATCCATAGCTTGGAAAATCTGTTAGGTGCTGAACAACTCCTGTCGTGGGGAAATGACACATGCCAATGAGCTAGCTAATTCACTTCATGCTAACTGTTGTTCATTTTCTATGACTTTTCACGAATCCCGAGAAGTCAACCAATTGCTTCTTTTGTCCAACTACCTCTCTAATCTGCTAGCTAAGCCGCAGAAGCTACCTCACCGAAGGACTGACAAAAGGACGCCGCTTATGAAGGCAGGTGGCATATACCCAGTCAGCCAGGTTAATCACAGAGGAAGCAATGATAACTGCTAATAGAAACCCTCCCTCCCTGGGAGATGTTTCAGCCAGAGCCACGCGCCAACAATATCTGATCATTGATTATACGGAACAATTTGGACTCAATACAGGCCTTAGAACAAATTGCTACACTGCTGTCAGAACAACTTGGGCAACATGTGTTGGCATCTCAAAGAAGAAGCACAGCATTTCGTATAATTAAAACAATAAAATGTATAACACAATGTCACACGCAGTGTCATTTATTTCCATGTTTTTTGCTCAGTGTAAGCTGCTTGGATGCTCTAAGTACTCTGAGCTCAATTTCCTGTTTTTTTTTCCCCAAGTGCAAACAATGGTAACAAAGGTTTCAACTCCTTTTTAAGATTTTTGTTTTGGTGCAAATACATACTGATGTATTTATTCGTTTGTCTTTATCCTTGAGAGAGAAAATGAAAAAAGCATTACAGAGAGCCAACTAATATTTGTCCTTCAGGTGTAATTGTTCATCAAAATAAAAACACCTGAATGTTTTCTTTTTTATTCCTCATTCTGAGGGGGTAATTTCCCAGGAGTGTCTGCACACGTATCGCCATGTACGCAGAGACTATTGACCCATTCATTTTACATCAGTGCACCGTGTAAAAAGAAGACTCTCCTCAACTTGAGTATTAGTCCCCACTCCAGATGGAGAATATTTCCCAGCTTGTACTGTATATGAGATCATATGGCATTCACATCAAATGCTGAGTCCACAAATCCCATCTATATCTGATGCACATCATTTGCTTAATAACGTATCAAGCTGTGAGACATTTGGTCTGAGGGGAAATCATTGCAAGGGAATAAGGTCTCATTTGAAAGAAAATATGTTCCACTGTGAGTCAGCCTCATGTTGAAGTGGGAGTTGAGCGGAAGACGATTTGAACCAGGACAGCAGAGGAAGACTGGAGACAACAATGCATTCTGCACTCACGGAGACGCACTTACGGTATATCACACAGTCTGACATCGCACATGAGTCTTCATCTCACCGCTCCCCGTAACAGTCCTTATTTCAAGGGCTTTCCATTCATTCATGTGTTTATTTCATTATTTTTGAATTATAACCCTAGCAACACAATACAGGAGCAAAATGGCAGACAAGGATTTGAAAACAAGACTGAATATGTCTGGCTGTCTGCCCGCTCCTGTAAATGACTTTTAAAGTCTATGAAGGTCTTAAATTGTCCAGTGGGCTTTCCCGTTGTGCTATAAGGAACCCCCATTTCTGACCTTTGGGGGCTAAGCAAGTCTATTTAAACTGGAGATATGTTAACTTTAACAGTCCTTAAACCACACGCTGTGACGGATGACGCAAATAAACAGGCAGAACGTAGAGACGGGGGGCGATTGGTCTCGGATGATCCGGAGAGGGTAGCTTCAAGTCCACAATGATGGAATTCTGGGCAGATAACCAGCTGGGGTCCACTATCAGTGTGGTCCAGGAAAATCTGGATTTTAAAAGTCAATCCTACACCCAACAGGAGATGACGGGAGAGAGACATTTATAGTTTTCGATAGCGGCTGTTTTCATTAAACCAGCAGACCTACTGCATACTGTCATGAGATGCTGATGTGACAGGGTGAAAACAGGAAGATAGATACTTAACATGATTACCATAACTTATAATGTATAATATTAAGATGTTATACAGTTGTCGTTCCACAACTCTGGACAAACCTTGTAGACCTACTTTCAAAATGAACAGCAGCTATTATATAGCACTGGAATGTACATTATAGGCAACAAAAATGTAAATAATTCAACCTACATAATCTATAAATACTATATATACAGCACATGTGTGTTTCCTTTATTCCTGTGTTCTAAAATTCATTTTCATATGTGCACTGTTTATGCCAGATGAAAGACATTAAATATTGATGAAAGATTACATTGAAGTGAAGCCATCCAAAATATACATCTCCGCGTGAAGCAAGCCAACACCAATGAACACGTGACAAAGAATATATATTGTTGGAATACAGAGGAAAGACTTCATTCTTTACACTTTCATGACCGAGTCCCTTGAAAGCCGTCGCCAATTTGCCTTGCAGCTGAGATAACGTCTTCTGTGTGAATTCCTGACCCATGTTTGACTTCACATAAAGTTGTGCCCCGCGGGAGGAAAGCCCCTATATCTTTGGTACGGTCACTCGCTGTTGCGGGCCCGCTCTGATTCCCGTGCCACGCTGTTATGAAAGCTTTCTTACTCACTTCTTCAGTATTTCCAATCATTCGACAATCTGCGACTGACTATAAATGCCACCACCCCATAGGCTCCCCGTTACTGTGAGCTTTCAGCAGAGGCCTGCAATCACACTCATTCAGCAGAGAAAAGGCACCGTCTCTGTGAGGACGGCACCCCAAAGGCTCCCCGTTACTGTGAGCTTTCAGCAGAGGCGTGCAATCACACTCATTCAGCAGAGAAAAGGCACCGTCTCTGTGAGGACATTCTCCTGACCGTGCCCCGTGCAGACCCTGTCCCTCTCGTTTGTAACGCACACTCGGTTCACTCACTTCTTGGAATTCAAGGCAACGTTGCTCAAGATTCAAGCCACCTCTTAAAATTCATATCAGTGTCTACTACCCACAAATGAGGGTGTCGGATGTATTATTCATCCATTGTTTTAGATGGTGAATCACTTGAGTGTCTCTTGCAAACTTGGTTAGCCCAGTGTTGTAGGGTATAGGATGTATAGAACACCAGTCATTTGGATTTTTTGTCATTTTTGAAGTGTACGTGTGCCAGTCTGAATGAATAAAAGGGGGCCAGGACTTGTTCACTGCAACTTTAAATAAGATACACACATGAGATAATGCAGCTAAAAGAGAAGGAAGCTGTACAAATATTGTCCAATTTATTTTACATAGAACGTGAACTTACGTTTAAGTTCTAATTTGCCAATCTGACTTTCAAATTGCTTCATTAACCTTTCTTTTTTATATATATTTTTGAGGAATAGAACAATTCCTCAAATGCATTTTAAGTGTAAAACAAAACCCATGTCGCTTTGTTCAGACCGTTATGGAAAACAAACTTTTCTTTATGAGTGAAAATCATTGAAATATTTAACACTTTTACAGGCATATGACAGTGACAAATTAATTTGTACATAATGACTATTAATTTATTCCACTGCCAATCTGAATTAGTTGAAACAATGTCCAGTTTAATTTGACATTCTTTTTCTTTTTAACCTGTTAAAATATATCATGCCTAATTGTAAGTTTTGTATGGAATGGACAGTATCCAAAAAACATGTATAATGCTCTGACAAAGACACTTTCACAATAGGAATGGTCTTATGATGAAATAGTAAAATGCTTATTGAAACAAACATATGCTACTCCAAGTAGTGTTCTGTGAGAAATGCATGAGTAGGTCCTAGAAGCTGGTTGTTTGAGATAAAGACTAACATGTTTTAATCTTTGTCCAATTATGAGAAATGGCTGACAACTAAAGTGATGTGTTTTGTGTCTAAGACACGAGAGAGGGAGGGGGCGCATTCACAGAACTTTGCCAATAATGGGTGAAAAAGAAAGAAAATGGTGATGGGAACCTTAAAAACAAAACAAGGGCAATTCCCTTTCATAAATCATATATAAACACGTATGTTGTAGCTCCAGATTGGAGATGATGATTCATAGGAGAAAATTGATTACATAGGTTTGTTAAGAATTCTGTTATTTCTGAATGAAAACAAACAAGCTTCTTTGTACTGCACAATGTAGTTATGGGTGGGAGGCTGGCTTCCTGTAACTTGTAACAAACACGACCAACTGCACACATGTACAGTATTCCAGCCAGAATTATAATGTCTGGAAAATATATATTTTACACGATATGCTAAAGTTCAACGCGTAATACAAATGTATCTACTACAGTAGATGAAAGATGTAAAAGTTCAGCTACTTTTTGTCATTATTTTAAAAAACGCTGCAAAGAGTTGCTCATCCTTCCCAGCCACAAGCAGGAACAGCAGAAGCGTTTCCTGCCAAAATACCTCTCATGGGCAAATGTCAAATTACACTCTCCTCCACAGATCTCTGTGTCATGCCAAAGCAATTGTTCTTAACCACATTTTACGGCTTGTTAGTCAACACACTGATAGTATATGGCGTTGGGACAAAATGATGCCAGTATAAATTATGACTGTGCTACAGTATGAATGATGCATTGTGATTTCCATGGTCTGAAATTTACAGACGGCCCTCCAATTTTGGCCCACGTTAAGGTAAGGATGATTGAATACAGGAGAGCATAGCCAAAGCAGTCGGTATTAGGCAGAATCAAACGTGATTTATGGATGGCCTGTTGCAAAAAAATTCCACCCAGCTTGTGCAGCCACTGATTTGCATATGCAGCATAATGCAACAATTTCAGGCCCAAAGCACTGCTGCTTCTATCAAAGGAACACTGTAGGAGATCCCGGCTTTCCATCTCGCAGTGCGCTACGGTGTGCCTGTTTGTCATCAACATGTCACCGGCAACAGCTCTGTACAAAGAGGGGGGACGCTCAAACGGGGCAGTTCTGTGATGTGAGAACATCCAACACTCGGTGAGAACAAGACAGCAGGTCCACCCAGGGGAGCGTACCTAACACACAGAGACCGGGGCCAGCGCAGTGACACAAGCCCTCGCCCATACATCCACGTCACTTCCACAACGGGATATCAGCCGGCTTCGTCGGGGCCCCATCCATGTCACCTCAGTGGGTGTCACCTGACTCAAAGCATTCCACCCGGCTTCGCCAAACATTCAGACGCTATGAAAGTCCCCCGTCCTTCAGAAAAAAAGTAGACTGCGCTGTTTTGACACAGTGGGAAAGAAAAGTATATCAGGCTCGCACATTTCATCTGAGGAGAAACAAAGCGTTCATCCTATCAATCAAGTGACAAAAACCCTAAAATTAAGGGGTGTCTGTGAAAACATGGCATCAAGCAACACTTTTATTTTCTCAGCTTCAAATCCTGTGAAGAAAAGGTTCAACAAAAGTTATAATGTGAATGCAACACCTTGTTATCCTGAGGGTTCCTCTAAATATTTACAGTGTTACATTGGCTGACTTAAATCACCTTGCTTTTTGCCTTGCAGATGATATCTAGGGCAGTAAATATGTAATATTTTTTTCATTCCTACAGCAATTTAGGCAAATAACTATGATCAAAGGTCTTGTAGGTGCGCTAGCAGTGATCCAGCCGAGAATTGCGCCGGCATCTCTTCAGCTAAGAGGCTGAACTACAAAGTTGTACTACCGAATAGCATCACTGTCATCCCCTGAAATCCAGAGCATCTTCTCCTGGAAATGCTCGATCTGCAGTTCACATTGATCTGACGGTTTAGCCCGGAAAACTTGCAATTGGCTTATAAGAGCCAGCCTCATTATCCAGACATACTGTCAATTACAAACTTATTCAACTATGAAAAGTGTCAATAAAAGGTACCAACTGTATATGTGAAAACTCACTAAGGAATGCACACAGCCCTGGAGAAGAGCTAGTCCTCAAAGTCATTAAATAAAAAGTAGGCAATTGCTTCCTTTTGTCGACTCGTTGCGGCCTTCTTTTGTCTGCAGTGCCATGCGGTTGAGGTCTCTCTGTGCATTGACCCGGCATGTGTTCGCTTCACTTAACCATCTGGCTGCTTGAGACCAACAAGGTCACATCGCGTTCCCATTTAAATGCACAGCCTCGTCGCAAGCATCAACACGCAGAAGCACTACTCGAGAAACGGAAATAAATAAACGTAAAAAGAGTAAATAAAAATGATAAGTGAAGTCTTCAAAGTTTGCAGCCACAGCTGTTGTGGTTGTATCATAGGCAAGTTGAGGGAACTCCTGCTTCAAAATGAAGAAGATTGAAAAAGCACCCAGGATTCTTTTATGAATGAGCTTCACGCAGACTACAGGCACAGTGCTTCGTATCATACCTCAAAGGTTTATTTATTTATATTGCCAAATAGTTTATTTTTGTATTGTGTCTTCCAGAATTTCAAAAATAAATAAAAATAATAATTGCATACTCTCATAAAATTCACATGTTAACTGTAACTTAATTATTTACTATGGTTTGCTTCTCTTACACTAAGTTTCCAATCAATGAGACAATCTATATAAATTAGTATTTTGTACAAAAGATTGAAACAAAAACATTAAAAATGCTAAATAACAGTGTACACATTCAGCAGATTTCCTCAAGCCAGCTAGACAGCTTACTGTTAAAGATGTTGTTGAGTCATGTGAAGAGTGAATATATTGTAAGAAACAAGTTCCCAACAGTATTTAGCACATGTCATTGAGACATTTGCACCACTGCATTTAATGAAATGTAACAAGCTTTGGCGGCTGCCCAGTCAACAATAAAAAATAACATATATTTTCATTTCGTTTTTTGACACCAAGAAACAAAGTAAAGGAAGTTTTGGGCCGCCTCTGGTTATCAAACGCTTGGGGAACGCAGAACGAATAAAGTAATGCATCACCCATGCTGGTACTTTTTGTTTCTGAGCGAATGTTTATTGTGTCATTTCTGAAATCAAAACTGGAATTTTGCTACTTCCTCTGAAGTGCACTCGGTCAGCCCCAACGTCTTCTGGCACTGCCGTCCAGCAGATGAATGGCGAAGAGATTTTTCTGGAAGAACGCGCTTCCTAAGCAGCTGGCGGCCGGGTCACAGGTACTCGATCGACCAGAGGAGTCACCCTCGCCTGATGGGACTCAGGGAGCTCGGCCAAATCAGACTCTGGCTTTCTGGATTATGCCACAACCAAACCTTTCACACAACAGTACTCCTAGCCACAGAGCCACGGGCCTTTGATTCTAGACTGAAGGGTATTTTGGGGCATCTGGGGTATGTTAAGGCCAGCCACCAGCAGAAAGTGTCCTGTCCTGGGTGTACTTTAGCTGGATGTGTCTTCTGCGGTTGGCCAGTTGCTTCTAGATTAATTGTGCCAATTACATGCATAAAATCCTTACTTAAGACCACCGTAGACAAGTGACCTGCCAAGCATCCCCAATATATTTCCTGTTTTAACTGTGTACATTTCATCACGGGGCCCAACTGCTACAAGACAGAAGCCTTGAGAGGACATGTCTCTCATTACGTCCTCCCTCTTCCCCCAGAGAAACAAAGCCCTCTGAATTTCTCTGTCCTTTCCCTCACCCATTATGCACTCTGACAGTGGGAGTGCAAGGAATCCATGTGGATATAAACAACATTGCACTCCAATGGAAATGTAAATTAACTATTCATAAATTCATAATATAATGTTACTGTGCTATGTTGACAGAGTTTTACAATTTGCATGTGACACAAGACAATATTCAACAATGCCAGACAAAAAAAGCTTATGTAATGACTAATCAAATCAAGCTTCTTACCATAGATTTGTAACTGTAATTATACTACGCTAGAAAACAGACTATTTTTAAAGCCTGTTATAGACCCATTTCATGTTTGTAAACAAAAGAGACGTGTGCAACCCTGGGCTATGAAGTAGCACCAGCAAAAGTTTAATCACCATTAAATTAATGTGCATCAACGGTCTGACTCAATAACACAAACATGGGCAATGATGATATGTTTTGTCATGAACTGCTAGCAAGCCAACTGTTACAAAATCATGCTTTCAACAGCGTTCATGATCTGCAAATCACATCTCACATAACTCAATAGTCAGTTTGACGTCCATATGACTGCAGAGAATAACTAGTCTCGTTATACAGTAGCTTGACATTTATAGTTTGGCCTCCATTCCGAATATCGTTCAGGTATCTATCCATGATAACCAACATGCTATGAGACTATTTTCAAGAGTAAATTTTAACACTTGGTAATATGAGCGACAGCAAGCAAACTTGTTTTCTAACCTGGTTGAGAGAGGGAATAGAAAGACAGTGTTATAATGTTTGGAATATTTACTGCAATACTGGTAAAGTTTCCATTGGAATAGAATTATATTTTTTAATTTCATTATTTTTCCCAGTAGGCTGTTGGATAAGTGGGATAATGACCTCGGGGCAGGGGAATATACAACTGCCGCATTAATCATTGAAACGGCATACGGCCCAGCCCCTCTGTAATTATCCCTTACATAACGAACATAATGCACTTTCAAACAGAATTAATACCATGAAAATACACACAGTGATTATTAGGTAGACCTGTACACCAGCTTGTTAATGCAAATATTTATATCAGCCAATCATGTGGCAGCAACTGAATGCATAAAACTGTGGAATGATTGTTAGTGTCAGACAGGGAGTATCTCAGAAACTACAGATCTCTTGGGCCTGACTGGTCAAAGCTGACAGGAAGGTGACAGTAATGCAAATAACCACGCATTACAACAGTGCTATGCAGAAGAGCATCTCTGAACACACAACGTGTCAAACCTCTGAGTGGATAAGCAACAAATAAATAAAAAAAACTATAAAAAATAAAAAATGAAAGTATAGTAAACACCTAATACCCAAAGTGCTCACTGAGTGTAAATAGAATGAAGTGGAAAACCAGTATGGTTTGAAAGAGCTATGCTTGTTTATCTTCAAAAAACCCCAAGAAGGTTCAACTTGAATTGTAGGCCAGAAATATTGATTTCACAACAGAGTTTACTCTGCTTGACTTTCAGTGGATGGAGCCTCAGTTATGAAAGATTGCGTGTAAAATGTTGACCTTGAATGTAGGCGATATGGTGCAACTTTTTTTGACTTAGTGTTTCCAAAATGTTTTTGAATGTCTTTTGTGTATTCAGTGCTACACGTCTTCCTGATAATATTTATATTGCTAGATTTACGGTTGGCAAGAACAAAATGTACATAAAAACAAATTTAATGAGAAGTATACAGTATACTGTTGTCATCCAGCTCATAAAAAAATAATAATAAAAAAGATTATGTATTGATCAATGTCGAGATCTCTGAGCCCATCGCAGTGCCATGAATCTTTCAGTTGACCAGAGAGAAGACGCACAGGCTAACATGCATGATTTTCATCCAATCAGAAATCAGCTAGTCCAGGTTATTCACTGTAATCACTCAGGAGATTCACTTCAGGGGCACAATTTAAAAATACACTCAGTGAGCACCTTATTAGGTATTTATTATTATTATTTTTTTTTTTACACTTATTGGTCTTCGGCTGCTGAAGCCTATCCACCTAGAGGTTTGACACGTTGTGTGTTCAGAGATGCTCTTCTGCATACCACTGTTGTAATGCGTGGTTATTTGTGTTACCGTCACCTTCCTGTCAGCTTCAACCAGTCTGGCCCTTCTTCTCTGACCTCTCTCACTTAGATCATATTTATTTGCCATTCTGACAGAGCCGAATCACTGCATGTCTGCATGCTTTCATGCATTCAGTTGCTGCCACATGATGGCTTATTGACACTATTTAAGATCAATTGCACAATGAATTCAGCAACATTTTCAGAAATCGTGACAGGAAATTTGGTTGCCTCTGCTTGAAAGCTGAGACTTGGGCCATAGGTCCATTGTCCAGCAGGACAATGACTCCAAGCATACATCAAAATCCAAAAATGAATGGTTATGTAAAACAACATCCATGTTGTGCATTGGCCATCACAGTCTCCAGTTGAAAAACCTGTGTACCAAAGTATTAAACCAGGGGTGCCAATAATTGTGGAATCTGTATTTCACAATTGGGGAATTTCTTTTATTATTTTTTAATTTAAGACCTTTGTTGATTCCACTGAATCGTTAAGAAAGCACACTACTTCACGCATGTTGGAAAATAAAGCGTATGTAAATAAGTGCATATTCATCAAGGGTGCCAATAATTCTTGAACCCACTGTATTTTGGAGGCCATCCATGATAGTGTGTGTCATATACAAACTGTAAGATGGAGGATGTACAGGCAATTGGACTAGACCTACAGTCATGACTGCGAATTTCATTTTATAGAATAAATTAAACCTGGTGAGAAAAGTGATAAAATCAATTTGTACACTTATGTCTAGTTCCCTGTAAAATGAATCAGTGGATGTAACTGGATCTAAATGCAATCATGTCCTGCTGCTTCCCACACCTGGTGCTATGATATTGCAAATTCCAAAGCTCAACACAAATAAACATCACCTATTTCATAATCCGGCTGTGTGTCTTTGTTTTATTTTATGTGAGTCGTAGGGCGCTCCCTGCTCCGGAATAATCCGAGGTTCCAACCCGCGCTCATTCAGTTGATGCATAGCGTCACAGCATTGCCTGCTATTGTGTGTCTTTAAGGCTATATTTCCTGTTAGTCAGGCAAAGTCGCAATATGCCCACTTCAATTTAACGTCACTTTGATTTTGGCATGGCATGTCGAAAGGGTTTTCGGGAAAGACGCTGCGATGGTCCCTGGACTAACGGATGAAGGTCGGCTTGGTCTATAAGAGCTGAGAGCCACTGAATCGGGCCAAAGTCGTTTCCTCAGCTTCTCTGTGTCGGGAAAGATGTTACAGATGAATCCCTCCAAAGGAAGGCCGTTGCAGCCAGACACAAACATAAACAATACGGAGGAAAGGAGAAAAAGGAAGAAGCACACTGTGACCATGAAGATAAAGCTAAATATATCACAGCCTAGGCAGCATAATGGGAAAAGACAGTTTAAAGGTTTAGAATAATCACAGACGCCAGGAAGTATTTTTTTACCCCAAGGGGACAAAAGTTGTTCTGAATATAGAGAATGGAGTAACGGCAGGGGGTCCTGAGGTCCTCGTGAATCTCCATGCCAGACAGACGTGGTAGCAACACCTGCCCATTCACACTGTGTCACAGAGTAAAGGCAGAGTGGACGTGTGTACGGGTAGACTGCTGCTAGAACATAAAATAACATAACATAACAACGAGAGCAGGCCATTCAGCCCAGCAATGCTCACCTTTTCCTACCACAAACCACTAAAGTGTACCTACTGCTTTGTTTACCTAAAAGCAAAATAGTATCTAGCACCTTGTCAGGCCTGGTCTTGAAAACCCTTTCTGCCTCCACTACATGACTTATTCCACAGTGGCCACTCTCTGTGCGAAAAAACGACTAAAATAAAAATGTCTGTGCGGAATTTATCCTTTGCGAATTTCCATTTATGCCCCCTCGTTCTGCAAACTGAGCTCACCCTGCTATTATCTGCATTGAAAGAGCCACCCCCGTTGCACTTAAAACCCCTAGTCGGACATACCCAAAGCACAGACAGACGGACACTGGCCTGGTTATTGAAAACCAAAATGCTGTTTATGTTGCCTCTGCCGTGTGTCGTGACCCATGCTACAGCAGGCCAGAAATGGCAATGATGCACACCATCTCTCCCACCATCTTGTGCTAACTTATTCCCAAAACATCAATACTTACACAAGCATTTGGTCTGTATGCAAATGCTGGGTGGAAGAACCTCCCGTAAAAGGTTCAATGCAAGTGTAAGCAACTCATCTGGCGGTCAGTTTACTGCAAAACCATTTACAGTACTGCCCATTCATCACACGGCTGGCTGCTGAGAGATTTCTCCTGTTCTGCATTTATAAAGAAGATCAGTAAGTGTTTCCCAAGCAGAGTAGAAGCCGAGCTTGCATACTGTCATATCCACTATATCATGCATGTTCACAGAACCTACAAAACTGTCAGTGTTGTATAGTACCAAAGCTGAAAAGCCTGTTTATGCTCAGTGCTAACCAAAGGTAATGGTTCCAATGAAAAACAAAAACCAGTCTGTGTTTTTTGTTATTCCCCCTGAAAATCCAGAAATGGACAAATCATTATTACTATGCATGATAGCTTGGGGCGAACATCTAAATTCACTTCTATGTTTTTACTTTAATATTGAGCACAATTTTTAAGAAAGTATTAAATTATGTTTCAATATGTATGCAGCAAAACGAGTTCAGAATTTGCAAGAGCTAATTACAATGAGAAAAAAATAAAAAAAACATTGTATTTGTAAAAACATTGCTTAAAAGTACTCACTCAAAGTTAAAGCCAAAGTGCATTGTGCTTGGATGACTAGAGGTCTTTGTCTCTTCAGAAATAAATTGAAGTGGAATAAATGCCTCTCTTTGTTTATTACAAAGCAAAGATAAAATACAGGCAAAGACATTCTAACGTCACGACAAGTATGAGTCAGTGATATTTAACATTGAAATTCTCAGCCATTTATGAAACGGGGCAGAAATTAAAACAAGACAAGCAATTCTACTACACGTTCCTGTGGGAGCTTTCTCAATTACGTCCATGCAGAGCTGTGCAGAGCATATCTTTGACATAACACTGAGAGTTAATGTGATGTTAATACATCCATGGAAGATGTTTTCATTACATCAGGGTTAGGTGAATTAACCCAGACATAAAAATAACATCCAGGCACATTACCATCCCTGTCCATCCGGGTTAGTGAATTGCTTTTTGATTCATTGTTTCCCCTTGAAACAGCAAGCGGAATGCATTCACACATATGTAGAATGTGATTCCTTATAAATGCTTAAATACTGTATGTACATGCTATACATATCTTCCTTACATTTCAAGGAAAATTGTACTCAAATGATTTTCTTTTTCACATGGGTTTCAAAGCTTTAATCATGTATTCGTACGCATAATATATAATTCCATGTATAATAATATATCAAGTCATGCATCAAAATTAACTGATTATAATTTCTAAATGTTAAGATATCCTGAATTAAGAGAACGTAATATGCACTTTGACACAGTCATAATTACAATCTTCTTCATAACCATTCACAGTGGCAGGGAGAGCGGTATGACATGTTCTTGTAACGCAAGCTATCTTTTTCCCGTACAAGTATGCGTTTGCTATAGAGCTGGGATATTACTAAGCCAGTAGCACATATTTCCATGTACTTTTGACTCTATCTTGATCCCTACACTTGACAGAAAAGCTGCAGTAGATATTTCTGCAGTATTCATTTTTCCCACATTTTGCAGAGATCAAAGCTGCAGCTTTAGAAGCCTGAGTGATTGGTGTTACAGTGTGCAAGCGGTATGCAAGGCTAAATTTTGCTGTGCTTCCATTGTTCCTCACGCGATTGGCTCTTGCTTCTACCTTACTGGAGCCACAGATAATTGCTCAGTCCTTCAGTTAGCTAGTAATCCGGGAACACACAGAAATGGGACTGTACATGAGAACTGTGTACAGAATGCTAATTTTGCAGGAAACGCTGCAGGAAGCAAAAACTGGCTTCAAATGAATCGGGTTCTGACTGAGATTAAACTGCATCTATTCTAAAGTAATACCACGATCTCAGGAAATCACAGCTGTTATTCAGGTATGGTAATATATAGGCAGGTTGGGAAATTAAAGGGGTTAGAAAAATGCTACACTGTAGGTTTTTCGAATGCCAGCAAGAGTAAATTGCATCAAAGTTCAGTGGAAGTCAACTGTTCCACAATAACCACATAGTAGAGGAAATCCACATTGTCCCATCAACTAGAAACTGGAGTCAGAGGGCCCGGCATAGTTCACTGAAACATTTATGAGTTTATAGTGTTGTGCTGGCATGTACTATATGGATGCAGTGGAGAAAACCATAGCAATAGATACTTCTGATGTCTACCCTTGTCAGCACACTTACAAGAATGTGAGCAACATTTCAGCTGTAACCGTACTGTTACATGATTGCTTGGACAGTAAGCAACCATATAGCAACTGCTGCTTCTGTTCCGGATATGCAGAGTTCTTTATGACAGCAAGCTCTACATCTCTCTTCTAAAACATGATCTATGATTCTGAAGCAATGAAGAAATGTAGACCAGTTTCTGCTCTGTTATCTTTCTGTCCATATTTCCATCGGATTTTCAAGAAGGACTGCAAGACATTCAATTCCTACAGGGGTAACAGCCCTTAATGAAAGCTACCCTTCTGTCTCGAACAACATCATTCAGATCTAACACATTTGACATATTGAGTGATGGTATCAGTTTTTTTATGAAAATTGAATACAAGCATATGCCAGCCAACTTAGATTGACAAAGTCCTGTACTGCTTGGTTATCCATGCATTTTAATCTAAATATTATTTGTAATATTGATCCCTGTATTTAAGTTATCAAATTGTAGAAATATAGGCTTAATTAACAGCAGGATTATGATAATGAGCAACATTAAAAGTCATCAGTGTGTGGGTGGAACCTTTGATTTCACTGTTGTTTTGATCATTACAATCTGGCTCAGAGTTTGGAAAGCCAACTTAAATGATCTTCAATAAGCATGAATACAAAGCGTTATATAACCCACACATATGACAAAGCTTGGCATTTTGATGGCATGGGAACAAAAAAAGTTTATTCATGTTTTTTTAACATGAACATTTGAATAATACACTGTTAAAATAAACGTTATAAAAGCTGTCACCAGTGCATCTGGAAGTAAGTAGTTTGAAACATTCTGTTTTGAGTTTTTAAACAAAAAAAAAAGGCTGGAGGCTTCAGCCATTAATGAACCTGTGCAATGTCAGAATGAGGTATGAACATATGTGTGCATATACATTATTTCATATATAGTTTGGGGGTGGCAGGTATACCATTCCACTGCCATAAGAGCCACACATTCACACAAACATACATATGCACAAGGTATGGCAAGGTATTATTTAAGAATATGACTATTGCATAGTGTGTCATTAGCTTTAGTGTGAATATTAGCTTCACAGCTATTAGCTTCATTCGCTATTCATAGTTTTCAAATCATACAGCGCTGCATTAATATACAGTATAGTTGATAAGACAATGCAACAGCCTAATGTCAATAAAGTCAAATATACACATTTAAGCCTTAAAAGGAATGTGTGAAAAATGGCTTACTCCAACATGTCACCCATTCACATATTCGAGTGAACCATGTCACCTGTCCCGACATCTTAACTTTTTTCATTCACCGATTCTGTCGATGTGCCAAGACCATCCACCATGCAGCCGCTTTCCATATCACGCATCTTTCAGCATAGCGAGCGGTGCACGGGGTGAATGTCAAGCCCTCCATTTTGCCTCAGCTCTAGAGAGTTGCTTGCCTGTCACGTTTCTCCCACTTTGCTCTGAAGGAAGGCTCTTTTAGGATGTTGTCCTCAGGCATCTTCGCTTTGTCAGCTCTAAGCCATTTTGTTGGTTCTCTGGCTTTTCCACTGCTACTGGCGTGGGGTATATACAGCACTGGATGGGATTTACTTATATCTGCAGTATGGCCTTTTTCCACTTCCAAGCATTTCTGAGTCTGCCGTAGGCTGACAGTGTGGGACTGATCCTCGAAAAATAAATAAATAAATACAAAAAATTCCATCGGCGTCTGCATTACTGACACATTTTTGAAGCTCCTGACTTAAAAGGGGCGAGACGCGGGCAGAAATTCCAATTTGAGTTTTGTATTTAAATAATCGTTGTAATTAAAGTTTAATTCCGTTCGCAAACATTATGTATTCAAATGTGCAACATGACTTCATAATGTATCTCCGTTTTGTCAAATTATCTAAAGGAATAATATCTGCAGGGGTTAGTTACATGAATAGACATTGGCAATAAGAGGATTAGTGAAATCGCCGAGTAGAAGTGGGGTAGCCACACTCCTGAAAGGGTAGACAATGAGGGAACACGAGCAGCACACTGTACCTATGACAATCTTTTCACAGTTCACAGCCAGAGCCAGGTTTGAATGAATAATTGATTCTGAGCTCAATTATGACTGAGGCAAATGTGACCAGAGGGCAGCAATTATCAGTATATTTATCATTAACCGCACTTCTGTGATGGAATGCATGTACAGTGTGTTAAGGGGACAGAACATTGAACTGGGAGTGGGGGGAGAGGAGCGAAGGGGAGGGTCGGGGGGGGGGGGGGTCTTTATGGTTTAAAATTGTACATGATAATTCCATTACTTCTCTCCCTCAAAACTCTTGACTGTGCGAAGTCTGATTTATTCATAAACTGGATTGCTACTGCCACGAAGCATTAAATTAAAGCAGGGGACTGAAGACCGGAATTCTGCTGAGAAAAGCCATTTACAAACCAAAACAGATCAAACTTGGGCACGGACAATACTTTTCCAGCCCTTCGCCTTGATTTAACAGAAATAACCGTTTGCTGCTACACAGCCAATTAAAGCCACTCCTCTGCTTATGCATCACTTTGAGTGTCACTTGGGAAAACAGCGATCTTTGTTCCGTTTCAGATAAGGGGTGTTTCACACAAAGACTTGCATATCGAGCCCTTTCATCATGTGAAGGGTTGTTTAGTAAACTCTAATAACCTTGCGTGAAATGCTGAGGCCTGTTTTTTTTTCCCCTGGGCTTGAGGCACGAAAGAAAGAGAGAAAAAAAAAACCCTGCAATGAAAGCCAGTCACCCATTTCACCCGTCTTGCCATCAGTAATCTAAGGTCAGCACCTGCTCCGACTTCACAAGGGGCTGGCTGTAAAAAGCTGAGGAACGTCACATTTATCCTTTGAAAGATTATTAAAAACGAGACTTTCTTGACAACATCCAGATGTCCCTGTTCCATGGGTGAAACGCTCCATCACGTGCATGTAAACTCTATGCCCACAATGCTCAGTGGTACATGCCCCAGCTTGCTGACAGCAGGTCTAAAAATGTTCTTCAGAGCAGATCTCTGCGTCGGTCACTATTAACGTGGTCTCTGTACGAATATTCAATCAACAAAATCTGCAGTAAATTCCATACTACTACAACCGCAGCTAGAAATAGCAAAACTACAAATCTACACTGAGGCACCTAGCAGACATTTTTACCCATAATGACTTACAGAGGTGATATTTTTTAAACTTAAAATGCATTTACGCAATTGGGAATTGTACTGAAGCGACTCAGGTTCAGTATAGTACCTTGATCAAGGGTAGAGCCACAGCTGGGAATTCAACCGGCAACCGAGTTACAGTTACAGCAACCCAGTTCCCTAGCCACTGACCCACCACAACTCAACTTACACAGCAGACACACATTCACGGACAGGGATGTCCTACATTTTGGCCTCAATGCCCTTTTAAATAGAAGCGCAGGCATGGCGATTTGCGCATCGTCTTGAAATGTATATGACCATAGAGCCCTCTGGAGGACGAAAAAACCCCCCCAAAACTGTCCTATCCCTGCGTGCAGAAAAATGATTAGGAGCGTTTTCTTTTTTCTTTTCTATCTGCACAAGTGGCACAGTTGGGGAGCGTTCTCTTGTGGTATTTCCATTACCGGGATGCAAGCATCGCGCTGCTGGGATCGGTCTTGTGTCCCGGCACTTCTAATTCTCGTTTTCGAACATTCACATCAAGCGCATCCCCGCTGTGTACGGCGACACCAACCTAACGGAAGGGCCTCTGTGAAAAAAATCCTTGAGGTGCAGAAAGTTTGACAATTTCCTATTGTGAAATGATAGTTTTCAATGTCTTTAATTAGCTAGCTGCATGTACATCGTTATTTTTAATAACCGTATACTCAGAGAATTAAAACTTCAGTGATACATTTTCCTGTTGCTAAGCTTGAGCTAGTAAGGGCACCCAGACATTTCCAAATATCTGTAAATATTGAGATTGAGAAAATACCCATTTTACTTCAAATATTTAGTATGTTGCCTTATGTAGAGTTATAGTGTAATATACTGACTAGGTCAGCAGTTTCAGATTGACATTTCAGGTTCCATGTTAATTCAATTTTACTTGCATAGTGCTATTTCTTTTACAGAAGACTGCCACAAAAATTCTTTACAGAGAAACAGAAGAGGGTAAATGGCAGGCCTAAACCCAGAAATACCAAGCATGTGAAGTAAAAACTCCCCAGTGGGGAGGAGAACCCTTAGCCAGTGGCGAAAAAAACGGGGGAGCCCATCCTCCTACCTCCACATCCAGCAAGGTGTAGAGGTAGGGTGGATATAGCAGAAATGTAATAAGAAATCTCTTGCTGCGATTCAAATGGGTGGAACCAGTTGCAGCTAGATTGTTAATCATGCCATGTATTCGTCAAAGTTTAAGCAGCATGTACCAATGGTGAAAATGTACACTCTAGGCATCCACTCAGATTGCTTATCATCGCTGATGGCAGTCAATTGACAGGGGCAGCCTGTAGTGTAATGGTTAAGCAACTGCAAGTCACTTAGGATAAAAAAAGTTGCGACAGCTGAATGACTTGTAATGCAATGTAGTGCCGATCAGGGTTTTGGTGTGAGACATAGCATTCCAGGCTGTCAAATACCCAAATACATATGACCGCAAACGAAATGGCCGCAACTAAAACAATGTCTCTCCCAGTTTAAACTAATTATCTATCCATTTGCAGGTTCATAAAGATAACTGGGAGACTGCCTATTGGCTACCATTCGCCCCCAGAAATTAATGAATGAATGAAAAGTGCTTTTTGGCCTTCATACCCTCATCTAAAATTATACTTTGGCCTTACTGACTTCTGATTTGCACTTGATGGAAATGTGGCTTTATGCAATGTAAACCATTAGTGGTATGCAGGAGTTAATATGAAACATAACAGCTATGTACGAAAGCCCTGTACTATTGTTGTTTTTGTTGTTGTTAATTACATACACGGCCAAAAAATGACAAAAACAGATAAGTCTTCTGCCTGGATGCCTACGCCAAGAGCCTGATCTCCCTTGTGATGTAAATGTTTTGAGAGAAATTATAGTTTGTCCACTGAAAGCAGGAGGGCTGTACTTTCATTAAGTGCTGTTTCACAAAAAAAGCCAACACTCTTTATTTTACCCAGACACACAAGGGGGGGGGGGGGGGGGGGGGGAGTCAGAGAACCAACATCAGGGAAGTCACTCCATACAGGGTTTACCTTCACAAAATATTTATGAAGCAGAAGCCACACAGGTCATCTGGAGAAGATACTGAGTGAACAAGAACACGTACCTAGCTGGGGATTGTGCAAGATCTCTTATGAAGGAAGGAGTCTGAAGGCGATGTGCCACATTTTCAATTTAATACAACTGCAGGATTTTGTTTATTGATGGTAATACGGGGAATGGGAGAGTTAATAAATCTCAGGGAAGTGTTTAGCTGCAGTATTATAAAAGGATTGCGGTGCAAGGATAAGGTATTAAGAAATTTTAATGAGATTCAGAGCCTGTAACATTTCATTGCACATTAGTGGGGAAAAAAATAGAGAATCAATCTGAAATAACAATTGCAATAGGCATACACTTAGGTGTTACCTCTGACTGTTTCCACTGTTAATGTTATGCAATAAGATTTTGTGTGTATATATATTTCTGCGAGAAAGTATACTTGATCCCATAAAGGAAAGTTTTCTGTTGAGGATTTTTATTTTCTGGATAATGTCTGAGTATGGGTAGTAGTGTGTCTTTTGTATGCTGTATACCAGAAGTGGGCTGTTTCTGGTTTCCATGCCAACTTCTTGCCTTCAGTTACTTAATTAGCCCTAACATTTATGGCATCTGAAATTTCAGCTACATTTCTTAATAAGTGCTTGGTATACAGCTGAATTCAGCCTCCCATTATGAGACATTTTACCGTGATCCAATCTGAGTGAATCAGCGTAGGTGTATACAACCAATTAACTCATTCAGCCAGAGTAATTGGTGAAAACAAAAACCTGAATACATGTCGGCCCCACAGGACTGAAACTGGCTGCCCCATCTCAAAACAAAGGGCCTATCACATGTTGAGTTGCTATAAATAATGCTTACCGATATGGTGGGCTGTCAGCTTACAAACAAAGCTGATTCAACTTAATGAACACAGTTTTCAGGCTAACTGTTTGTACTGTAAATAACACTTCATTTGCACTGCAATTAACCTATTGGCTCTGTTCATGCTTGGATTTCTGAGTTATTATACATATTTATAAACGCTTTAACAAAACAAATATTTATGAAGTGTGAACACACCAACATTTTTAAACAACAGTTCTGAAATGCCTTGCATGAGGTAGTACTCGATGCTTCAGCTAGGTGTGACAGCTGTGATCTGGAAACTTGCTATGCAGTAGACTTAATAACACAAAGAGAGTTATTTGTAGATATGGACAAAAATAATTTAATGAATGCCATCATCATGCATAATCCCATTTCAACAGTCTATCAAAAAGGTGCATGTGCTGCCTTATTACAGAAAAGCAAAAGCACGTACAACTGTTACAGCATGGGTGCACAACAAGGGTAGATCCATTTTAGGATTATGAGCCAACTTCTGCTCTTAATTATTCAGCATACCTTGATCTAACCTTTGTACAAGAATCAGCTACAGCTGCAGGCGTAGTGGTTAAGGTACATGACTGGGACCTGCATGGTCCCTGGTTCGATCCCCGGTGTAGCCAAAATAAGATCCGCACAGCCGTTGGGCCCTTGAGCAAGGCCCTTAACCCTGCATTGCTCCAGGGGAGGATTGTCTCCGGCTTAGTCTAATCAACTGTACGTCACTCTGGATAAGAGCTTGTAATAACGTAATAATGTAAAAGTGTATCTTAAGAGATTTTAAATTTGGTGCTCAAGTACTGGAGTGAACCGACACAGTGTATAGAGCTCTTCGAAAACTAAAGCTGGGGTTTGGAAATAAATTACTGGGAACAAAAACCAGGCAGCCTGGCCCCTCAGAACCGCACCCCTTAGTCAGAGAAATGAGTGCTTCCAAAATATGTGCGTATTGTTAATAATAAAATATTGGTGATCGTGTTTCGTTTTCCAATTATTGTAGTTACATGTACATGACTGTAGCATACCCTTATGGGTCAATGAGTCATCTCACAGATCAATAACCTGATGCGCATGAATGAACATAGTGTTAGCATAGGGCAGTATGGATTTCTACATACAGTATGCTTAGTAGTCTCAAGTTACCATCTGATTTCTTACATTTCTTATTTTCATAGATTAATGATTATTTATGGTGTACAATTATTCACTATCCAGGTAATGAAGGAGGCAATTTGAATTGAAAATGCTGTTATTAGGCATCATTATATATTAATCTCCATATTTATAAAGTTACAAAGCCATTTATATGGCTCTAGGACTCCACTGAACCACAGTCAGAGCCATTATCTCCAAATGGAGAACATTTGGAACAGTGGTGAATCTTCCCATGAAAAAAAATATAAATGTCTGCCAAAATTTCTCTAAGGAACAATGACAACTCCAGGAAGTCACAAAAGTTTCCAGAAGAACATCCAGAACATACAGTGAGCTCCATAATATTTGGGTTGATTTGGCTTTGTACTCTGAAATGTTACATTTATAATTAACAATTCAGATGTGATTTAAGGTGACATTCTCAGTTTCTATTTAAGGGCATTTTACATACTGTGGTTTTACCAGGTATAAATTACATAACATTTTTTGCATGTGTGACCCATAGACATCACCTGGGCTGAGTATCATCTTTATTGGGCATATACTAGTATTATTACGCATGTTGTGCATTTTAAAGGATTTGTATATGCTGTGCATCAAAGGGTTAAATAAAGAAACAAAACACAAACAAAAAATAATGAATTATACATACTGCAAAACATAGTTTATGATGGCTGTGGTGAGCAAGCCTTTATTTTGCTCAGAAAATTTAGCAAACCCATGAACAACAGATCATATAAAATCTGTTCATGTTTCACAAAGCCTAGCTTTCAAATTAGCCTTGACTGACCTTGTCAGCTGGTGAGCAAAGGCTTGGAACTGCAGAATTTTACAGTGCACAATAAACAATTTGTCGAATGATGGATAGATCAGTCTTTGGAGAATTTGGACATCAGTATTCTCATGCTCAACAATAGTTCTTCACCTTTTCATTTTTTCAATTCTGTTGAGAATAGTTGTGTCTCTTCCCTTAGTGAGTCCCTGCAAACATTTAAAGATACCTGTTGCCCCCAAATTAACCATGCTATTTGGCTAGCTACATGAATAAATAATACATTACTAGCTAAGAGGATGCATCCTCTTTTAAATTATGCACAAATGCACACATGGAGTATGCTTTTATGTTTAATTTCCTAGACTTCACATCTGCCCTCCATGATGTAACTTCATAGCAAATAACAGTGTGCATAATTTGTGTAGATAACCGGACAAAACTACAATAATTTGAAGGTCTGTCCGCAGAGGTGGCAGTATAATACAATGGTTAGGGAACTAGGCTGAAAGGTCAAAGGTTGTTGGCTTGGTTCCTAGCTGGGGAGCTGATGACGCACCCTTGAGAATGCTCATAAACCTGTGAAAATTCACTGGATGTAAAAAAAAAAAAAGCTATGTGTGTGCATTATAAATGTAGTGTGTTGACTTTATGCAAACATCGCTCATTTCACAGTACTGAGTGGTATCATTCATACAATAGTATGAATAATACTGGGGTAATGACCCTGGGTTCTCTTGTCGTATTATTTGTTTTATTTTATTTGTCCTATCTTCCCAAATTGTCTTCTGCTGTGATCCCCAACAGATCACACCAGAAGAGCAGGATGTACACGCCGCAATGACATCCTCCGGGCTGGACTGGTGCCAGGGACGGATTTCCCTTCAAGTGTGCTAGGAGCTGTCAAGACGCCTCAGCGGCAATACCTGTACGGTGTTCATCAACACATCTGTGGGAAAAACCAATGACTATGAATACTGAGCCAGTGCAGTGCACCTGCTGCTGCTAGCCATGCCAGCTCCAGAGAGTGGAGCCCAAGAGCGGAGCTGGCTGGACCTGCTCTCTCCTATCAGAGGGCTGACCCCACCAGACAACACCGAGCTCACGATGTTAAACCACACCACCGACTCCATTCATCACTCTTATGTTCATCACCGCAGTGGAGATTAGACCTGAGCTACTGTACCTGCCCCAAGCTCACTGCATCAGGCCAGAGCATTAGCGGTCAGGGACAGACAGGAAAACACTAAACTACAGTATGTGCTCTCAGCCCACTTCATACCTGGAAAATATTCAGCCCAACAAATTATACCAATTATGAATACATAATAGCACTTGATATTTCATCTTTGTTTTGAATTGAACAGGTTCCATTTGGTAATTGCTGAATAAGAAATAGCACAATGATACGGCATAGATTTTTTGCAACCTAATTTCATAAAGATTATGGAAGCAAATGTTTTCCAAAAAGTTTTTTCTTGAAATGAAGGACTCAACTGAATCGATTTTAATATTTGTATTTCTGAATTATAGTGGTTCTGTTTAGGCTAACAAAAAAGTGAGTCAAGGCATTGGCTATTACTGGCACACTGAGAAAAACGGAACATTTGCAAAACGAGACAAAACACAAAATGGAAAAAGTAGCTAAATAAATAGACGGTGCAATATTTTAAAATAGAAATCAGCATGCTTCTCCCTTCCAGTACTCCCGCTATGACACGCTCTCTCGCCTGTTACTCATCAATGAATTTTTTAGAAAATGAGCTCATTCGCTCTGGCACATCTACATTGATAAGTTGAAAAAATCTGATTTTATTTTGTGTGAGCAGGGGCCGCACATAAATCAGTTGCATTTCAAACAGTTGTTTTTATGTGTGACAATCATGTAGTTTATTCATAGTATGTTTACATTCTGGCTCAGTGGAAAATGAAAATATGTTGGAGGTATTATCTCTGCAGAGAGGCTGAACTCACCATTTCTCTAACCACAAGACCCACAATTATTAATCCTTGTGTACAGTGTTTATACTTTTTATCATCTTCATCAAATAATTGAAATGAAATGGTATTGTTTGATTGTACATATGGGCAAAAAAATGTTTTTATAGCTCTTGATTGAACAATTTGCATCAAAGAATTGGTCATGCAGTTGCTGAACAGCATGTAGGAGGAGAGTGACACATGCACATCTGGGTACCAGTAGCTGTGTGCTATTGGCTCGCAGGGGGATTAGTGTGTTAAAATGGAACAAACTGCATATATTACTATGTGATTTTCTTTACATCCATCTCAGAGACGGCTTCGATGGGATCAAATCTGTTGTGGCGATAGAAAACGCTTGTTTTGACATCTTGACCCATTTTAAAAAGCTGCCACACTACCAACATGATTGCAATGTACACATATGCTGTACCTACTGTACGCACAACAGGACTATCTATGTACAGAACTCATACTCAGAACACTGTAATTATGGTACCGATACCATGCTATATCGGCCGAGTACGGATACCAATGAGTAATATCGGTGCACCCCTAATTTTCACTGTTTAAATAATTACAAATGCCCGTTGGCATGTCATACCTCTGAAGGTTCTTAGTGTTGCTTATCAGTAGTGGTATTAGCTACCAATACTAATATTAGTCACTAATACCACTGAAGTTAGTGTTTTTGTAAAAGTAAAAATGAGTTTTGTCAGCCTGAAGATGTGGAGCTCTGGTTTGTGTGGAACAACAAAATGTGCCAATTTGATAATAAGATAGGAGGCGATCAGTGGGCTGTTTCAGTGAAGCAGTTGCAATGGAGGGGGAGAGTAGCAGGTGTTTGGTCAGGCAACATTCCCACTGGCTTTAGCTAATTAGACTTGCCTGTAGCTCGTCCGGGTCTATCCTCTGTGTCAACTACTGACAGCTCCATCACCATGCTCGTTAGCTATACCATGCAGTTATGCCGTTTATCAGTTTAGCGCACTGTCATCCTGACAGATAACGATAATCAGTGCATGTTTATCATGCAGAGAACTCGCTGATTGGGCTGGGTACCTAAATCAGTTCATGTCCAAATCACTCCCATCCCTGAGAATGATGGCTTACAATACCTCTTACTTTACATTTGACAGTGTAATTGATTCTTTTTAAAAATAATCAATAGTGTTGGTTATTGATTTCATAGTCTATTTTCAATATACTGCAGAGGTTTTAATAAAAAAGTAGCTAAACAAAATAGACAATAGCATAATTTTAGCTACTGTAGACCTGTATACCAGGCTGTTAATGCAAATATTTCATCAGCCAATCATGTGTCAGCAACTAAATGCATACAAGCTTGCAGATGTGGTCAAGAGGTTCAGCCATTTTTCAGGACAAATTTCTGAATGGGGAAGAAATGTGATCCAAGTGACTTTGTCTGTGGAATGATTGTTGGTGCCAGACAGGGTGGTTTGAGTATCTCAGGCACAACAGTCTCTAGAAAAACAAAAAACATCCAGTGAGCAGCAGTTCTGTGGGCAGAAACACATTTTTAATGAGTTTTTAATAAAGTGCTCAGTGAGGGTATATTCCCCGTTTCATTCACTGATTTGCTTTGCCAAAACAGAGTTTAAAAAAAAAGGTCCTTACAACTTGCAGTGCCATAAAGACATTTTCACCATGTCTTTTTGTATATTCAATGTTTAAGACAGCTGAATGCCAAAATATCTAAATATGATGCATTGTGAGCCAATACTGTTACTCCTCAGTGTTAGAATATACCACTGAAAAAAGAAAGAAGTTACAAAAGAAAGAATTGGATGGATCACTGTGAATGGCTGAAAATGAAATGTAATTTCATGTCAGTTGTGCTTCTTGAAGTGGAGGCGATGAGCTCGGCCTGCTCTACGTCTATGTGTCTGAGGCATCGGGAGGCGAGAGGCCCATATGTATTCACTGGATCGCACCTCTGAGACTAATCAGATAGGCTGCAGGGACACCGAGGGCTTATAAAGTCACTGATTTAGAAATTAAGCCTCAAAGTGGCAAATGAATCATCATTTTGCCTGACTAAGCGACAGAAAAGTGCTATCACAGAATCGATCTCTGGGCATCGCATCTGTAAGAAAGCAGCTCAGAACACCCTGCATCTTCTTTGAGGGGGATTTCACTCAATGTTTATCAGCTGAGCGTGTTATTTTGGTGTCATTTCGAAAATAGTAATCATTTTTACAGACATTAATATTCATAGCATTAATTCACTCAAGAAATAAATGCATAAATAAATAGTAAATATAAGGAATAAATAATCCAATCACCATGTGCTGAACCCATTATGAGCAGCCACAAATACACTGAAATACAGATAATTGTTCTAAGGCCTAAGGGCCATGAGAAGTATGAATGAATATTTTATGCGAATAGCATGTATTAAGATTACATTTTAAAAATGTTATGGGTTGTTAAACCTAAGGAACAGTACTAATGTGCAAAACATAACCGTATTAACACTACTAGGTTAAAAAACCATACGTCTGGGTCACGATGGGACAGAACACATAACACTTGGGGTGATTTCACAGCAGCTGGGTTACAAGGTTTTAACCAAATGGTAAACGGTCTGCATGTATATAGCACCTTTATCCAAAGCGTTGTGCAATTGATGCTTCTCATTCACCCACACACTGACACACCAATGTCATCAGGAACAATTGAGGTTAGGTGTCTTGCTCAGGGATACTTTGACACATACGGCACAGGGCGGGATCGAACCGGCAACCCTCTGACTGCCAGATGACTGCTCTTACCTCCTGAGCATGAGCCTGAACATGACTTTTGATGAAGAGAAATTGTATCCTGGCGAAGTGAGGATTGTAAACCATAAGCATGGCGAGGAAAAATCTGGAGCTTTAGTGCCCTGTTTTGCAAGAAAAGAGGCTGATAAGCATCTAAACTACTCTAGCGGATATTCATTTAAACAACCTGGTATCGCCATTCTGCAGTTTTATTATGGCACAGTTTATATTATTATAGAAATATGAACGCAACAATAATATGACACGTCAATGACTCAACCACAAGGGGGCAGCATTTATTGGGTTAAAATATCAATACATTAGCTAATGAGTATATAATAATTGGCTTCCATATGAAATTGCAACTTTTAGCTATCAATTTCACATCAGGATCCCCAAAGCTAACAGTGCTTGAATTCAACTGTTGCCACTCTGATACAGGACAGTCATTACTAGCTAGGGGGCAGATACCCCCGATAACGCTTACAATACCATCGGAGCTAGGCTGAACTGAGCTAGTATACGCCTGACATTTCCTATCTCTCAGTATAGTTACTAAACTTGATATTTATTTTTCGGAAAGAATTCAAGTGATATGAGTGCTTGCTAAACATCAACACATAAGCCCTTTTTCCATTCAATAATTATATCGCTTTATATTGTAGTACATCTAATTTGATTTGATTCAATAGAAAACGCTTGAAGCAATATAATGGTGAATGTCACAATTGAAACAAGCTGATCGGAGTTTCGCTATTTTCGTGAAGCAGGTAGCCTGACAACTTTAGATGGCTTCAAAGACCCAAGATAAATATGCCTCAAACTTGGAGTAATAGGATACTTATGGAGGCGCTGCTTCTGATTTAATTTGTCAGTGAAAAAGTGTATAGCCTACCTCCATGCAGAGCACAGTGCATACACCGTTAGTGGTTTAGCTTGAAATCATTTGGTATAATTCTATGAGTGAATAGCACAGCTTCATAATGTTCTTCATTGGCAAACGTAATGATTTCAGTAGGGCATTATTACATCATGTCAATGCACTACAAACATATTTTATTAATGTAAAACCATTCATAGGAATCTATCATCGCAACAAAGTTATTGTGGTACACGCACTAATTTGCTACAAAATGTAATGGAAAAAGGGCTATAGACTCTATAGCCAGATCAAAAATATCCAGTCATGTCAATGACACACATTGAAATAATACATTATAAATAACATAAATAATAACTTATTGTTAAAATAAAAAAACTTTAAAAGCCTATAAGTCTGTTCGAGGCACTGGAATGACAGAGGCCGGAGCAAGAATGATCCAGCAGCTGAGTAAGGGGAATTTTGGGGGAAATCAACATGAAATTACCCCATGTAAGAACATAAACAACCCAGAATTATGACCTAGCATGTTCAACCCAGTGTTCACAGAGAGAACCCTAGTGTAGGCTGAATGAACTGTACAAGGATTCACACTGCAGCTGTATCAGACACAGATCAGCGAACATAAATAAATAAAAATCTCAGAAATGTGGTTCACATCTAAGTCTATCTAAATGAGATTATGCATTAATAAATGCATGTTCCGTTCACCTTATCTTAGGTCTGCCTTGATTGAAGTGTCCTCTAAGCACCACAGGATCCAATCACTTGGATGTGCAAGCTCCTTATCAAATGACAGACTGACTGTCAAACATCATGGGTCCATATTACAAAGAATGAAAATTATATTAAATTATAAAAATACTCATATTTCCCCCATATATCTGTTTCAAATCTAAATATAAAGACCCATGTAGATGTTTTGCGTTATTTTATAATGATAATAATAACAATAATAATAATAATAATAATAATAATAATAATAATAATAATAATAATAGGTCCAATAATGCATCTGTATAATGTATAGTATTCACAGATAATCTCAGTGTTCTTAATATTTTATGAAGGACCCGTTTGCAATAAAAAGACGGAATCTCTTACACGAAGGATCAAACCAGGTGTGAGAACGGATTATCACTCTCTCAGCTCCCACACTTTGCCTTCGTCAGCAGGCAAAAATGTTAAAGTCTGCTACATGATACCAAAGTAAAGCAAACTCAACCATTAACCTTAAAGTACAACACATACTAATTTACTTCGAACATGCGATGGTGTTTTATGAGACCTAATTCAACAAGGTACAATGGCACGCAAACATTCGTTAACATTCTTAATTTTAAGGAATCTCGGCGCGGCATTGCAACCTACAGTACGCACACGCTGATATTCCGTTAAAATAGCCTACATAAAGGATGTACCCACTTGCTACAGCGAATTCTCAATGCATCTCAAATATTTTTGGACAGTATTGTCTCTGATTTTATTTTAAAATAAAGAATTCTCACATATGGACCTATTCACTCATGCAAAGCTGACAAAGGTGGTGCAACAGCATGAGTGATAGAGGAATTATTATTTTTACTTAAACTCACGAGGTATGGTACTAACGGCAGCTATAAGATAGACGAATTATAAATGGATCCCGCAGAACCTTACCTTAAATTAGTGGACAAATGTCAGTTCCATAAAACAGGGGAGACGCACTTTGGTTGCGAGGTGCTTGCAGACAGAGATCCGTAGCAGGTGCGTTGCTCCAATAGCAGAATCGTAGGCAGCTTGCTGTCCGAACGGAAAGGTTTGTTCTGCGCGCACGTCTAGCTGTTGGTTGAGGGGAAGCAATGCTGTAGACCCCTCCCCCGTCCCACATGAAATCTTTATTAAAAGTGAAAAGCGACAGAAATAGATTTGTATTTTGGCTGAATCTGTAAAAAAAAACAACAACTAAAGGTCAGAGATGCGTCACATAAATTGCATGCATTATGTGATCCAGCGTCACATAAAATTATTGGAACGTCGTGAGCATTAAAGCGAGCTATGCCTTTTTTTTTGCATGTTTGATGCGAATACGATCCCAGTAGTGCCATTAATGAGGCGCACATGCTGGGATCTTTATAACGTGCCAGCAATTTAAACAGATGTCTTGCCATACGGCGATAATGTGTAAAAAAAATCCCAACATTATCATTGTTCTTTATAGTCCAGTAATTCTTGTGGACGAAGCACAATTTTTGTGGACTAAGTGCAACACCATGTCAGTTTCCAGTTCTTTTTCAAGTTAATAATTTAGACTAATTTTAAAGCAAGCAATATAACGTACAAGCTCAATACCTTGTTTTTCTCTGCACTTCCATGCATGCTATGTCTCAGGAGTAAGCTCTGTTGAGTTACGCAATGTATTTTTTAAGAAAGTCTAAGATATTTAAGAAAGTCTTAACTCGGAAGAAACAAAGATTAACAAAAAATATTTGGCATAATGTTGTTATTAAGCTGTATTTTCATACCATGATAATTTTATGACTCCTTATTTATTTTTGCAGTTTTATTTTTATTTTGCATAATATAGCACACTAGGCAGGATTCCCCTTTCAAACCTGCCATTATAGTTCAGCTCCTAATGACCTCAAATATCCTGCATCAACAATTATGCAATTGCAGGCTAATAGAAGAACATTTATTTCTAAAGTACCAATCTAAAAATCTACTATATGAGTTTTATATCTGCTTTCTTACAGAAACATGATGTATTGTACTGACTGAATTCACTGCCATTTAAAGATGCAGACCATTCAAGTGTAATTTGTAAAATACTAAAATAAGACCAGATACATTGAAGTAAACAGAAAAACGGATTAAGAACAAAAATAAAAACCAGTCATACTCTTTTGTTTGTTTACATGCTAGCTTCATATTCATGTGTCATGTGTTCCAATGGAACGCAACACAAGCTAGCACTGACTGACCAAAGATTGCACTCAGACTAGTTAATACACATGTCTGTTACAATATGCACACACGTTCTGATCCATTATGGGCCAATACAAGAGCCTTAAAATCACCTTCTAAAATCCACAGACAGAGATGAGAGTGTATCAGTAACTATGACTATGGCTGGTAAGCCAAGCAAGAACCGGTACAGTTGATGACTGAAGAATTCTCAGGCATGGATATATAAGTGACTACTCTCTACAGACTTCAAAAACTGATCTAAAGAGGCTACACCGCAAGATGCAAACCACTAGTTAGCTGCAGAAACAGCATGGCCAGGTTTGCTAAGTACAGTTTGCTAAGTAGTGTCTAAATGAGCCTGCAGAGTTCTGGAAAAAAGGTCTTGAAGACAGATGAGACCAAGATTGACTTCAGAGTGATGCCAAGAGCAAAGTGTGGAGGCTAAAAGGACCAAACCAAAGCTGTATGTCGGGGTGTCATAGTTTGGGCATGTATGGCTGCCACAGGTGCAGGCTCACTTGATGATGGCAGCAGGAGTATGAATTCTGTTGTGTACAGAAGCAACTTATCTGCTCAAATTCAATGAAATCCCTCATTGAAGTCATTGAACTGTGCTTCATCCCACAGCAAGGCAATGGTCCCAAACATACACCAGTGCTCTCTTTCCTCTTAATAATGTTCCACACAAGTTTTGGTAAGCCTATCATTTGGCCTACGGGATGTCTGTTTTTTTATTTTTTATTTCTCAGCCTCATAATGGCTTCCTTGACTTTCATTGGCACAACTCTGGGCCTCATATTGACAAACAACAATAACTCCTGACTGGGGGGTGGGGGGGGAATAATGTTATTCCTATATGGATCAATATAGGAATGTAAATACCCTCAAACTAGAGGTGAAAATCTGTTTATTCTGTCTGAGGAATAAAATAGTTCTCTCGCACAAGAAAGTCAATCAATTCAGGCTTGGTTGATGAAAGTAAAAAGAAAAACCCTCTCTGTTGAGTTGAATCATATTGAAGGATAAGAATAACCTGCAACTAGTGATGCAAATCTGTCAGCTGGAATAATTCCTATTCAAAGGCAGTTTAATTATTGCATGTGGAAACAAAGGACTCGGTTTCTTTTTGACTCAGTCAAAAAATGTAATATGTACAGAATATTGAGAAAGCCACAATGTGTGACATGATTTAACAGGTCAGGAGTATAGAGGATTTAACAATATCTGCTTTCATTCCTTTGACGAGCAAGTATGCTAAGGTCACCGTCTGCTCTCCCTGAAATGCCTTTGGGTGATCATTAAGGACGTTTTGTACATTTCAGTAATAAGGGACCACTTACATCGTTTTTCCAGTAAATTCATCCATTAGGCTTGTTTGAAATGTGCATAATAATAATTCCTTGCATTTATATAGTGCTTTTCTTTCCAACCAGTGACTCAAAGGACCTTGCAGTGATGTGGTGTGAACTCACCTCAACTGCCACCAATGTGTAGCACTCACTGGGTGATATGCAGCCATGTTTGCGACTTAACGCTCACCATATGTCAGCTGAGGTGGAAAGGGAATTTTTTTTGCCAATTAAATCAGGGGATGAATACAGTAGATGGCAGGATGAAAGAGCTAGGTAGGGAATTTAGCCAAGACACAGGGGAACCCTTTACTCTATGCCATGAGTGTCAGGGGATCTTTAATGACCACAGTGAGTCAGGACCTAACTTTAAAGTCTCATCTGAAGGACATCATCTCCTACAGCACAATGTCCCCAAGACTGCACTAGGGATTTAACCCGGGAAGATCACCCCCTACTGGCCCACCAACACCATTCTTGTCGCCACCAATTGTTTTCCCAAGAGGCCTCCCATCGAAGTACTATCAAAGCCCAGACCTGCGCAGCTTAAACCATTCAGCAGGAAGGTACAAAGTGCTATGGCTGCTGTTTCATCAGCAAACATGATGAAATGAAATAAAAGTACTGAGCTAACATTATCCATTTCTTATCAAGTGCTCAAATATAACAGTTCAGGTTTGTATCTTAATACCCCCAACCTGGAATGCCATCTTGATTTTAATGAAAGGAAATCATGAAGCCAAATCAGTGGCAAATATTGGCCATATATATATGTATATGTATATATATATATATATATATATATATATATATATATATATATATATAGATATATATATATATATAATAATATATATATATATATATATATATATTTGTAATCATGTAATCAGTCCTACTAAGATACATATTTGTAACAACACTCATCTATTATTCTGCAAATGGTGCTCATATGCAGTTTAGTCCCACTAAAAAGTCTGTATTGCCATCAGCAGGTGTGGAGTCATGAATGTGTACTGATCCAGTTATCTTGTTCTGAATGTGCCCCCAAAAAAAGAAAATAAATAATACATGAACAAATAGAGAGCACCTGTTCTGTGAGCATGGCTGTGTTTCAATGCAATATGTTCTGGCAAGGAACAAAGCAAATGACTGGTAAAAACAGGCTTGACAACCACAACGATAACAAGCCCAAGGAATTTCTTTCATTTTCTTCTTGTTAAATTGTTAGAATATTTTCAGGCTTGAGAAAAAAAAAAACTTTACCTTCAGGATTCCAGGAACAACAACTTTATAGATGTCAATTAGAAGCTTGTTAAAGGAAGTCTGAAGAGCAAGGTAATGCACCGCAATTTGTATCAGATTTTGTGATTTGTAAGCAGTCATCTGATAAAAACAAATCTAATATTATTCAGGTTTCATTAACATAGAAGCAAAGCTGCTGTTTTGTATATTGGTGAAATGTGTTTATTGAAGTAGGGGAATAGAGAAACATGAAAAGGGAGACAGTACCTTTTTTCTGTCTACAAATAGGTTTCTTGGAAGCAGTTGAAAGTGCAATTTCAAGCAGTACACAGCACCTGTTCTATCATTACTGGATTTGACAAAATAAGGTACAGCATACTATATTCACTTGAAAAGCCCACTTTTGTCAGATTGACCTTTTGGGGCCTGTGCTTATGCACAAAAAGACTTTGAGTTTGAAAAGAGAGGATGGTGGCATGGTATTAGCAGGTAGTATGTGAACTTCTATATGATAGACTGGTACATAATGCAGCTGATGTCAGCAAATAAATGTGATTCATATTATTTTACATCCTACATCCAAGGGTTCCTGTCCATTTGTGTCAAAGAGAGAATAGCGGGGCCACAAGTTAACCTTGGTACAGTCCAATGGTATTCTCCATATACCATGCCCTGTCATGACAACAGTAAAAGCAACTTGTACACTATGCAATGCAATATCAACACAACATTATGTTTGCAGACCTGCTTTACTTGTTATTGTATTTTTTACTATGCATGCTAAAAATGACATACTGTATGCACATAATTGAAACAAATACATTAATGGAATTATTCACTGACACTATTTAAAGGGGCCATTCACCCAACAATATTAGAGTATTGTATGATTCAACCTACCCAGTGTACCCAATGTACTACCCAGTGTACAACTCATCCAGTTAGTTTCATTGAGATGTGTTTCACATTCTTTTAAATGTAGTTCACCATGATATAATGAACCTCTATGGACCACTCCATCTCTTTCCAAATATAATGCCACAATTACTCACAGACATCAATAGAGCTCCTTTAGCTAGCAGTTGTACTGGTGTGCTTCAGCGGAAACTTCTGCTTGCGTCGACACAGATGGTGAGGCCTGGCAATAAAATAAATAGTTATTGATTAAAATGTGGATTTTTGAGTAACTGTGGCATTATATTTGGAATGAAACATTGCTGTTGAGTTTTTTTAATGTAAATTGTCCAAGATTACCAGAAAAGGAGTGGTCCATAGAGGTCCATTCCATCAAGGTGAACTGCATTCAAAAAGTCACGAAATCTAGAAAATGTGTTTATAATTTTTCACACAGTTTTGTGCGAACTGTCCATTTTTAATAATTTATATATAATTTATATATAATTTGAACCCCCCCTCTTTCTCTTTACAAACATATTCAAAACTCATCAGCAAACACAGCTCATCTCTCACCGACAAGTACCCAAAACCTCTTTTCAACAAACACAGGTAACCTTTTGTCTTTCAAGACACACAAGCACTGAAATTTAATCTTGCACTTGACGCAAACACACACGCATGTCAGGCAAGCACACACTCACTCAAGCATGCAGGCACTCACATAAGGACATACACACGAACACACATGTACTAATCTATATTCAGGCAAGTATAATTATAGGTCATTTTCTTTAGACTTTAGAAAACTTCAGGTGGGATTTATGGAGTGATTTTGACCTTTTCTAATGTACCGGAAGAAATTGATGAGTGATGATAAAGCAGACAGTGGTTACTGTGGATCTTTGAGTTGCTGTCTTCCCAGGTAGCAAGGAAAGCCCTCAAAGTTATCTTTGTCCCTCTAGAGACAAACACCCCAGACATCAAGTGGTGGTGAATTTAACTAAAGCCCTTACCACTACGATGCAATTAAAAAAAGAAACAAGTAAACTAATGAACAGTAATTCCAGATGCATACAAGTAGAGATGTCCTCTCGAAGATTTCACTTGTGCCCGCTGTGTATATATCAACAGCCAAGGCTCCCCTGTGAGATCCAGTGACCAAAATAGAAAGGATGTGGCAAGGGTAGGTCTTGGTTTCAATATCTGTAGAGACTGCTCTTGAGATGCAGGAATATAAACTACACCGAGGACAAATGTGAAATTATCAGAAGCGTTTACATAATTAAGATATTCATTACATGTAATTACCACAGAATCCAGAGGGACATGAAGTGTTACACAATGAACTTCCTGATACTGAACAACTTAGACGAGGACAGATTGTTCAAGACACTTTATTTGGCTACCCATGCTGGGTCTGTCCTTATAGGGAGAGCCACCTCCCACTGGCCCACCAACACCTCATCTGGCAGAAATGTTGTTTTCCAAGGAGGTCCCCCATCTAAGGGCTAACCATGCCCAACCCTGCTTAGCTTTGGCCAGCTGGCAGGAGCTGGGTGCATGATGGTATGAGTGGCCACCCTCGAGCCATGCACAACTTTTGAATGCTTTTTCTTTGACCTATAGGAAATGTGCTAATAATCATATTGTACACAAAGTATTTAGTCAGAGACTTCAATACACCCAATAACTTGTGGTTCTGCTATTCATTGCTATTCTTGCATCCCTAACAGACTTATGCAAAACAGTGTTTTGTGCGGAGATGTTGAACATTTTTTAAAATAATATTGCCATATCTTTACAAATATGCAGATTTGGTAAGACTGATTAGGAAGAAAGAAATGGTCAAACCTTGGTGATTAAACAGAAAAGTGTGAAGATAACAGACTAACACATGACATTTTCTAGTGCGTGGAACAGTGCCACAGTACATGCAGCATTTTACAGTGTTCATACTCCAAATAAAATAGATCTCCCCAGCGCTTTGTCACCTAAATAAAACTTGGCTTAAAGAGACACGGCGAGCTGAGGAAAAGTCATTAAAGAAGGATACACAGTTGATCCATATGACTGCGCTCCTTAATCACGGAAAATTAAAATTATTCATGTGGTCTTTGAGAATCAAGGGAAATAAGCATTGTTTGATGACATAACTGCTGGCCTTTCATTAATGAACAAAAGGAGGAAATTAAAATCAACTTACTTCTTGGCAGTTCCTTTCCTCTTCAACTGTCCATCTTTCCACCAACAAAAGAACACAAGAAATCCAGCAGTGTGGCAGGGGCTGGACCAGCACTATGGTATTTTAGCCTTTTGAGGTTCAAATGCTAAAGAATGCTCTGCAACCTAGTGCAATTTGTAGTGAATCTTAGTCTCTCTTGCATGAATGTTGTTGTGTAGTCAATTACATCGTTTTACTTTATTTCACTGTGTTTGGGAAATCCATGCTATTCCCATGGCAGCAGTTTACATCCAGCCAAGAGCTGACACTGCACTATATGAACTTTACAGTGAGTTTAGCAAACTGCTGAACCATTATCCTGAGACAGTTCCCATCATCGCGGGTGACTTCAACCAGTGAAACTTAAAGAAAATAAGGCTAAATACTTTCAACATATCTCCTGTCTGATGAGAAACAGAAAAACCTTAGATCTTAACACCGTTGCCCGGTCAGGCTGTCAGACTATGCCTCCATGCTCCCACTTCTTATTTACGAATAGAGCACACATACAGCAGTCAAAATGGTTCAGCTGGTATGTGGAAAGTGCCATCTTGTTAACTCTGCAGACTGTTCCCAAACATCTAGACAGATGGGACACCCACGTCAGACTGTTGTTCATTCACTTCAGCTCTGCATTCAATGCTATTCTTCCCTCCCAGCTGGTCTTGAAACAGGGACCTAGGCCTGGGCGCCCCCATGTGTAATTGCCTTCTGGGTGTCCTGCCAGGCAAGCTTCAAGTGGTGAAAATGAGAAACCACACCTAATCCACTTTGGCCCTCAACACCAGAGCACTACAAAGATGCTGCCTTAGCAGCACTCTCTGTTGGGCTAGGAGCCAAACACAGCAGTATACAGGTAAATGGTTGGCATTTATATTGTGGCTTTATCCAAAGCACTATACAATTGATGCTTCTCATTCACCCATTCATACACACACTCACACACCGACGGCGATTGGCTGCCATGCAAGGCACCGACCAGCTTGTCAGGAGCATTTGGGGGTTAGGTGTCTTGCTCAGGCACACTTTGACACAGCCCGGGCGGGGGATTGAACCGGCAACCCTCCAACTGCCAGACGACTGCTCTTACTCCCTGAGCTATGTAGCCCCAGGTGACACATTCTCTGACGATACCACGGTTATCACCCTGATAAACAACAAAGACAAGCTGGAATACAGAGATGAGATATCATTGCACCATTTTGTGTGCTGGACTAACAACCTTGCGCTGAACATCAGCAAGACCGAGGGGCTCATCATGGACTTCAGAAGCCACTGGGGGGACCATAAGCCCATGAACATCAAAGGGACACTGGTGGAAGTCATCTCCTCAGCTGCCGATTCTTGGCACTGCAGATCTCCAGTGATCTAGCTTGGAACCACTTCACTGAGGCTATGCTGAAGAAGGCACAGCAGTGCCTGTACCCTCTACAGTGCCTGGGGAAATGTGACAGAAGCACACAGTGGGTTGTGACCTTTTACCGCAGCACCACAGAGAGCATCACGATGAGTGGTGGCACTGTGTCATAAGGCAACAGCACTGCAGTCAAAATGGCAGAGATGATGCACTTTTGTCCATTGAGAAGACCTTCCAGAGCAGGTGTTGGAACAAGGCCCACTCCATCATCCAGACCCTAGTCACCCTGGCGATGACCTATTCACCCCTCACATCTCCCCCTGACTCCCCTGCCCCCAACCTAAAGCAGGTTCAAGAATAGTTTCCACCCATAGGCAATGTGCCTGCTGAATGGTTAACTGCACTGCCCTCTCATACCAGTCATATTCTCCACCTTATCCAGGAACTGTAATAGCACATGGGCAGTGAGCGCAAAACAACACTTTTTATCACTGGACTGTGCGTGCACAGGACTCCTGCACCTCAAACTGAACTCATAACTTATATATAATTTATAACTTACTTGTACAGTACATTGCACACTGCACTTTCACTTACACTTCATAATACTGGTCACCTGTACTTTGATTTATTTACCATACTTAAAACTACTTTTTTATTTGTTTTTGTACAGTGCCTTGAAAAAGTATTTGCCTTCCTGATTTCCTCTATTACTGCTTGTTGCAATGCGTGGTTATTTGCATTACTGTCACCTTCCTGTCAGCTTTGACCAGACTGGCCATTCTCCTCTGATGTCTCTCATCAACAAGGCGTTTCTGTCTGCAGAACTGCTGCTCACTGGATTTTTCTATGTTTTTTTGCACCATTCTTTGCAAACTCGAGAGAGTATTGTGCATGAAAATCCCAGGAGATCAGCAGTCTCTGAGATACTCAAACCACCAACAACAATAATTCCACAGTCAAAGTCACTTAGATCAAATTGTTTCCCATTCAGATGGTTAATGTGAACATTACCTGAAGCTCCTGACCCATATCTACATGATTGTATGCATTGCACTGCTTCACAATTGGCTTAGATAATCGCATGAATAAGTAGGTGTAATAAAGTAAAAATGTTCCTAATAAAGTACTTGGTGAGTGTATTATTTATATATATATATATATATATATATATATATATATATATATATATATATATATATATATATACTGTATGCAATTTGTATTTATTTATTTATGTTCATAAATGAGTGTAAGTAGGGAGCAAGCATCCCGCTGCACGAGATTCATATGGCAATAAAAATCTTCATCATTGACACACAAGCATAATTTAGTTTAGTCAAGATGTAATTGCTTTTTGTTGAGATATGTTTCAGGTCAAGACATGTGCAAGCAGTTTCACTTGTAAGAGTCGAAGAACTGTTCAGCACAACTAGTGGCACAGTAGGAAATGCATATTCATAACCACAGGCAACAGAAAGGGAGCTGATAGTGATGCCTTGACACCAACCATCATGATGATGGGGCTCTCATAGCCTAGAAGACCACCAGAGTGTTTATCATAGCTTTCAGCTCATCCACAGTCATCATAACCATCACTGCATTATCACTGCATGCAATTCAGTTATTGCAGATCACAGAAATGTAGGCAATATACAGTCGCAAAACACTTTTATGGAATCAGCCCATTTCCTATCCATTTTCATTACTAGTGTGTTTTGTGGCCATTCTGATTAGTTTGGATCCCCCCCTTTGATGGTTTGGTTTCACACTAAGAAAATCCAGCCTCACCATGTTTTATTTGTATAAGACATGTCCATGTTCGCTATATGTTTGAGTGTGACTACGAAGCTTGTGTTCTTGAAAGGCTGCAACAGTGAAAACTGTAAATAAAACAATACTGGCAGCTGTAATATTGGAAGATGTTCTTTATCCTGCCATCACCCAGTATTTGTCCATGTTTTCACTGAGGCCTTTTGAGTTTTAACCTTTAACTGAAGACTGCAATAATTTGTTTTCTTGTACGTTTTTGTTTTCTTCCCAAAATTGTTCCTGAACTGTATGCCATGATCAGCACTACCCATTCTTCCAGGAACAATTTTAGATCCACAATAATATTAACTCATGCAGGACAACTACCAGTTAGGTAGCTAATAACCTTTGTTGCTTGTTGCCAGCCTGGATAGCTCTCTTGAGAATTCTTTGCCATGTCACCACCGATTAACCCCCATTTACAATAGATTGCTTTCTCACAGATCAAGGTCACACATCAAGGGGGCTTTAACTGAACTGGCTTTATTTATTGATTAATTTAGGCATTTATTATTTGGATCTTCTAAGATATCTAAAGATATCTATGTAACTCATGTGAATTGTTTTGGTGTACTACAAAATGCTTCCATGAAATTCCATGAAGTAAACCACGCCTAGAGCACTGATGTAAAAGAAAAGCAAGAAAATAATAATTCCCCCAACTACAAAAAAAAAAGTGAAAGCACCTGTGTTGTTCAGAACCTGTCTTCTCTTGGGCCACCACTGGCCCAATGCAGAAATCTGCGAAAGCCTCTTACATCGCATTGCTGAAGATTATTTGCACCTTGTGGTGTCAGAGGGATCAGTCTGCTGACTGCGGAGTAAGCTGTGGTCCTCTCTCTCACACATAATATGAGTCACTCACAAAGACAGGCAGCTGCACTGAACAAGGCCAACAGAGACAGACAAAATATTACTTTTCTGAGTGAGACAAATACATGAAAAGATCACCTCAATGAGTAAAAAAAAAAGTCTCTGCACCATGCCACCAATTTTGAAATGCTTGAAATAGAACTGCTCCATAGTTTCATTCAGAAAGAACACAAGCTGTGGGGGCCAGGACCTGAGCATATTTAGGCTGGTATTTGAGGAAAAAAACTAAAAGCAGATCACAGCTGGTGATTGTGGAAGCTGTTAAAGCTGGTTAGATGTGATAAACACATTTTCACAACCTGGATATTTTAAGAGGTTGCAAAATTAAGCAAATACAAAATATGTAATTGAAGTAGTAGTCCTAAATTGTATTTAGCAAAAACAGAAGGACAATACAGAACAGTCAAATCTGTTTGTTTTCAGAATATTCATTATTGTGGGGGATGATGACTGTTGTTCACATTGACCGAGACCAATTTTAAGAAATTTAAATGTTATGAGCAGTTAAATAAAACAATATCTGATGCCGATGTATCATTCTACATCAGGATGCATCTCTATTGTTCATGTTTGGTTATTACCAGCTGCATTGTCCCTTAAATTGGATTCTAAAGTCAGTCTATAGATTAAGTGAAGACTTATCATTAGCTTAAATCATATTGATGAACATAAAACATATTTTGACAGACCAAACATTTAAAGAGCTAAATCTTACTATTGTCACTTTATGTTTGTCACGTCATGTTTCATGTTTAGTCATTGTCTTAGTTACGTTATTGTCATGTCACGTATTATGTTAGTCTAGTCTCGCCATGTTGTTATGCTTTATTTCTTGTTACATTTAATTTTCATGTCATGTTATGTTTCATGTTTAGTTGTTGTTACACTTTTATTGTTAGTCTTGTCATGTCACATTATGTAGTTTATTAATGCACAGTTGCAAACTTGTTATGTCATGATTTATGTTTGTTTTATGTTATGTGGTTCTGTTCATTGTTTCGCATACACTTTTTTGTGTCTTTCTGCAAACCTTGCATTCCCGCTTTCTCTCTCTCCCTTTCTGTCACTCACACCCTAATTGTTTCAATTTCCCCTGTCTTCTTACTAATCTACTAACTTTAGATCAGGATTGGGTAATACTAACATTCTAACCATGTGTTCATGTTACCTAATTTACTAACACTAGGGGAGGATAGGTTTATTACTAACGACTACTAATTACCTCGTTAACTTGTCAATCCTCCACACCTGATTTCCATTCTCATGCTGCTCTCAAGCTAATTGTCTACACCTGTCTACATCTGCATATAAAGCTCAGTTTCACGTCATGTCTTTGCAAAATTGTTGCCCCCCTGTTTGTCAGTGCACTTTTGAGTGTTTTGTCAAGCCATTGTCTACCTGTTACGATCAAGCCTGTTTATTGTCCAAAGATTATTGACTTCTGTTTTGTTGACCATTGCCTGCCTGTACCATGACTTTGCTTGCTGTCTTTGTGCTCTTGCCCCGTGGAGCAGACTTCGGTCTTGACACTTGGGCCGCCATCGACCCTGAGCCTGCCTACCGTCCGCCTGTACTTCTGCCCCGCTGACAGCTTTCCTGGCTACTGGACTTTTTTTGCATGGTGTACCGATTACGAGACTGCCTTCTCCCTCGGTACTGTACTTTGGTTTTGGCTGGATTTTGCGTGTTTGAACATGTAACGGTAGTTTTTTGACTACGTTCACTGGACATTCCCTGAATAAAGCCCTGATGGGACTTTATTACACCCCTGTTTCTGAGACGTGCATTTTGGGTCCAACCCCCAACGCACCCATCTCGGAACAATTTTGCCACGATGGACCCTGCTGACTCAACGGCCATGTTCTACGCCCTCCAGGAACAAGGTGCCATTGTGCAGCAACACTCTCAAGGAACTCTCTGAACTTTGTCAGGAGATTCGAGAGTTGTGTGCCGAGATGAGATGAGGAGACTCGCCATCGCGGTTCAGCCACACCCACTGGAGCAGGTTCAGTGGAGAACCAGAGAGATGCAAGGCGTTCCTGCTCCAGTGTGCAACCACAGACCTACAACAGCGACGACCGCCGGATCGGCTACGTGATGAGGCTACTCAAGGGGAAAGCTTTGGACTGGGCTACAGCTGTGTGGTCCGGGGGTTCATTCCCTCCCCGGTACCCGACCTTCGCCGAAGAGATCCGTAAAGTTTTCCAGCACGCATCCAGCGACCAAGAGCCATCCCAGGGCCTGATCGCCCTTCACCAAGGCAGGAAAACTGTTCCTGGCCAGCCTGAGTGAGGCACGCCAGGATGAGTTGACAAGTCTCGAACCCATCACTCAGTTCGACCCACTCGTCCGTGCCGGCATTCGTTTGGACAACCGTTCCAGACAACGCCGGACCGAGAGGCAGGTCCCACCCGGCCCCAAAATGCTATTTTGAATCACTTATTAAATCACTTAGTCTATAGGTTTAATGGAGACATATCGTTAGCTTAAAATCATATTGATAAACATAACACATTTGACATTTTAAGGGGATAGAATTGTCAGAGCACGTTTACACAGGGGGAAAAAAACTGAATGCAATGGGAAGCATCATAACGAACAGGTGAATGGTTTCAAGAGCTATACACCTTCAAGAATTCTGATAACAGCAATAAAATAAAAAGTATGCGATGACTGGAGATTGGCTTGAAGGAGCAGGTCTCTCCTGTCCTGAGATACAGGAGTCGACAGGCATGTATGGTGTTTACTTAAAAGTCTTTCCTTGTTTCCAAAACTACTGGCAAGGTTTACTCTCAATAAGCTTGAACTTAAGTGAGATTTGGAAGCTTACATCTTTAGAACATGAAGGATTCCAAGATGAGTAAGTGACTTTTCCTTGTGACCTCCTTTTTGAGTTAAGATGGTTTAATTATGAAAGACTCAGTAACAGTCAACCCAGCTAATTGACTGTGAATGAAAAATGAGAGATGAAAGACAAATGACGCGTAATTTGTCATCTGCATATTCATGTTTGCTTTAACGGAGTGTAATTGAAAACACTAAAGCAAGGCACAACATTGCGCTTCAAAGCCCAAGTCTTCTGTACTTCACTAAGGATGGATATTCAAAACCAAGAATATATTTTCTAATACTGACATTCAGAATGAGACATTGCCCATCTTTTATTCTTCCATTACCATCTGTAAAATTGCATGTCTGTATGCCTTCAAAACATATTTTCAATGTGCGCGCTTACAATTTCCTTGCTACACAAGTGAACTTGCTGTTCACTATGTACTGCATACAAATAGCTTGGACCAATTAATTAGTGTGGCTGCTTCAGCAACCCACTATCTGTTCTCTTGCAAACTTTATTCTTATGTTCTTTCTACTTAACTACTTCTGCACGCTTCTGTTCCTACAGCTTTTAAGGAAGACATGCCTTTCTTGTAAAATTCAGCTTTGCTCAGAGCAGTGTGCTTGTATAAATTTCAAAAACGTTTTTTGGAAAAAAACATTCCATAGAGAATGGGCAATGAAAATTAAAATGCAATGAATGGAAAATATTGAGCCCTGTGATGACTTGTGATGCTATTTCAGGTAATAGGACATGTAGCGACAGGTATCAGGTTAAAAACAATCTGCATATTTAACCTTAGCTATTTCATCATTATTATATGGTCTGCACTATTTGTAGGCAGCTTGCTCCCAATTGTTGTTAATTTTAGTATATTTCTTAATGTGTTTATATTCTACTCATTATGTAGTTAGTGTAATTGTTGCTGTGGTTATGAAAGGACACTTGATATGAATATCAGAGTATCAGGCCCCGTTCACACTTGAATTTTGGGTGTCACTCATGTTCTATTTCTGTAAACACGCATATATTTAGAAGACTAAGAACATTACATGTATGAATGAGCAACAGGACTCCTGTATATACAGTATATCCTCATAACACAGAGTGGACTAATTCTGAAAAATATTGAATTAAAGCACTTGTGAAATCAAGAGGTTTCTGAGCATTTACACATGTTGTCACCATAAAGTTGAATGTTCCCCCGATATACACAGTTTTGTATTGTATAACTGCTCATATTTTGTTTCTATTTGACCATTTTGATTAGAGCACATTCTTCTGGCTCTCCCAATGGAAGGCTTCTGTGGTGAAACAAGGGGCAAATTGATTTGAAATATTGAAGCAAGCTGCTTCAAAGAATGCATCTCCTTCCACTTTACATGTTGAATGCACAAGAAATAGGCGTCAAATAATTTAATTTGTTTGGGAGATGAAACTCAAATACAGGTATAATGTTGGGTGGGGGTGAGGCTCAGTGTAATAGGACATACAGTAGGCAAATGTGAAACAAAGATTCCCCTGTCACGCAACACAATCAAAAGGCAGATTAATGTCTACCGATATTGAAAGTGACATTTTGAGAAAAACAAACAAAAAAAAGTGCTATTTAATTTTATTTCCCTTTTATTTGGCTCCTGAGCATGGCAGGTCCGTGCCCTTTTTTCCTTGTTCGCTGTGTGCTGTGCTGTGTTTTTTTTTCTGTGTTCTCACTCTGGTCCTTGTTTTCCCTCTCTCCCTATTACGTGTCTCTGCCTTCCACTCCTTCATGTCATTCGCCTCACCTGTGTCTCATTATCCTAACACTCACACCTGTTCATCCTTTAGTTCATTTGTCAGTATATTTATACCTGTCTGTTTGCTCTCTTCTTTGCTAGTTTGTCTGACTTTGTTCCTTCTTCTGCCTGTTTCTGGTCTAGCCTCTGCTTCCCCAGTAATAGAATGTTTTCATTTTTTGTGTTACAATGGTGTAGAGGTTAAAAATTATTCTCTACATTTGTATTATTAAAAACCTTTTTTAAAAAAAAATGGTATTCCCACCTGGCACTATTTAAGTTATAACTCAAATCATAAACCCATCTAGAATGAAACAATGTACTTTACATATTCGACCATTATTTAACCACAATGGCAGGTTGATAACAATTTCTTATTTACAATGATCACATCAAATGATTTATATGTATATTTTGGTGACGAAATACAGTGTATGAGACATTTGGTACAGGATTATTTAGCAGATAAAGTGCAGGGTAACATACTGATTGTTATCATTTGCAGACTTCTGTTAAAATGGACTTTACAGACTCTTCAAAGGTAGATATGGAGATCATCCAAATGTAACTGATCTTGTAATCTAGCCCAGTCTGTAGGTGTACTGTATTTGAATGAAGAAAAGCCTTTGTGAGTGCTTTGTTGGGTATTAATCTGAGGGTGGTGGGGGATCTGAGATAATACTGGGGGGCTGATTAGTGTAGATCTGTCAAGTAGGGTGGGGTGAGACCTAGTTTGGTTTTGTAAATTAATGTGTCCTAGCATGTTGTCTATTATGAAAGGAGTGCAGACCTGACCTAGCATAAAGTTTGCAATGGTGTGTGTGCGTGTACGTGTGTGTCTGTGCGTGTATGTGTAATGGAACTCCTAAGACAAATCTGATTGGAGTGAGAGATGATGTAATGTTTGGATATCTGTACAGGATGTCACCATAATCAAAAAATAGGGAGGATGGCACTTTGAACTTATGTCATTTTGGAGGAGTGGCAGAAGTTGTGTTTGTTTCTGTATAGAACATTCAGTCTGACAATATTGTCTTCTGTCTTCAAAAAAGCAATACATCAAATAAGCAATTGTCACTTTGTTAAATTTTCAGTGAGAGTTTCTGATTTGTTCCATCCTTTACTCTCACCACACATTAGGTTTTAATGAGAATGGGTTATTGCAAAATAACATGGTTTTGGGAACTCCATATGTTACATTCAGTGCCACTGCCAAGCAGCTTAAAGCTCACCCCGATAAATTAATTGATTCTTAATTTTGAAAACATGGCATTAGCCAACCAGAGAATGAGCTATTTTTGCTGTGCAATGTGATTGAAGAAATATGGTTGACAAGGGTGTGGCATCGGGTTTACATTGTATGTCGCCATTTCAAAATCAGAACACAGGTTAACAAAAATATGTGACAATAGTAAGTCAAGCTGGCATTCAAAATAAATAGACTGGCACTGATCCCAAAACTAAAATAGCATTAACTGTGCTATCGCTGCAGTCACATTTTTAGGTGACAGATATAAAAATGTTATTTAATATTTAATTACTATTCCTGTCACAATTAAACATCATCTTATTTTTAATTTACTATACAACAACTGCATTGATTGGGTATTCATTGAGATGTGACTAATCCGGTATAATTTTCATCCAGTAAGTCATATCCCCCTGTTCTCTTAATGAATGATTGCTACTTAATCGTTTAGCTTTACTGGATTCATGAATATCTGATAGTGTACAGACAATCACTTATTAGACATTAGGCCATTGTGTTCAAAGTGTTCTCTTGGGAACAGGCATTGCTGTCAGACACCCCTCCGGGTCCTGCCTGCCTTAGTCCCCACTGTCACACTGGGAGAGAAGAGCTGACAGTTGGCTAATTATTGTTTTGCCTCTCAGAGAGGACAATCACCGGCTCGTTTGCCGGACAAAAATGACCTTTCTGTCTCCCGCCATCACGCCGTGGAGCCTTGTCACATCTGAACGGAGGTTCAGAACTCGCTGCACCTGGTGGAGCCCACCCTGCGGAACCTTGCCTACCGATCTCGCGGTTGGTCTGTGCCACAGGGTGACCTTAATCAGCCATAGGAACCTGACAGCTGAGAGCCCTGAGGAAAAGCAAGCCGCTTAACAAATGTTTTTTCCCCCAAAGTCAGAACAGTCCCAAATGCAGCTCCAAAATGTAAATATGAATTTAAATGAAAGTTGTGGTAAATGGGCATAATATGCCAATACTTTTATTTAACTGATATTGGTTGATCAATGAGAGAATATTTGAACTGGATCCATGGATCTTATGAAATTATATATTCTCTTCAAAAATAAGTAGTCAGTTTGGCCATTCTCCGTTGACATCTCTCATCAACAAGGTGTTTCTATCTGCAGAAATGCCACGCACTGGATGTTACTCTGAGAAAACTCTAGAGATTGCTGTGCGTGAAAATCTCAGGAGATCAGCAGTTACAGAAATACTCAAACCAGCCCAAACCAATCATGCTACAATTGAAATCACTGAGATCTCATTTTTTCCCCCATTCTGATGGTTGATGTGAAAATTAGCTGAAGCTCCTGACCCGTATCTACATGATTTTATGCATTGTACTGCTGCAATTGGTTGATTAGATAATTGCATATTCCTAATAAAGTGCTCAGTGAGTGTATAGGAGAAACACTGCTGTTTGGAATTATCCAGGAGCGTGACAGAAATATGTTTTCACTGTCCTGTCCCAGTCCCCAAGAAGCTTAGGACAGAAAGCACAGAACTGGACAGGAACAGCATGGAGATTTTAGGAGGTCCGGCTCCAGTGTGTTCACAAACCATTTTTATACAGTCTATGGTCGGAATGACTCGTGAGGCTATGCCATGCACCAAATCATGTAATAAAGCAATACATATAAATGTAATGTAAAGAGAGGTCAGCCATAGCAACTGTGTAAGATATACATTTTTATATGATGTGAATCATTATAAGTTTCAATTTGCTTATTCAAATAATTTTGCTAAATAAAATATGGATGAATGGAATAATAAAAACACAACTGTGCGTTTTCATTTCCGCACACAATACGAACAGCTGAGACCACTCATGAAGTCCGTTTGGATCCTACAAAAAAACTGACATCTGGAAACTTTGATAAATCCCACATTATTTGTGCAAATGCATTGCCAAATAATTTGAATATAATAATGAAATATTATTATATTATATTGAAATAATAATGAAATCCGTTATGCTCACATTTCACTTTTTTAAATGCACTCGAAGGCACTTCAAAGCCTTCTATGTGTTAAATACATGTGCTGTATATATGCCGTATATAATTGACCCTTTATTTTAAGTGTGATTTGAAATAAGACTTGGCTTTTATTTCAGTGATAGTATTTACAGTCTGGGGTGGCTTGTAATGCCTGGATTGGAATAACTCGCCACAGACCTGGCAGCATTTCACATGCACACCGACCAAGAGAAAAAAGAACCTGGAAGAGAGCGTGTGCATAGAAGCTCTGTTCCCTGTGGCTGAGAATGATGATTAATGGGGATTTTACAATCTCACACCACAGAGGAGAGAGACAAATCAGCAAGATGCTTTTTATACCCAGACCTTTCAATCAGAGCCTGACCCGACTCTAATAAGTGACATCTCGGACTGGTGGTGGAATTTATGAGGTGCCCCGATAAATTGCGTCACGGGGGGACTGCGGGAGCAGGTTCCAGGCAGATAAAGACCATGCGGACGGTGTTCACACAAGCTGCTCCTGCACTTACAGCTCCACACCCACGCCTTCCTGTCCGCCATGTCGCCACCTGGAACTCAATTTACCTGCGAAACTGACACCGTCCCGCAGACACGCGTACGCATAAATCAGAAATAATGCCGCAATTTGAAGCATCCATCTTAATTTGCAGGAGCAGTATATATTTTCCACAAAGGGGGCTATTGAAAGATACAACTGTTGAGGCTACTCCGGCTTTTCTGGCTTGACTCCCCTCCACCCCCCCTTTTTTTTAATTCCCTCTTTAGGGAGACAAGATTCTTTTGAGTGGAATTAAACTGCGGAGCTTGACCCTAGGTTTTCCCTCCTGACCTGGTAAAGACCGTGTAACCTTGTTTCTCCCACCCTCCCCGTTCATTTGTCTCCGCCTCTCGCTGACATTTCCACCTGCTGCAGAATGGCTCGATTCAGTCCTTTGTCCACAAACACAGAACCTTATCCACCTTATTGACTTTGAGAGACAGGAGATATTTGCGGTGTACTAAAAGATCCACTCGCATTAGATTGCGGTGGTCTCGTTTAGGCTAAAAATCTTAGTGTGTTTGAAATGGCTCAAGCGTGTAGAGTGGAACCGCTGTGGTCATGTGCTGAAAACTGGCACAGCACCAATCTGTCACCGGTTCCAGGGGTATTGTTATCCTGCTGATCTGTGCAGTGGATTTCACCTCTCAGTCGCAGAGGCCTTCCAGGAACCACATACTCTAACTTAAGACCACACTCCAAATTCTGGGTAGCCTCATGGCTAAGGCACGTGACTGAGGCCCGGAAGGTACATGGTTCGAGCCCCGGTGTTCGCCATGACAAAATATGCACAGTTGTTGCCCTTGAGAAAGGCCCTTAACCCCACTTTACTCCTAGGGGGTTTGTCCTCTGACTAAGTCGCTTTGGATAAAAGCGTCAGCCAAATGAGATGTTATTATTGGTGGATGTATAATTAAGATATCAAATTCCTCACGCCCTCCTGTAATCCAGCAAGGAAAGGATCTTGAGATATACTGCAGAGTACATCTCGGTGACTGCGGTCTTCAGCTGATAGATTGCCGAGTGAAAGAAAGTGTTGGTTGGCTGCATGTGCAACCTCCCAAATTTACAGACGTGGCCACAACGACAGGAATGGCTTTAAGTGACAAATAGACACGCAAACTTAGGGGACAATCCATTTCATTTTTAATGATTTTTTTAAACAAATAAATAAATGGAAGTAGAAAATGATCCATCAATTTCATGAAGTGCAGGATTTTAAAAAGTAGCTCTCTGTTGGGTGCCAGCAGAAAGATCGCTGAAGGGGAGGGCGCTATGCTAAGTGCAAGCTCCATTATAGCTATACTGAGCTGAGGGAGAAAATAACACTTTTCAGCATGCAACTGCACTTTCAGCTCCATTAGGGCCTTTTTATATGCTAGTGCAGCTAATGGAGCCTGAAAAGGAGATTTGGCTGGAAGTAATTAAAGGTGATAGAGTTGGCTTAAAGGTGTATAGTTAATGAGCTGCAGTGATCCTGGCCTGACCACAGATGAGCTGGGGGTTTTGGTTATGCCCCGAGACAGCCGGAGAAAGAGAACGAGAACGAGAAGAAAACTCCCTCCTTTGCAATGTAAAACGTGAAAAACATTCTTTCATTTGAACCACCTTGTACTATTTCCACATGCTACATTCCACATTCACAAAAAATGGCGCTCATGAAATATTCATGAGGACATCGTTAAACAGCGGCATTAGCATAAAATGATTCTATATGATACCAGCACACACTGGAATGTATTAGGTTAAAAAAAAGGAATGAAGAAAATGAAGGGCTAAAAAGTTGAGCGAAATTGATATAATTAGGTCTACGCGAGGAGTGTACAGTTAGAGGAAATATTCGACTCCGGGAGAAGAGAAGAAGATAGCATCATGCTCACATTGCGATGGGTGCGTTTAATTGTAAACACTCTTCCACATGCCTTCACTAAGCATTCCAGCACAATGAGATGAAATGTTGTAAATGAGCCTCACCCCTGTCCCCCCTCGTGTTTTGATCGCCGTGTTTGATTCGTATCCCGAAGGCTCGATCGGGTTACCGTGTCGACGGCTGCGCTGAGCGCATGCCGGAGACCGGGCCTCGCGCTCCGGGGGCCTCGCCGCTCACTTCCCCTTGTTTGATCCTGTGATGAAACGTGGGAGGATTAAGAAGGATGCGCACAGCCAGAAATCCCAACATGACAGAGGAGTGGAGCCAAGAGCTCATTAACGCCGGCACCCCAGACTGATCCGCACAATGAGTCATGGGCACGCAACCAGAAACCTGCTCCCGCCGCTAATGTGCATCTTCTCCAGAAAAATCAGGCCTTTGACAGGGGCTGACATCAGGTACGTTCCCCTCATTCTTCATTCCTCAACATCCCACCTCACTCCACCCCTGAGAATTTGGAATTATCTGCCATGTTTTTTGGGGGTTTTTTTCATAACCCTCAACCCTCTATGATTCTCCGACATTTTATTAAATCTCCAAAGCTAATTAATTGCTCGTAAAGTGCAGTCATGACAACCCCACCAATCTCTTGAGGACATTTCAAAAAGGATAACTGGAAAAAAAATCAAGCTGCAGTCTCAGCGTGAGAGAAAATTTAACGTCCGGACTTGCACCACACCACCAGAAAGAAAACTGTTAGCAGACAAACTTTTAAATAAATTGCACATGCTGCTGACACTAACTAAGCATTTTCTCTTGCTATTGTTGGATAGAGGCTCTAAAATGCACCGTATATGTAAGGACACTGAATATTTAATAGAGGAAAGCAATCTTGCTTGTGAATGTGCATAAATATGTCTTCAAAAGCCATAAATCTCAAGATTGAATACTGAAATGAAAAAAAAAATCAGACCTGCTCTTGTATGTAAAAATAACTCAATATTTAATTTTCATTGGCGATGGCTCAATGTTGAACAAATACAAGGCCCAAATGGTCCCAACAGTGAAGTGGTACAGTTTCATATCAACATGAAAACGTCTCTGATCTAATTGTGAATACAGGATGGAACCTCCTGTTTCCAAGCGAATGAAAACTATTTCCCAGAGGAACAGAGATAAAAAGAAGATACAAGCAATTATTTCCCGCTGTATGTGTAGAAACATGTTCTAGAAATTAAGCATGTTTGTTATATACAGCAATTTTCCCTTTGCTGCAAACATTGTGTCATATGCTCGGTGCGGTTTAACTGATCACTCAACAGCTCGGTCCTTGTAATTTCTGGACTTTAATCATCATTTCCAAGGCCAGACGTAGGTGGAATAGTATTGAAATAATAAACTATACATATCATTGCAAACTTTGTACTCATTATAAAAAAGGTTGGGGTGGAAGGGTGCAAAATAAGGACATTACTAATATTGCTAAATATGTTGTCTTACTAATAATAGGCTGCAGTAGTGTATCCCTTTACGCATTTAGCATAAGGAATTCTGGAAGGCAATTCATCCTTCACTTTGTTCATCTTAAGTTGTATCCTACAACCACAGCATAGCAATCATGACCCTCTGTTCACCAGCGTTTATACAGTCTGCGCCACAGTCTCTCTATCCCAGTGAAAGAGAAGAAATAAAATGTGACATTTTATTCACACCGGAGAAGAGGTAAACACAACATTCATGAATATGTGCCTGATAAAATCTCCCCTGACCCATGACTAGCCACAATGCAGTGAAAAGAAATATGTGCCAATATAAATGAGCAGATGCCTCGACTTTAGCTTCATCCAGGGACAGAGAGAGGATAAGAACCAAAAGGAATTAATTCTATGGGAGAGATTCAGAGGGGAGCAAGGTTCTACTGGCATCCGGCAAAAGGTAATCTCAGGTGGGGGGAAAAGAGAGAGAGACATGAGGGGGCTGGAAGGGTTGGGGACACGAGGACTCGAAGTGAGGGCTTGTGACCCAGCCTTCGAAAGACAACATCCCCAAAGGACAAATGGATTTGGATGAAAAATTGATATGGAGCAAAAATAGAATAGCAGCCACTGGGAAGTAAGACCTGGAAGAGACAGAACAGGGCAGCACATCCTAATTTACCAGAATCAATTATTCACCACAGAAATAAAGAACTGGGGCCTGATATCCGCACCAAGATACACAATTACAAAGACATGAGGTTGAGCATGTTTGAGGATATACTGTATACAGAGCATGGCTAATTGAGAATGACTCAGTGATTGATATGACAATGGCAGTGCCATTTTGTTTAGCTTCTGAGCTCCACAAAAGGGTTCCAGGGAGCATAGCGTTGCTTTACAGTGAGGAAAAATAACATGTCACCTCCAGAAATTAATACTGAGGGGATCACTGCTTTTGACACAGCCATATACTTTTTATGATGAAAACCCTGTGTAGTCAGCCAAGCATATCACTGGCCAATTGCCGGGGGGTGCCATTAGCTCAGGTAGTAAGAGTGGTTTTCTGGCAGTGGGAGGGTTGCCGGTTCGATCCCCTGTCCTGGGTGTATCAAAGTGCATGACTGGGTAAATATCCATATAACGGATTGAACTAAGTTGGACCAGTAAACCTCATGCACAATTAGTGCACGACTCGGAATGTACACCACTCAAAATTTCAAAGCATCTCCTCTTGGACAATGGGGGAAAAAACCTGACCATATGACACCCCAGGTGGTGAGGCATCATTACTGCACTGCTGAGGTATAGTCCGCAGTGGCACAGTCAGGTTTTTGATAGCAAATCATGAAGTGTGTCACAAAGCAGAAACCCAGTGTGTTAGCGGAAAGGGCAACCCTGCAGCCTCTGATCTGGGTTCTTTTTAGCATCCAGCAGGACATGGAAACTGTATTAAGTTTGCTCTGTAGGAAATATTGAGGTAGGTTTTGCCTTGTGATTTTGGTAGGACCCTTCTCAACCTAAAACTAATTTGAGGGTAGGCCTCAAGACATCAACAGTGGACAATCTGTAGTATCTGCAGTGTATATCAGCCAAGTAATTACTACATAAAAATTTCATAACATGCCACTGACTCGCATGGAAATACAGTAACTCCTCAGTCTCACATGGGACCTGCCCAATGCGGTGCCTTAGGAGATACTTAATAAGAGAGCTCCCAGTTTGCACAGCCCCACGATCAGTGCTTAAGGCAGATACATAGATAATCAAATAATGACAGTAGGTTTTACATTCCAAACAACCCACAGTGGATTCCCTGCAGTTATTTACAGTGTAAGCGATGTTCATTAAATTTTTAACAGACCCTTAAGGTCCTAGTGACAGACAAAGCTGACAGGCCAAGAAAGAATGCACAGTTGCGGTTCTCCTTCACAACGTAAAATATAGTAATGGCTTTAGCCGAAAGTGTTTGGGAATAAATTATCGATCGGGGGATAGGCTTGTCGATGATGTAATAGGTCACTCCCTCAACTTCCTCACAGGAATAGTGAGGTGGACAAGGCATTAATGGATAATTACACATCTACAAAGCAGAGCTTATTAATGAGATAAATTTTCTGCTTCTGCATCGATGGTGTAATGACTTCCTCATCGTAATTACCACCTCCGAGTGTCCTTGACACAAAGGTACAGCCCTTTGTGTCAGACCTCTCACAGAAAAAAAGAAATAATAATAATAATAATAATAATAATAATAATAATAAGGAAGTAAAAATTAGGTTCTTACACATTGAAAATATTGCAGTTCTCAGAACCACAGCACACATTAATTTTCTGTGCAAAAACCAGCCACTATGGTCCATGAGCTGAATCTATAGTACAGTATGTACGGAATACAAAAAATGCAATGATGAAACCAGAATGAAATGTAATGTACTGTAAATGTAGATCAGTTTATTACAAACATAATGAAAGTGAATGAATTATACAAAAAGCAGCTAAAACACTGCAATTGGCTAATAAGTATTCATGGGTGGCCTGTAGCGTAGTGGTTAAGGTACATGACTGGGACCCCGCAAGGTCGGTGGTTCTAATCCCGGTGTAGCCACAATAAGATCCGGACAGCCACCGGGCTCTTGAGCAAGGCCCTGCATTGCTCCAGGGGAGGATTATCTCCTGCTTAGTTTAATCAACTGTACGTCGCTCTGGATAAGAGTGTCAGCCAAATGCCATTAATGTAATGTAATATTCAACTATATAATTATATTTCAACCAGATTACTGGAATTGTGAATTTCATACAATTACAAAACAGTGCTCAAAACAGTTTACAGAAGTTAAGTGTCTAAAACAGTAAAATGTATTTTGCAATGCTTACGTCTAAATAGAAGACTTCCTTTGGAGAACTTCCAAGGAATATTTTGTCTCTCTAGCCAAGTATTCTCAAGTGAATATTTCTGAGGAAGACAGTGAAAACACCGTTGGCTCCACAATAGAGGGCATTTTCTTTGACGTGACCCCATTTTATATCAGTGAGCATCTAAATACATTCTCAAAATATTTTATTATTATTCAGTAGGCTTATAAATAAGGAGCAAGCCTGCTTTTGAATAATAAATAGCATGTGAAATTGTGGATTGTGTTTGACTTGTTGATGGGGGTTGGGTATTTGACAAAAACTTTATTTTGGACCTCAATGAATATATTAGTATATAACAGTGTTATTATTGTGATTATTATTATTATGATTATGATTATTGTTATTTTTATATTTTACAATCTCACAATATTTTCCTTGAGGAGAGCATAAGGAGAGGGAGAGGCAGGGGGAGGGTCTACAAGATTTTTCAGGATAAAAACTGTCATATACTTGAGTAAGAAAAATACAGTATTTTCCATATCATAAAACCCATACTATAATGTAGTTTCCTTGTGTCAGTTTGGAGTTACCAAATGTCCTTTTTGGAAAACTGCCTAGACATAGCAGAATACAATTTTTTAATGATATTTTATCAAATTGAAAAGGGATTTGTCCAGTGTTTTGGCTGTGGCTCCATCCAAACAAGCTTCTTTGTTTTAGTAATGGTTACCTTTCAGAAGACAACACCTATGCCTGTAGTCAAAAGGGTTTGAGAATAGTAACCATTTTATTTTAGGTGTGTGATTTTTAAGCTTGTGTTAAGAAAAGGGATGATACTTAAGGGGTTAAGTAAAAAAGATATGCCATTTGGAATGCATAATTTGAACCGCTACACTAGGTGTTGTTCATGTTTGGTTCATATCTTGTAGGACTACAGTGGGCAGCATGAAGATGTTAAAGTTAGCAGCTTAAATAAAATATCTGACACGCCAGTTCTGTTGTGCAGATTTATCCAATTTAAAAATGCATGAGGACAAAAGCCTAGCTTGCACAGTAGTACAGTTGTATTTGATTGCAATAATGATTATGTTAAATGGATATTTTTTTCCGTACAAGCAGTACTGAATGTACTTGGTATGCAATATTTTGTGCTGATGTATTCTGTTTTCACGATTGTTTCAGAACACTCAATAAATATGTTTTTGTCAATGAAGTCACACGTTAATAATACGAAACCAGCTAAACAGCTGCATGCCATATTAGATAATGGTAAAAACTGGAATAAATGTAATTGGCAGTAGGCCATCCATATGTACATCCATCCATCCATTATCTTAACCCGCTTATCCTGAACAGGGTCGCAAGGGGGCTGGAGCCTATCCCAGCATACATTGGGCGAAAGGCAGGAATACACCCTGGACAGGTCGCCAGTCCTTCGCAGGGCACACACACCATTCACTCACACACGCATACCTATGGCCAATTTAGACTCTCCAATCAGCCTAACCTGCATGTCTTTGGACTGTGGGAGGAAACCGGAGTACCCGGAGGAAACCCACGCAGACACGGGGAGAACATGCAAACTCCGCACAGAGAGGCCCCGGCCGACGGGGATTCGAACCCAGGACCTCCTTGCTGTGAGGCGGCAGTGCTAACCACTGCACCATCCGTGCCGCCTCATATGTACATTATATGTGAAAAATAATATTTCCACAACAATTTTCCACTGATAACATACATGATATCACTGCCCTCCAAAATTAAATGTAAAGCTAATATCAATTCTGTACATCCTCCTACTCAGCGTATAAATCAGCTGAAGTTAGATGAAGTGATATTATTGCTCAAGCTCAGGTTTCCTAAGTGACCAGCTATGCATGGTAATAGTAGGAATCAAATCTTATCTGATGTTTTGATATGTTTGCCAACACTCTTTATTAATATGCAATACATTTTAGTAGCTGGAAGATGATGGTTGGCTAAATTGTTTAATATATTTAAGCTGCTCCTACTAGCTAAACACATACCATACCCATGTAGCGCATGATTAACTGCATTATAATCTTACAATGTACAAATATTATGAGCCCCTGCCAACAGACAAATTCAAGCAGCATTTCAATATTTTATAACTAAATACCTGGGTGGTGCTTTGAAATAAAATATTTAATTTTGGTGGTTGGAAGATCATGGTTGGCTAAATAAATTGTTTAATATAATTAGGCTGCTCCTACAAGCCAAATGCATACCCAGCAATACTTCATGTAGCACATTTATTATTATTAATGTACAGTAACATTTCCAAACAAGGTATACATGTCTATTTCATTTTACCATTTGGAAAATGTGAGGATTTTATTGTCACTACTTGAATCGCAAGCTTCCCTGAGGATAAAAAGGACAAACTTTCTTTAAAGTACAGCTCAGTGGATAATCACAAATAAATTATTGTTTCCCCCCTGAGGATTGAATAAATCAATAACAATTGATTTTCAAAGACAGGACACCAATGACAGCAATGCCAGAAATGTGAAAAACAAAAAAACATTGTCTCACAGTCTAGACCTTCAAGTTGAAACTTCAGCTAAATAGAGCTAATTCTAATATAATTAGTATGCAGCTGTCAGATTATATATGAAGGGAAGATGGGGTGACATTAAGCTGTGAATGATTAGAAGTAGAAACATCAGCACCCAGGCCAATTTTCAGTGTGAGCGTCTGTGCTGTTGAGGGCAGGGGGGCGGGAGTGTATGTCACTGGCAGGCATCCATTACTTTTTGCCGATAAACAGCCATGTCTCTCAGCTGTGTCTTAAAAAGGTAGAGGAAGTTTGACTACACCAGATTAATAAATATCAGATAGCCCATAATAATACTGCTGTGTCAGCTCCTAATTATTATTATTATTATGATTCTGCCAATACACATTACAAAGACACATAAAATAGTCAAGCAATGATGTGTATACACACTTGCACATGCACATGTACATACATGCATAAACACTCAGTGGGCACTTAATTAGTCTTATTGTTTTGAATGATTGGTCTTCTGCTGCTGTAGCCTATCCACTTACAGGTTTGATTCGTTATGTGTTCAGAGACGGTTTCTCAAAAACTGAAAAGTTTCCCTTGCGTTTCCAAAAAAATCTGCATTCATATATATTTGAAACTCTGTAGTATGCATGCCACGCTAATGGGTGGCGGTGTAGCTTTGCAACTCAACACCACAGAATAACACCACACGCCATGCACAAACCAAAACAACAAAACACGGGCAAAAAACTTTGTGTGGACGGACGAGGAGGAGTTATTGTTAAGAGTGACCCACAATTACAAAAGCGCAAAATTGCAAGAGAACATTGACTGTTGTCACAGTTTCATGTCATCACCCACCTCCTCCCCTCACTCCTCCCACCATTTTCACAAGAATTGCGTTTTACCAATTTACACAGAAACGGTAAGGACGGTGTTTTCAAATAATTCCTCTGGAACCCATTTTCAAAAGTTTTTAGCCTTCCAAAACGTGTCCTGTAAACGAAAGGCCCAAACGCAGCAATGTGCCGTTTTCGGCAGGCACTATTGTCGTGTAAACGGGGCCTCAGTGGATCCAAGGCTACGACGGCGTGTAGCTGGTAATGTGGTTTCTGGCTAGCCTGGTACAGGTTTGTAAACTCATTACCGAGGAACGTCTCATTAAGTTTTTCATGGCCAAGTAGCTCCTGCTGTAGCTCTTTACTTCCATTTGCAAGGTGGCCTTAGAAGCCAGACACATTCATCTAATGGAGGTTAAAGGGAAATAATGGGCCAGTAAAAAGACCTCTTTGTCTGCAGAATGATCACCGAACTTGCAGTCAAGTGAGGTGAGTTAATTCTTGGCACCAGCTCACGGATTTGCCTGCATGTCAGTACCCCAGGTGAAAGCTGGAAGCCCAGTTACCTAAAGAATAGGCTTTCTTTGCAGGAAGACCTACTGTAGCTCAGGCACATGAGGAAATTGGAAAATGACTGTCACCTCAAATCACATACAATTCTGTAATGACCTGAATCTGCTGTGTTAAATATAAATAAAATCCTGGGACTGATTTGTGAGCAAATATGTGCTTGCAATAATGAGCATACTACTTATGCTTTCAATGGATGTTTGCACTGAAATGTAAACCACTTGCTCTTCCTATTTATTACATTGCTCCAGAGTGGTCATGGAGTTATTGGTAGCATTAAGTGCAATCACACACATGACTTGAGTGGTTAAGTGGTCTTATTGATCTTGTCTTTTAAATAATTATTTTTTAACAGATTGTTAATTGGATATGACATTTACGAATGATAAGAAGGCACCCATGTAACAAAATACAAGGGTCAGCGTGGCAGTGTGGCAATGCACATCTAACTGTCAACAAATACAACCTGCTTTATTACAGTTGTGCTCATCCCTCTCGGCTAAATTGACTGGAACCTAATGTTCACAATATTAGTCTTACTTGCGGTCAAAGTTAAATTTGAATCACAAAATAACTTGCACCCTAGCATGATATAATTCTCAGCTGAATTACTTTTATTCAGGTAATACAAGCTGAGGAAACAAACACATAGCAATGCATATCTACTGAAGCAAAGGACCATGGGAGGTATTGGCTGTTCTTCATGTGAGTAATGGGGGTGTCCAGTGAGAGTAACTAGGCTTGAAGAGCAGTTTGAGATACATTGCATTCGTAATGAAATGCAAGTTTAATTTATATTCATCATGGTATTTGCTTACAGTTAAATGTATGGGCATCAATAAGCGTGTTGTTAGGAGCCAAATAACTTTTATGTCTATGCTAATGAAAATGTATGAAATTTCGCAGAGTAACCACAGCGTTTTTTTCTCTTGGTTCATTTTGAGATTCTACCTTTTCTATTCATATTGAAAGAGGTATGATTACAGTTTGTTGAGTATTTCATAAGCTAATGGCTTCCCTGATATCCAATTAATGATCAACAATTTAAGTAGAATGGCTTAGAGGTACACTAGGTAGGATTTTTGTGTTAAAACATTGTTACAAGACCATTGTAAGTCCCTTCCTATCATTGAAAAAGGCTCACTGACATGTTGACTCGCCCTCTGCCTGTGTTTACAGTCCTTAAATTTGGGTTTCAATATATGCAGTTGACAGAACTACACTGGTAGAACTACACTTGATATTTGGCAGAACCTCTTATCCAGAGCGACATATAGTTGATTAGACTAAGCAGGAGACAATCCTCCCCTGGAGCAATGCAGGGTTAAGGGCCTTGCTCAAGGGCCCAACAGCTGTTCGGAACTTATTGTGGCTAGACCGGGATTAGAACCACCGACCTTGTGTGTCCCAGTCATTTACTTTAATCACTACGCTACGGCCACCCCTTAACCGTTAGAACATTTCTCAATTAATAAATTCAGAGAGAAAACATAACTACAGGAGGATAGGATATTACTCATTATTCATACACTTCGGCATGTTGGGCGGTGCAAAATCATTTATACTCCCTCTGGGTCCAATCTCTCTTCCCAGCTGTGCCCCAGGTTTTTCCATATCGGCCTCCAAAGCTTTTCGGCATGTTGTTTTCAGGCAAATTCATTTTCTCCCGCCTCCGGGATCTCATCCGACCACTGTCCTGGCGATGGAATCGCTCGCCCTCCAGAGAAAATGGTCAATCCCGCCCCTCCTGGTGGCTGGGTTGCTTTTATCTTTTTGGGCTTGGTGGAAGATTTCGTCTGAGGTTATTGTGGGCCCGGCTGTGTGGAATCACACAGTCCTTTCCTAAATCACTATGCACCACAGAGCTGGCCTCACCTCTCAGCTCCTTTCTGCTGCCTGAGAACTGCATTTTAATGCATCTGGTTTGGCAGAAATCTGGCTGCGTGTCTTTATATTTACTGTATATTTCACGTCCCCCCTAAAATCTCAACCAGAACGGTATCTCCACCTCCCGTAGTCTAGTCCTATCCTGTCCGTGCTTTCTATACCATATTGTATGTATCACATGATCAGATAATGACAAAGCTGAACAACACTGGAAACCTCAGTTTATTGTCCCAAAGTATGACTGTGACAGAGGGTGAAAAGTGCAGTTCTACTGTAGAAGGTATACTGTAGATTTAGTAAAAAGGCTGAACTTGCAAAATCAAGTTGAGTTGGTATTGCATTTGTTGCTAAACTGAACAACGCTCAGTTACGTATTATGGTCTATGTTCCTTTTTAAATCCGATGCAGTTCATTATGCACTTTCCTTAAATAGCGTTCAACTAATGTGTTGAACATACTGTAGATCTTACAAAACGCCTTACTCCAACACGATGCGGAAGGGCCATACTGCCATCTTTGGTTCTTTTTTATTTTTTTATTTTTTTCTGAATGCTTTGAATTAAGGGTCAGAACAGAGAATGCTAGCTCAGGGCTTACCTTAAAAAATATGCATTCAAGTTGTCCTTGCCAGGAGCTTCAGTTATTATCTGAAGTGCTCTATTCAGCAAAATCTCTGTACTTCTCATCTTGTCAGTTGGTGGCCTTGTTTGTTATTAATGACTGTATTTGTTTGGTGTTTTCCACTGCTAAGTTGTGTTTTTTTGCAGTCAAGCCCTTGTTCACTACAAGGAGTTTAATCAGATGCTGCAAGGTTATCAAGCAATGGATCAAGAAGCATTATCTGATATACAGAAGCTGGTCCTACATTTCAAGCCACATTTTCTTGCTCCAGAACAAAAGTGAGTGTGGTCTGCTGGGTAAGTTGGCCCGTCCTGCCTGTGGCTCCATTTCAGTTTTTTGTTGTCATTGTCTTGAACTTCATTTAAAGCCAAAGGATGATCAAGACTATATTTTGAACAACAAAAAAATGCCTGAGCAACACTATTTCCCATTTGTTACTTTTGCATGTTGGCCCAGGAAATGAAAATGAAAATCAGCTTGCAGCTATATCTATATAATTTCACAGTATGGCTGCATGATTATTGCAACATAGCCTATTCATTGATTGAATTATTTAAAATGTGCTATTGGATTGTGCGGTTAGATTAGTTCCCAGACACTTTACATGCATACATTTATTTATTTACCCATCAACTTGAATCCAGCTAGCAGCATGCAATGTGACAAGATATAGCAAGATGCTGGCGGGCACACAGATACATAAGCAGGAGATGGAGACTGAGGAGAGCTTGCCTTGCAGTAATGCACAACATGGCACTGAATGACCCTCGGAGCTGTAATGTATTTACTTTTCCAAACAAGAACTACAACATTTTGGCCCAATATTGTACACTGAACAAATCAAAAGGAACAGATCTACATGTATAGAAAGCTGCAGGTAATTAACGTCTCCTTTAGCAATTACAGAACATTTTCAATTTATAGTGAACAACATAAACTGTTAAAAACGCATTGTTATGGTGCAGCAAAGTATTTCTGTGTATGATGTGTGGAGCAGTATTCGTGTTTTCTGATTGCTACCTCACCATAGGAGGGGATTTCAATTTAGTTATGATTGCCCATAAGGAAACAATAATTCCCCCTTTTCAGTAGCCCAGTAGCCCATAACAATTTTATTTCTGATTTAAATTTTGTTACCTTATTAGACCTTCAGATTGATGGAGGGTAGAATTACCCACCATACTCTGTACAATATGGTTCTTTTCCACAAATTGACAATATCTTTCTCTATCACTAATTCTATAACTCAAGTTGACATTTTACCCATGTTTATTGCTGATCGTGGTAGCTTTATCCTGCCCTCCAATAACCTGAAGGCCACTTGGTAGCATTTCAAAAATCCGTCATCTGTTTTTTGTTATATCCTGCCAAGATTTGAAATAATTAGCTACAAGTTACTGGCAACTATGGGAAATGTGTGTTCCTTAATTGGTAATATAATTCCCTTCTGTTCCAAGATCTTGAGAAGGAAATTAGATCCTGTAGAGCAATAACAAAAACACATTTTTTTTCCACAGAGGACAGGGCCAATTTTCTTGCTGTACTAAAAGGGGAATACAATACATTGACCAAGGAGAATTCATCCTGCATCGCACCAGACAAAAATATTACTAGCGGATAAAAGACCAAGTCGATTACCCGCCCTTAGGTTAAGAGAAAATGAAACTAAAGCAACCATAAATATGATATGAGGCGAAAGATGGACAGGTTATTACAAATCCAAAGTCTGTAAAAATGTCTTTAGAGATTTTATGTGCCAGCCTCTACAAGTCAACTTGACCCACGGCTAAACATTACTAGATACACGGCGTTTACTCAAATTATCTTGAGAAGAGTGTCAGTCTCTAGATGTACCTATAACATTATAAGAGCTTAACGAGGTTCTTCACTCCTTTTCGAAGGAAAAATCATCAGTAATAGACAACTTTAAACTTGAGCTGTGCCTGGAAATTTTTAAAAGAGTGGCCCCACCCGGCTGGATTTTAGGCTCTTTCAATCATGCTACCCAATCAAGTAATTTCTGCCATAATCAAAAAACAGTATTTGTCATTCAGTTCACATGAATCCCAAATGACTGTACTGTATTGGTGCGTTAGATACACCCACCTTTTTTGGCAGAAATGTGAAACATGTTATTGTTGTAGAAGACTATGATTTTGATGTTTGATACAGTACGTGGCTTTTGTAAACACAGGGCCATACTTATACGTATCGCTTTGCAACCATTTCTGAACAGTATTTGAGCAATTTCAGCAGTGATTTCAGTATATAGGACAGGCAGAAGGCAGTCCCTTTTGCAAATTGATCTCCAATAACAGTACATGGGCATTCAGACGATACATTTCTATTCATCTGTACCATAGTCTGATATACATGTCACAATCCAGTTTGTCTGGCATTATTTAAATGAAGCTCGATTGGGATGCACTAAAAGTGATTTCTCAAAGTCAAGTACAGATATCTCATATTACAAGGTCATTGTAATGCCCCTTGCAGTATGATCCCCACAGATATTCCTGCAAAGCATCTTGTACACATTTCTTGCCATTAGAATCAAGCCCTGTGCCTCTAGCATCTAAGGAGAGATTAAGTAGTACTCTTCACTAAGAGAAAAATGTTCATCAGAAAATAAAAGGCCTTAAGACTTTGTAATTAGCTGTACTATACAGTAGTGTAACAACAGTGAAAATGCATAACTCTGCTCTTTATATATTTATTATCCTTGTTCTTTGATGAGGAACACTCCTTGATTTCCAAATTCATTTGAGAAGACAAACGCCACATAATTTTTCCAGGTACCATTAGCACCAGACAGATTTGACAGAATGGAGATTCTTCAGGTCAATTCATGAAAGGTTCTCCGTAGCATTTGGAATTCAAGTAACAAAACTCTTTTGTAATTCTTTTGAAATTATTTTTTTAATTACGACGTCTTTTAAAGTAAAAACAAGTCAATCATGAAGAGTAGTATAGTAGAAAAATATACAAAAAATATGTGTGGTGCTTGTCACTTGGGTGGTACCCTCTATTTACATAAAATTGCACTTCTAGCTAGAGATACATGGTTCATTTCTAGCTTTTTTGTAAAAGGTACTTGTTGGTACTGTTACGTTCTCAGGCGTCCAGGGGTAGGAGGGAGTACGCAACAAAATTATAATGAAATAAAATGACCGGGAGGATGTATTTGAGCGTTATTGGAGTGAAAAATGATCGAACAAACCAGGTTTGAGGTGCAATAAGTGTATTTACAAAAATTACAGTGGCGGTGCTATTTACAGTTTTCAAACAAAAACTCACAAGACAAAGACACATGGGGTACGAGGCCAAGGGACCTGGGTGTTGCCAAATCAATTAAATTAACAAAACCAAAGAGAGCTAAAAACAAAATACATACTAACTGTTCACTGAACAAAATAATATATATCTACTCTATAATCAAAAGTACATAGGTGGCAATCACCCCTTTCCTAAGGTGTCTAAACAATGGTTCACCCTACGTGCAGCAACAGTGTATAGAGGCCTCTGTCTTACCTGCCCCAGGGCCTACACGGACAACCACATTCACAGGAGTAGGAGAACAGATGAACACACATGCACACAACAGGGTTCTCAAGCGAATGAGCAGCCAAGTCTAGCATCGCCCCCTATAGGGCAGCCAACACAGTTAATATAAGCAGAGGGACGTGATTGGTGGAGGCGGGACCAGGGCAATGATGATGGACAGCAGGGACAGCGAATGGAAATGGTTGATGGCTTCATCTGTAGAGTTTAAGGGGGGGAAACAGACAGACATACATACGTGGAACGTAACAGGTATGCAAATCTGTTCCTTGGAGAACAAAAATGTACCTCTATTTCTGAGAGTATTTGCCATTGTTGGGAGACATTTTGAAAACCTCACGTGTCCTTGCAGTCAATCTTTACTTTGACCACTGTCTACAGTCATGTGGACTGGTTCACTATACATATATTCATCCCGCAAGTAGACTCACTCACATTTTCTTTTCAGATAGCAGATTCAAGACTTCAAGACTTTCAAAACACACTTTTAAGCCAGCGACCAGTGCAGCTTATTATTATTTTAAACTTTGTGACAGTCAGAGAGATACCACCCTCCAAGCTTGGCAGTGTCCTTTGAAAAATAATGTTGCTGTCCATTGAATAAGGGGTAGTGAAGCTAGGCATTTTATAAATAAAATGATGCATTGGCCTGTCAAGGCGGTTTCTGGAATGTTCCAATCAAAAGCAGTCAGATGCAGATCCGCGAGTCTCGGAGGAGAGCTGATACCTGCCACGCTGGTTATTGCTTCCTCACTCTTGGTGCGTGAACCCGACATGTCTGACCTGCTAAACCCCTGAGCTTCAAGGGCTTTGCAGAGAAATGCCACAGAGAGTTACTCAATTGGAAAAGAAAAAGTAAAATAAAATATTATATTTCCAGGATGACAGAACATAGACATGCCCATCCCTCTCCGAACCTGCAGCCACTCCCTACGTTTTAGCGAAATAAAGGTTTATCAGATCAATCCATAAAGAATTGTCAAATGAATGAACAATAACAATAGTTTAACAGCATTATATGAGGACGCATAATGCATAAAAATGGAATCAGCCATGCTTTTCTACTTGTTTTTCTATTTTTTGCTCTGAAATATAAATCCCTATGAGCAGCTTGTATGGATAAAATAATATACAATATAGAATACATCATATTCATTATATTCTTCAATTTCCTGAGCTATTGTTTGTGAACTAAGGAAGACTAACTATGTAATAATCACAGGAGATATATGAAAGGAGAGGAATGTCCCTAGTTTATGAACAGCAATATCCTTACACTGACCTTGTAAGCATGACCTGTGACTGTTTGCACAAGACCGGCAAAGGCTAATCACAATAAAAGTAGCAACTGCAGAAAGAATGCATTCAATTCCTTGGAATGTATTCCCGCTTCATTGCTTGAAAATGGAAGTCATACTTAATCTACTGCAATAAATCAAAATGGTGTGGACATTTCTCCCAATACAAGGTCTCATTACCAAAATAATTCTCTTTTTCATACTGAAGTATACAATGAAAAATACATTTCATATATGAGATGGAAAGATAAACCCATCTGTGTAAAGGTAGATCGGCATTAAAAGCCACAGTATAATAATCACAGGTTTCTATCGGAAAATGATTTGCATCACTAATAATAATATGAATAATAATATTATTATCATCATCATCATCATATATGTTAATTCAATGTACTCCCATTTGAATCGATGAAAAATTACTATGTATACACAGGACAATGTTGTGATTTACCAAAGGTAGTCCCCAAATAGCATTTGCGGCAACACACCTTGCCTAAGTAGAAACCCAGTGTCACCTGGGATGTAAACCCTCGAGCCTAAGGTTAAAGGTACTGGCACACATATCATTTTGTGACACAAGCATTGAATAGCAATTCTACCCCTGATGCGTTTGAGGTCGGGGACCTCGGACAGACACAATGCGACGGTGTGTGTCTGTGCCGGAGTGTTACGCCCCGGCCGAGCGCAGGTCTGCGCGGAAAGCGCTTCCACTCGCCTGCATGGCTGCCACTGCCCACGGTCATTACTCACTGGCCCCTGCAGGTCAAGAGTTATCTTACCAGCAAAGGCGTTACACACCACGCCAAATATGTTGACGTGCGCGGTTTGTTTCTCCCTCGTATAGAGTCCTCAGAGCATGACTGGAGAGCGGAAAACGACACGTGAGCTTTTCATGCTTTCCGGCGCAGCTGTCTGTTGGCGGAAAGGGCAAGAGAACCGCAATGTTTCACGCCAAGATATAAACGCGGTCAGTCATCACCATACCACCGTACTAGGAACCTTCTGGTTACAAATATAGTAGGCCTAAATTGAATTCATTTACTTGGGAGGCTATAATTAAATAGAGCTAGACACGGTGTTCTGAAAGTACTGAGTCACATCCTCACAAATTTCAAAAATACTTTGCCATAGAAATTTCATGCTGTGGGCAGGTGCAATTTTTAATTTTAGGCATCTTTGGAATTTGTCTCCTTAGATGTCATAGTCATATTGAATACTTAACCACTGCTGGATTCTGGAACATATATTTTGACATGGCAGTAAATGCTATTTTAAAATAGCATATTCTGAATATTTTGCACAAAGGGGCAGATATGCATACAAAAGGAGAGTGCTAATTAGAAGCAAAAAATGAGAATGCCTTCCATTTAGCTGGTATTGACAAATAATAATGATGTAAATTGCCGCACAACTTTAATTATTTAAAGCTGGTCAATTGTTAATGGTGCACTATATAAGAAGATTTAGTATTTGGAAACCACATATTACTGTTTCACAAATACTGTACTGTTTGCTTATGTGATCTCTGAAAAGTTTGAACTAATTATAGGTGGTAAAATAATTATGTGACATTACCTGAAACTTCTGACTGGACTAATATATTGTTTCTGTGGGCATCTAATCTAATTGTTCTCATGCATATTCTGTTCCCACATTTTTGCCATCTTACATGCATACCTCTTCGAATCACATATACAATAAGGCAATTATTAAGGCAAGGTTATAATGGTTATAATTTAACCATTGCAGAAAGTACTAATACCACTGAAGTAGATACGGAATGTAGTAAGTCTATTGCCAGTAAAGACTCTACAGCCATTTAAGCTAAAATTATTTAAAGAAGATTTTACAGTAACAAATGTTGGTATTTGTTGCTGTTGTATGATCACTGACATGCTGATTTAGTTTTTCTGAGCCTCATTCAGTGGCATTGCAGAGTCAAACTTCCAAAAAACAAAAGAAGGAAAAGGCTTTATGAACTTTAAAAGAAATGTAGTCGGCCTACTCCAGGGTTTCTTTAAATCAAACCATAAATATCATCCTTTACTTACTCATTCTTTTTGAAATGTGCAGACTTTTCAGATTCAACCTTCATATGCATGTCTTATGAACGAGAACAACATTATTTTGTGAATCAAAGGACATGTTCAAATAAGAGAAGGACCACAGCTTTGATCTTCACATTTCTGTTAAATTTTCCCCCTAATGATGTCTCAGATAACATTATGGTTCTGGAACATTCGATAATTTAGTTCTACATGGCTTTAAGAGGTCAGGGAAAGGATTGTTTGGTAAACTTTTGTTTTTCTTTGCTTTTGTGGTGCCCTAATCACCCTCAAATGTTGCTGATGAAAACTTCCAATTATGCTTCCTTTCAACTCTTGCCGCAGAGCAAAGGGCAGATGTAAAACAACATCAGCTCGCACAGATTGCATCATACTCAGGCACAGTTCGGTTCTTCCTGGACTTCTTTTTACAGTCTTAACGGGCGGACTGGAGAGAGACCCAGAGAAGACCTTCCCCGTCAGAAACGACTCATATTAGAAGTAGAGTTAATATAATTTGATTAAAGTGGACCCTTTCTTTTACCTTTGTTTAAATCCCACCCATTTCAACCAGTACATCTGGGCTGAACAAACTTCATCGCTAGGGCTCCAATAAAATGATTCATGCCTGGTTAGGGCTCCCCATAAAGTAGTTAAAAGTTTGACACCTTTATGCAGCTCCCACTATAGCAGGGCTGTTTAGCCTGCAGCCCTGGAGCCAAAGAAAACAGGAGATAATTCACAAGAATTCTCAATGTCCAGGTCTGCCTCTGCACAGTGTCAGCATACCGCCCACTTATGACAGGAAAGTAAACAATACCCATGCACATATTCAGAGGGAGATTGTTTTGTACACACCCACACACAATACATGTTATTCCTACATTGTGTTATAAATAGTATGTGCAAACTGTCTGGCCTGCAGTATATGCATCATTTGAACAATGAATTTGACCGATCTTTATATGATAACGTACAAACTGGACTACAAATACAGAGATCAGCTCACCACTAGCATGCATCAATGCACTGCAATTTTATGATTTTAGGTTGATAAGTGGTAATTAACGAGTGGTATTTTAATTCCGAAATATTGCCACGTCTGTCAAGTTACACACGCACAATGCAGTATGGCACATAGCAACCAAAGTATCACTCAGTGTGAAGCTTGTAATTTCTCAGACAATTGGTTGATTCAAAAACCAAATCCTGATTTTTACAACAGTTACAGTCATATCAGACTATTAAATGTGGACATAAAAATATGAAATGTTACATCCAAGAAGGCGTTAATCAATGTTGCACCATGTTTGAGAAATAGAATTTTCTTCCATTCTTAGTTTCTTAGTGTGATGTACATGACGTGGTAATCATGTTAATTTTCATTTTGTGGTTAAAGTTCCATTCTATCAAAAGATTCCAAAGAACTGCCCCGTCCTTTGCAGCATTTCAGGCAAAGTCATTCATGTGCATCAAACTGCGTGGACTACAGGGACATCGCATTCATACACATCAAGTGTTTAGTAAAGCGTTTCCTTTCAATTGAATGGATTTTTTAGATGTGAGGTTAGTCTTAGACACTGCTCAAAGTCAGGGTTATTGAGCTGTTCAACACTAAGCATGGGTTTCACCTCTGGAGATTCCTGAATCTATCCTGGAGAAACGCTCGGTTCTGTTCTTCTGTGTGACAGCCCTCGAGGTGCAGAGATAAGAAAAATGAAAAAAAATGCTACCTTGGGGAATGTGGGCACTATTGTTCTGAAAATGAAGTTGCTGGACTCGTTTCAAAAACTTGTTTGTTCTGCCAATCGTGCTTTCAAGCTGCAAAGGCTGGTTTCAATAAAAGATGGTTCTGCAGTGCCAAGTGTAACTTTAGTTTGCCCTCTTGGCAAAACTTTTCTCTGCCTTTTTTCTGACAAAGTGCATCTATTTCCCTGGTATTAAATGTGAGGACATTGTCCTGTGCTTTTTTTTTACAATACAAGAACCGGCCATTTAGCCTATTTAGGCTTGTAAGTTTATTTGCGCTCAATGCACTTTATTAGGTATATATTTGACTTATTCTATAGACTTATTGATCTTTCCACTGAGAGGTTTTGATGCTTTCTGTGTTCAGAGATGCTCATCTCCATGCCACAGTCGTAATTTGTGGTTATTTGCGTTACTGTCACCTTCCTGTCAGCTTTGACCTGTCTGGCCCTTCTCCTCTGACCTCTCTCATTAACAACACATTTCTGCACGCAGACCCACACAACACGCCAAACCTCTAAATGGATAGGCTTAGTACATCAAACAAATAATAAATACCTAATGAACTTCTCACTATAGAAACAAACTATATACTCATTATATATTATAAAGCAATGGCATGTCCTATTGACAAGACTGTATGATGTGGTTGGTCTATACAACTTGTAATGTTGGATGATACCTGAACTCACACTTTTGGATATACACCCAAGTGAACATATTTCACCCAAGGGAAAATAGTTTTTTTCTCATATAATGGGGTTCACCAAATAAACCGTATCACATCAAGGCCTACGCTTGACATGTTCTGACAGGGACTTCTGTTATTAAAAACCGAGGGGTTTCACGAGGGGTTATCTATTCGATAAACCCATTTAATCTGTGAAAAAAGAAGAAAAAAAAACCTTACAAATCACCCATGGTCTCAAAAGGTTAAATCACTTAATCAGTCTATTGTTTTGTTTTCATCTTTGTATGTGACATCGGGCGATACCTGTTGTGTGCAAAAGGAACAGAGAAACAAAACGAACCCGAACAACACTGCTAGGCCGAGGGAGTGAGGGGAGATTGTGTGCTCAGGGATGACAGGACTCACAGACGATGACGATCACCCACAGGAGGGGCTCGATAGACGTGTCGCACATCACAGCCAGAGCACTGACACTCAGCCCTTCATCCCGCCAAGTGCAAACACAGTCCCAGGCAGGAGCTCAATAACTAATCTGGTATTGCCAGCGCTGGCCCATCGCGTCATCTTCGAGGTCGAGCTATCTTGACACGCCAACGCCTCGACCGAAGGCTGCCCCAGACCGCTCGCGATATTTTCAGCCTGCAATTACGCAGCAAGATGAATCATTCGCAGGCCTGTGTCATGAATGAGTCAAACGGTCATTACGGATGATGTGTCCATGTTCAATACGTCATAAAGAACAAAGCGTGTACAGGAGAGCATAGTAGGTTTATGTGGCCAATGTAGATATCCTCTGCATTGAAAGCTTGTATGGCAACATGCCGGAAATCTGGGATAGGCAGGAAGAGCAGGAGCAGTCTGAGGAAATTCAATTTGTTATATTACTCATCCATTATGATGAGTCAAATCGACAAAAAATATGTCCTTGTCCCAAGATTTCTATACTGTATAACATTATATATAACTCTTTGCCTCCTCTATGTTCTTTGTTCTACAGTATATGCTACAGGTAAAACCCACAAATGAACACCTTTAGTGATTACACAAAGCATAAACTTTACAGTATGGGGAGTACTGAAATGAGTCATGAATCATCATATAACTGCTTGCTTTAGCCATAGACATCCGAAACTAAATGTCAAGTAGCCGAGAGAATAAAACAGCCATTGTATAATCATCCGCAATATTGATTTATTGTGAGTTTCCAACATTCTAATGTGATTTTTGAATAGTTTAATGAGATTAAAGCTGCGCTATGGTCCACATCTCAATTTTTATTGATTCACAATTACATTTTGGTTTATTGCCCTTGCAATTCCTTGAAATGGCCAATTTATTAAAGGCAGTGAACCATTAGCACATCTTTTTTAGGCTCAGCAAGGAAACTAGAGAAAGGGGACTTTCTGCATCAATTTTTAATACATTAACTTTGAGAGGAAAAACTATTTTCTGTCATTGCGGAGAGAGGTCTATCATCAGAATTTTGATCAGTCTCGCGCGCATGAGACGGCAAAAGAACAAATGAGAACACGACTAGGTGGCACTGATGGCAGAAGCTGTGATGCAATTTCTCCCACACGTTTTCAGCATTTCCATCAACGGCAGAATAAGACAAATGTGCTCTAAGCAGACAGTGTTTGGAAAGCTTGTCTTCATATAGCTATGGCAGCATGGCTCCATTGGCAGTGCTTTGTAATCAACGTGCACAGGCCCATTTGTCACAGTTTTGATATGGCGTTCTATACAACACGGCCTAGCCTCTAATACATCAAAGCTGTTGAGAGTGTGCATTCTAAACGTAGGAAAGTCCTAAAAGCAAAGCAATGACATTCCTAAAACAAACAAAAGAAAAATGTCTTTGGATTTTCTTTTTTTTTGCCATAATTGAAATTCATACATTAAAAGATGACAGTGTCATGACTGCACCACATACTGTACGTAAAATTTTACATCAACCTCTAATGAGAATTAGTCATTTGTATTATAGTTCAGCTACTGTTATTATACTGTCATTACATTACATTACATTACATTACATGGCATTTAGCAGACGCTCTTATCCAGAGCGACGTACAACAAAGTGTAAATCAAACACAATTATTACTATAATTACTGTTATTCCAGTTCAACTGTTGCATATTAAGACATTTCAGATAATTTCCTCAGTCAGATTATTTGCTAAAATACTAACTCAAAAATATATTGAAAATGGCTTGCTGTCCATCACACTTGCTTTAAAATTAGTTTGTAAATAGTCAGCACATTAATATCCCATTTCATCTAAATGTATCATTTAAGATAAACTGTGGTATTTAAAGTGGAAAAATTAGGAAAATGCAGTTACACTCTCATTATGCCACCAGTCCTCTGTTTGTAATCAGTCAGCGTTGCCTGAGTGATGACTCTGATTGTGTCTTTTGTTAAGGGAAGCAGGCCATTAGTAAACAGTTTTGCCGCATGAACAGCATGCAGGCGAGGGCGGTCGAGTTAAAGGTAATTGTACGGAGCATATCAGGAGAGACGCAGTGCCAGACATGGACTTTCGGCACGGCGTATCTGACGAATGCGATTGCGCTGGTGGGAAGCTTCGTGTCGAATGCGCTCCCATTGTTTCTCACACCTTTCAGCGCTTTTGTGTTCCACCACCGAGCCGGATCTGCAGTATTCACAGTGGAATTATAAAATAAAGCTGGCTCGTGTAAGTGTGGGAGAACTCTAGGTTTTTCAAAAATGTTTTCCTTCCATTTCTGTCTTTTATTTGTTTTCGTCTTTTATCTGGCGGTGGCATGGACTAGATATTGAACTGAAATGAACTGAAGAGGCAAGTGGTTAACATCTGTATCTGAGATCTCTCTAGAAAAGTTATTTCTGCATAATAAAAACCATGTCTAAAAATCCTCCGTACAAAAAAAAAGCCACAACCAGGTTAGGAAGCCATCCTTCTTAAAGAGTTAGCTATCTAATGAGCATGTGTGTTAAACTCACTTTGAATCTCATTCCACTAGAGCATTAAAGAATGGGCCCATTGCAGCTCACACAAATCATTCTGAGTGAGGCCACTCTATTTAGCCATGTTAGCTGCACATACAGAAGAGGAATGAACAATTTCACTGAGTGGTCTCTGAAGTCACTGTGTGCTTGAGTAAGCCTATATCAGGCAGTGATCAACCTTTTGTGCATTCACAGCACAATATGAAGAAGTTAACTTGAAACTTAGCAAAATATATACACTGAAGCTAAAGACAACATTATGTATTCAGTTAATTTTGAAAAACACTACTGTAATGGGTTACTGCCAGCAATTGCCACCATAATAACATTCTGTTTGTAGCACTGCATGTAATTAACATTAAGTGCAGTTCAAAAATATGTTTGTTTGAATTGCATTTACATTTTCTTGGAGGAGAAAATCTAAAGTGTAATGTGCATTAAATAGTTCCATAAATACTGTAATATATACATTTATTGGACAGGATAAGAACATACACTGCCCGTCATGCAGTGAACTCCATAATGTTTGACACTTTTTCTTGATTTGGCTCAATGTCTATCCAATTTTAGAACAATCAAACAATTCACATGTGATTAAAGTGCTCACTCTCAGCTATAATTTAAGGGGTTTATACAGACTTTGGTGTAGAAAGTATATCACTTCTTATCTACAGTATCCTTGAACTGTAGACATCATTTTGACAAATGTAATTAACAGACTCAATAAAACTGGCAATCAGGCGCCTAGAACTATATATTGAAAACTCTCTTAAACATGTACATGCACCGTGGAACTAAATGAACACACCTGACTAATCACAGATGCCTGTGCAGCCATGTGTCCCAAACATTGTGGTACCCTAAAATGGGGGACTATGTATAAAAAGCTCTGTAGTTTCTATATAGTGCCACAGAAATCTATAAGTATACCCTTTAATACAGAGCCAAATCAAGAAAAAATATGTCTTTGTCCATAAATACAGCTATATGGATCTCACTGTAGCACTGCATATCGGTAACTGCATAGGTACCTCCACCTGTGTGCCTGTAGCACAACAGCTTACAGTCGGCATGTCCCATTGATAGTTGATGGAAAAAAAAAAACATTCCACATTATTCCCATCAGAATTCCCTGCAGTCATAGAATCCAGAGAGTAAACATCCGTCTTTATTGTCATCGCTATGCTTTCTTAAATCCACTGCCAATACCCATGCCTTGCCTAGAGTGGTTCAACTTCGGAAGAATAATTTCTTTTCTTTTTCTATTTTTTTGAGGGTTTGCTTTATTTGCGTCAAAACTGGATTTTCAGATAGAAAAATCTACCCTTGGCACATGGTTTCCCTGCATCCGGCTCAGAGCTCGACCATTACCCACACAACGGCACATGCAGTGACCAAGCCTGCCCCAGTCATATAAAGGGCAGTAATGAAAGGGAACAATAGCCCTGCATGTGAAATGTCTCCCTCCCAGTGTAATAAACTGGCAATGCTTGCTCCCTACTTCCATTTTTAAATACATTCTGTAGACACATATGTAAGGTACATATGCATTTATTTAATTAATTATTTTTTCTCCCGCAGAGAGAAGGGTTTTGAAGTTTTCAAGCAGCCAGGAAAAGGTCCTGGTGTTCAGGGAGGGAGTGAAGCCTGCACATCTACTGTTTACCTTCACACCTGCTTTTGACCTCAAGACTGACATTAACCAAAGCCTGGCATGTGGAATAAAACTCACATAAAACTCCTCAACTGTGAATATGTTTTCTGTTCTGGGGTACAATAGACTACTACTACTAGTAATACTACTTGCTTCTACTACTACTACTAGCTATGACTAGCGACTACTACTTTTAGCAAGTGCTACTACTCAAAAAGTAGCTTGCAGGTAGTCCCTAAATGAGCGTTTACAGTATGTTTCTTCATAAGGCAGGGGAAGTAAATGTTTATCGGTATAGCGTTTTGGAGATTGCAGTTGATTTTTACAATATTGCAATAGAAACTGCAATAAAGGGGTGAACTTGTATTTGGTGTTGGTCGGCACTCTCTTGGCAGAAATACATTTTCAGTGGAAATGCCTCCAGCTCACCCCAGGTGTACATGACCAACAGTATGGTGGATCACTGGAGCCACAGCTCTAGATACTGTAAGGATATCTATGAAGAAACCAAATACTAATGTAGTATCAGGGAGGAGTGAGGGTGAGAGGGAGTACAAAGGGAGACAGGAGACTTTAAAATTCTGGAAAAAAGTAAACAGTGTCAGCAGGGAAGCTTGATAGGAATTATATAAGCCCTACAGAACATGGGGACATAGTGTAGTGGCAGACCACATCCTCGCAAGGAATCAACAAGAGTGGGGAGGCAGCCTACTGTATAGTGTCATTGGAGAAGATATTATCAGGTTCTTTCCAAAGATTACTGGAGAGGAGGTGTTAGATGCAGAGGACCATGGCACGGAAATAATACCAAACGTTTCTGCAAAAACATTGGAACAAAGCGCATGTTTGGAGCCAATGGACAATATTAATTGGCCATAATTGAATTATATTAGTCTGCTTGAGAAGTATAAAACGACAGTGTGAAGATTAAAATAGGACCCATCATGGTTGCTGTAGGACTCATTTGTATACACTTGCATTATCAGAATATTTATTGGCAGTTAAAAATTAATTTAACGGAAACTACGAACCTTATTCATACCCAATGGCAAGTAGCCTGCTATTTGTAACAGTGGTAAGTAAGAATAGATTCCTGCCTGATTTTAGAGTAATCCTGCAATCCACATCGCCAAAAGGCAGTTGCTAGTAAAAAAATAAAGAAATCGATCTTTGGTAGTTTTGCTGTGTTTTTTTTTTTTGTGCATCACTTGTCCCTGCTAGCTTATTTTTGCTGATGTTCAGTGCTTGCTAGCTACAGTAAGGTAGTCGCGAAACTAATAGATCAAGCCCAGTTCAAAGCAGGCCAATCATGTGATAGATTGTCAAAAACAAATAGTTTCCCACAAACCTTTGCGAAGCACAATTACAATCAGATAAATATACAGATAATAGAAGTGACCACCTCTTACAACGTTAACGAGTCAGTCACTTGCTCTACTGCCAAACAAAAAAATAGGAAAAACACATTATTTGTTTGTAACCACAGGGAGATATGCAATTTAAATCAAAGGTATTTTTAGCATGAGCAAATGTCGTCTCCCAGTTCGTCAATACAACTCAGCCGTCTTCTTGTCACCGACGCACAACCTCCTGCACGGGCCCCTCCCCACCCTGGGCCCCAGTGCGAATGCACTGCCAGTCCCCTGAATCCTACCCTTTAAACCAATTTAAAACCGTGAGATTTATATTAAGGAGATTAAGAGGATTTTAAGGTTAGGACAGGCAAATCATTTTACTCTCCTGTGAGCAGACAATGAACTCTTGAATGCAATCTGATCTCAATGATAAGTAAGCATTTCAGATGAACACCACTACCCCTCTTCATAAAAAAAGGTTCACACTGCTGAACATGTACATAACTACTGAGAACTTAAAACAGGACCTCTATTCAATGTTTTAGTATTTTTAATATTTTTAAAAATGCACATGTTTCTCTTTTGTTAACAGTCGGAAAACACGTGTTTGCTGGGCAATATCCCATTTGGAGCATGAGCGATCTTTTGCTTTCAATTTCCATCCAGGACATTGAGAAGAAAATCAAATTTGACTCACGTATTTCATCACAATTAGGGCAGTCATTCAAAATGCCTTATACTGTATGTGTTATGGTACGAGGTTGTGCAATGTGTTCTCGAAATGATTCATCTTCTACTGAGAATGAGCAACCACACGCCAAATGATCGTGCCATTTTTAGGATTGTACGTTCAGTCCCTCCAGGAGAGACACGTTCACTTAGATGGCACAATTGTATGACCTTTTCTGTGTTTGCATTTGTCTCCACTGGGGTGGCACCGTGTGTCACTTCTGCTCAAACTTTACACTAATCACAAACTCACAACAAGATCCGCGTCCTTAATCATTCACCAGCTCAGCAGTCCCTTAATACACCACCAAGCAAGCTGTCACCCAATAAATTACCATTATCCCCTTAAGTGGCAGCAACACATTTTATCAATTTATCATTCTCACATGTAATAAAATTACATTTACATACCGATCTGTTCATGTCAGCCCATCCTCTCTAATGTAGCTCTCTGAGTCCAGGGCCAGTGAGTTGTTTTGATAGAGTGATGCGGCGATAGTTTTTGTCTCCTGTAGGATAATATTTGGAATGTTCTCAATGATACTGAAAATGGACCCACGGTTATTGCCAGAACTGAATAAAATGAACCCAAAACATCCAAAAGATTCATTCTAAACGATATTTTGCAGCAGAAATGCAACATCCTGTCCTACCAGTTGAGAAGAAAGATTTTTTCCTGTGCCAGGGGAACTTGCAACGTTGCACTTGCCATGAAGGAGTGGATTAATTAATTATTTAATTTAGGAATGTAAGCATATAACGTCACTTGGTTGAAATCAGCCGATGAAATGAAATGATAAAATGTATTGTTGATTTTTGTGTACAGTACATGAGTGCATATGAAAAATGTTATGAGGTCACATGGGTTATTGTCAGCAAAGGTGACATGAAACAGACTCTCTCTTCAGCACTGTGTCTTGTATCGTCAGTATGGAGTGTTCAATGGACCCATATAAGAAAACACATACCACGTTCATCTCTCAAATGAACAATATTCTTAAAGAACTCTTGAGAAGAATTTTGCTGTACTCATAGCACAGCTCTGCAGCTATAGCATAACAATGCAGAAGACTATCAAGCAGAATAGATGAGCTGAAGGCATTTCTTCCCACATACAGTTGTGGGTGTATTATTGATTCAATCACGGAGAAATGCTGTGGAAATTTGCCCTGAATAGCATTAATAAAAAAATGACCTATTGAACAGGAGGGCATGTTTACATTACAAACAATATTGTCATCTGATCATTCTGCAGGCACATACATAATTTTGAATCTTAAAGTGACCGCTGGAAGCAGAAAGTACTGTTGATATATCATGTTGATCAAGCAGACTAGCACTTCAACTTCGCATTCAGTCTCGATGCAACAAAAAAGTAATTAAAAGCACAAACGTTAACTTTACAATAATCTTTCAGTCGTGTCGACGTTGAGGCCAGTGTTGTGACATAAAGGTGTTGACAGAGTGAAGTGACTGAAATGAGATAAATTAAAAATTCTACTACTACTGAATACTTTCTATTCTTTTTTTTTAAAAGATGGTGGTTAAAAAAGAAAATAACCCTGTAAACAGTGTGCATCTTTTGTAGAAGACTGGTTTACATTCTTGATTTATATTTTTTGCTCTCTTTTAAATGAGGATTTGAGAATGTTTATTCACTCTGTGGGTTTTATGCTAAAGCTTGAAATTGTGTATTTTCTCACGTTTTGCTTGATTCCTTTGTTCAAATGTTCTCTCTCATTTGGCAATGGTTAAAAGGCATTTGTTTCAAAGAGAGGCATTTACAAATATGTTTAGTCCTGTGTGTTCACAGTAAAAGGGTTCTGTTAGAAGGCTGTGTTATTTTGGGAAACAGTTGTTCATGCTTTGTCAACAGGACTGCAGAAAAAGATGGGATGCACACTGTATGTACATACATACATACATTTAAATGACTATTTTGTTTATTTATTGAAAAAAGTTATCAAAAACCCAAATCACCCCTGTGAAAAAGTAATTGCCCCCTTAAAGTCAATAACTGTTTGCACCACCTTTAGCAGCAATAATTGCAACCAAGTGCTTCCGATTATTTGATATCAGTCTTGCATTTTGCCCATGGAGGAATGGCCCACTATTCCTTGCAGAACTGCTTTAATTCAAACAAATTGGTAGGTTTTTGATCATGAAATGCTTGTTTCAGGTCCTGCCACAGCATCTCTATTGGGGTCAGGACTTCAGATGCGGACTTGCCTTTGTGTTTTTGATCATTGTCTTGCTGCATAACCCAATTACACTTCAGCATCAGTCTGGTTATTCTCCTTCAGAATTTTCTGGTACAGAGATGAATTCATGGTTCCTTGAGTAATGGCAAGTTGTCCAGGTCCTGAGGCAGCAAAGCATCCTCACACCATCGCACTGCCACCACCACCACTGCCACCACCATTTAACTGTGGAATGCTGTATTTGCTGTATGCCAGACAGAATTACATTTCATTATTGGCATTTGGCAGACGCTCTTATCCAGAGCGACGTACAGTTGATTTGACTAAGCAGGAGACAATCCTCCCCTGGAGTAATGCAGGGTTAAGGGCCTTGCTCAAGGGCCCAACGGCTGTGCGGATCATATTGTGGCTACACCGGGATTAGAACCACTGACCTGGTCCCAGTCATTTTCCTTAACCACTACACTACAGGCTGCCCCCGTAATGGGACCCATGCCATCCAGTAAGTCACACTCTTGACTTATCTGTCCATAGAACATTATTTCAAAAGGCTTGGGGATCATCCAGGTGTTTTTTGCAAATGTGAGATGAGCATTTATGTTTATTGTGGTTGGCTGTGGTTTCTGCCTTGCTACCCTCCCACAAACTCAATTTTTGCCCAGTCTCTTTATCATTGTGGAGGCATGAACACGGACTTTAGCTGAGGCTAGGGAGGCCTCCACTTCTTCGGATGTTCTTCTATGTTCTTCTGTGACTTCCTTACATTTACATTTACATTTGTGTAATTTGGCAGACGCTTTTGGCAGATTGCTTTTCCAAAAGCAATTTACAAGTGCATAGGTTCTTACACAAGTTAAAAGCATCAAATACATAACTAGCAAAACACCCATGAAGAACTGGGTGAGTTGTCACAGCACCCTTGGAGAGAATTTGCACATCTGCCACGATTCACCACTGTTCAAAGTGTTCTCTATTTCACTATAGTTCAGTGGAATCCCAGAGCCTTAGAAATGACTTTAGTGTGGCCAAGTCTTTTCTTGAACCCAATAGAGTTGCTGTGCCAGGACCTGAAATGACCAGTACATGCTCAAAAACCTACCAATTTATCTGCAAAGAAGAGGGGCCTTAAAGTCCTCCAAAGCAACAAGTCTAAGGAGGCTTTTTCACAGGGGTGATTTGGTTGCTTGATAACCTTTTTCATGAAATACATTTAATTATATTTTCTATAACATTTCTTCAAGCTCCCTGTAATATTTAATTTTGATCTGCAGCCATTCATTGTGACAATGATGCAATAATAGAAGAAATCAGAAAGGGGGAAAATATTTTTTCATGGCACAGAACAGACTACACGCTGTACATACATACATAGATGTATACGTACAGAAAAGGGTTTCATGATTGGTGTCTGGTAGTACAAAACATGCAGGGAACCCCCCCGCCCCCCAAACCAAGACTTTCACCACTGGTAGCATATCACAAGTTAACTTGAACAATGTGCATTTGCAAGCATCTGTCTTTATCAATGAATTTCCTTGCTTCCTGTGACATTTTCACCTTGTGGTTTCACCTCTAAAGTGTTGCTTATGAATATACATGAACCAAACTGCTGGGTCCTGAATACAATTTTAAACTGGCTTCTATTAAATTTCACCATCTCAATGTGAATCGACTCTCTGCTGTTATTGATTGAACATACTTTGGCCTAACTTCAATCAACATTTGTCCTAACCTCCTGACTTACATATAAATACAAGCTTTTTTTTCTACATAAACACGACACGTTGATTTTCTCCAAGCTGTGAAGAAAAATACTAATGTAATAGTGAGTAGGTTTTAATGGAAAACGTTGGTTGACTCAAAGAAATTCATTAATTTTAATTACGATGCAAAATGCATGTCATGAATTTAATTGATCTTTTAATTAAATAATATTCAAAAAGTTTTATGAACTGCCATGTGGGCCATTTTGCAAAAGCAATTAGTTGTCACAGCATGCTTCTGTCTGGAACTGTACAGCAGCAAAAGCAATCAAGAGTTTCAACTGGTGCTATTATATCCATCTCATGCACAAGAGAAACGCCTGTGATCTGTGACCATTTGTGGGCTGTCAGTACCATTACATTTGCACTTTAACTGTACTTCTGCAATGACTTCAGATCTCAGCTAACAGACTGCTGAGTAAAAATAAGTGTCAGTGAGAGCTGTGGAGGAGGACACATTGACTGATGTTGTAGGTATAGGATCGGCCGATGATTAACATTTCAAATTCAGGGAAAAGGACAAAAATGGGTATGAGAAAGAAAATTGCAAGTGGCAATTTAATATATTTAAACAAATGGGCTACCACCATGTATGTGTGTATGTTTGTGTGTGTGTCTGTGTGTGTGCACATGTGTACATGCATTTATGCACATACTCTATGTGTTGTGTGAAGGGGTGACATTCTACATGTTTATGTATGCATGTGTGCATGTTTGTGTGTGTGTATGTGCGTGCGCACGTCTGTACATGCATTTGTACACATACTATATGTGTTGTGTGCAGGTGTGAAATTCCACGTGTTTGCGCGCATGTGTGCATGTTTGTGTGTGTGAGTGCACGTATGTACATGTATTTGAACTCATAGAGTATATGTGTTGTGTGCAGCCGTGCCATTCTACACATATATCCGTACGTGTGCGTGTGTTTGTGTATGTTTGTGTGTGTGCCCTCAGCTTTATTGCTTTCTTTTATTCAAGGACTATCAGCAGGAGGTGAAGTGGCCCGGTGAAGATCCATCAGGGGAGAATACTACTTAATAACACAAGATGGAGTGAAGTGACTCTGAGGTTAAAGCAAAAAGCAAATTTAACTGTCTGCCAAATATGACAGAGAAAGTCAGAATTAACCGGATGGAGTTTCTCCTATTAATCTCTGGAGAATAGGTTGATATATAATGTCTGTACAGGAGGATACTTTTTTTTTCATGACATATCTGTCAATATGACGGTTACCAAGGTAAACTCATAAAGAATGGGTCTCTCAATCAGCAAGCTGCTGTACTTCTCTGTGGCCTGTTGTCTCAGCACAAACTTCCCTTACTTCACAAGGAACATCAAAAGACAACAGAATAATTGCTTTTTCTACATTTCCTATGGCAGACGTAACTTCCCTGTAGACTGCCAACAGCAACTTGGCTGTCAGCTCCTTTAAATATCTCTGAAAACAAACATTAATTGTTATTAACTGTGTTATTCACTCTGTTTTGTCCTATGTTAGCAAGCTCACTCTATTAAAAGTGATGAGTTCATCCCCTCATTTCAGTCTAATTAGCTCTTTTCTTCTTTATTAAAGTGTTGTGGTCCTCAATATTTTGATGAAAAGACAGCTGTGGAAAATATTTTTTATCAGTGGATATTATTGTGTCAACTTTAAAGCCTTCAGTCCTTAACATTCTAATCAGACATGTACATTTAATTGTATCTCTGATTAGCCTATTAAAAAAGTAATAGTCTGCATACTGCCTCTCCTATATTTATGCTGCAAACTGCCTCTCATATAATGCACTAGGGGAAACTCTGCAGCATAGTTACTTTCACCTTGCTATTGGTGAAAGTAACATGAGAGTATTATAGGTCATTAATATGTACAGAAAGTACTACATAATGTAATCACACTACTTGTAATGAGATGTAGTAAGTAATACTGTCTGTGGCAGGAGATATGGTTATACCATCCATCGACACTTAACGTAGCCTGTTAGATATTAAACGCAACTGCCCCAAACTTCTCTTCTCTTCAGGTTGAATCTGAAAATCCTGCCTGGCTGGAATCAACAGCCACTTTTTCACTGTGTTGCCAGAAATAAGAGTTGGCAGGAACTTTCCACCACAGGATCTAAAACAGGCTGTTGAGCACATTCGTGTTTGCTCTCCCACCATATCTTAGGAACCATAAAATGGAGCAGTCTGTCTGCCCCTCCGTTTATTGCAGTCTTCAATTTTTAATAATCTTGCTCTTGCACCTCATTGCCCTAACGTAACAGACTTTGTAGTAATATTAGTATTTTCATGATTTAAATCTGTTGTATTTCAACTAGTCATGTAAAGTTGCTTTCTGCATGCTATATAAAAAAAATATTGAATTTGATTTCATTCAAATTATTGCTACATTTAAATTGTATTACTTTATCACTACATCTGTGGTTATTATTGTTATTATTGACCTAATGCACCACTTAAACCAATGTGTCAAATGCATTGCCAAAACATCACCCGACTGACAGAATGATTACAAAATTGTTTCTTCTCCCCAATATTCTTTACAATTATGATTTTGTTGGTATTTGGTATGAAAGTAAACAAACACAAAAACACAGACATGTGCTTACTATACAAAGGCATTCAAACTTTGCTAGAATAATAGGCTAACCAGCCATAGTTTAATGTCTGAATAAGGAATTTCTGTGTATTCCAGAGAGTATCTCACTTGTTTTGAGCAGAAAATATGAACTTACTGTATGCTTTAATGTGCCAGAGATCCGGGAGAACTGCATATTCAGCTAGAATGCTATTTATTTGCATACAAAAGAGTTGTTGTTGTGGCAGTACTAATGTTATTGGCCATATCATATAAATTCACACCTCTGCTGCTGCAAGGAAAGGCATACTTATTGGTGAGCAAGCCAGGCCAAGTCATATTTGTAGTTTGGTAATCTGTCCTAAGTTCACTTTTTTATAAATGTGTAAATATAAAAAATTGTGGTTGTTTTTCTCAGTGAAAGAAAAGTCACAGGAAGCTTGCAGTTGACCAATCGGCAATGTACAGGACCGCTTGCTCCACCTCATAGTTCCTGGTAGCTACCTTCCAGGGCAGGGACTAAAGAGGGGTACAAGAACCAGCATGATCACCCAGGAACCAACATTTTTTAAAATAACTTCCTCAAAAAGTTTCTGAAAGTTCCTAAAAATGAAAAGGGGTTCATGGCCACTTATACCCACCAAGTGCAAACTACCACTTATACCCACCAAGTGGGGTCTATTAGTATTGTTTTCAAAACATAAAATGCACTTAGACGTTCATTGTTCATAATGCTGCTGAGATGATACACACAAACACACTCACACACACACAAACAAAACACAAATGCACACACGCAAGCCTGCACTCGCCCACACACACACACACACACACACACACATAAACATGGTAATTTATTTCACAAATCTCTTGGATTGTTAATTTAATGAAGCATTTTATAAAAACTATGAAAACCCTGCCCTAGCTGCAACATTTTAAATATCATACATTCTTTCTAAACATCCTGGGAGAATGTTTGAATATCCCACCTCTCCAAAATGAATCAAACACCTTCTTAGTTAACAGAATTATTCAAAGGGGACTGAAGAAATGTATCACCCATTTCTTTAGATGTCTGTGTCATAGTCATGACAATCTCACAGAACTTTAATTGGGTGTTTTGTTGTTTTATTTCTTTAAATAATTGTGCGGAAGATGAAAGAACTGCAGCTTGTTAAATAATGCAAGAGCTGGGGTGTTTTGTCACAAAGATATGTCAGCTTTTTATCTAGCTTGTTTTCATAGCATATTGATCACCTCACAGCCCATATGCCGTGTGTTTCCTGTAAGGAGAAAGTTTAAATAAATCAAGAACCTTGGAGGGCAAAGTAGCTCTTTATTTATTCACAAACAATCTATGAGGATAAAAGAACATTGTGTAGTGAAGAGATACAACAGAAGTTCCTTTGTGAGTACAGCAATGCCATTTAATAAAAAAATCATTCAAATATTATGTTAAATTACTTATTCTGAAATGTTTTTACTGCCGCACGATTTCTACACAAGCCAAAAAGTCGATATCAGGGATCATGCAGACAGGAAAGTATACCCTAAACCAACACATTTGCCAAAATAATGTGCTTCTATACAGTAAAAGGTGAGAATTAACCTGCCTGCTAAACTGTGTTAGTTCTCCTGGCTGACAAAGATCCCCCACATTCCCTCAATCACACGTTTCACTGTAGAAGTAAATCCGTGGTATCAATGTTGGATTGTCTGATGCAGCCTCACTACTTTGAAATGAGAGAAATGGACTAATTAAAAACTATGCCGGCGGGCAGATTCCATGATGCAACTCTTTGCTCATTGTCCTTCAGTGAGATACTGTTGGCAGTGCTGCAAGGTTGTTGCCTGCTTTCTATCACGTCATCCCTGCCAGAGTCATAACAACCAACAAAGTTCTTTCATATGGAAAGAAATGCAAAACAAAAAAACTATATATGGCTATGCTACCATCATCTAACATCTCCAATGTGACAGTTTTGCTCTCTGTGTTTCATTCACCGTTGCTGGTAGAAGGCTACATCGAGCAAGTAAATTGCATGAAATGTAACTATTTTTTCTGTTGGTTTTTTGTGGTGTCCCTTCCTTTGTCAAAAGTGGGTTCAGGAATGCAGCTTTAACAACAAACCAACAGAGCTGAATAAAGTAATGTGTTTAATTTGGAGATAATATCTGTCAGTCTAAAACCTTTAATGGATCATGATCATGTCAGTCAGGGTGCCTCTCAGAAACATTGCTTATAAACAAGCATGTGTAAGCCAGGGATTTATATGGTGTATTCTTAGCTATGGAATGTTAGGAGAATTTCCATAATAGTCTGTATTCATAATCATTCTGGCTATATTAATCACCTGGAAGGTGTGACTGTAAGTTTGCAGAGGCTGACAGCGTGCAAAAAAGTTAAAGGCTGTGCTTAGAAATTATTAGAGGATATACACTCAGTGAGCTCTTTATTAGGAATATTTTTTGGACTTATTAAGTCTTCTGCTGCTGTAGCCCATCCACTTGAAGGTTTGACGCAATGTGCATATCTTCTGCATATCACTGTTGTAATGTGTAGTTATTTGTGTTACTGTCACCTTCTACTGTCAGCATGGACCAGTCCAGGCCATTCTCTTCTCACCTCTCTCAATAACGTGTTTTTGCCCGCAGAACTGCTGCTCACTGGATGTTTTTAGTTTTCCGCACATTCCTCTGCAAATTCTAGAGACTGCGTGTGAAAATCACAGGAGATCAGAAGTTTCTAAGTAAACAATGCATATTCTATCGTTGTCCATTCTAACATTTGCCCATTTTTAGAGTGAGAAACTATTATGCATTTGGTCTGCTGGTCGTGAGAAGGACACTGACATTACTTTATTTCTTGCAGTATGTGGATTTCCAAGATATAGAGAAGGTGAGGTCCCCCCACACTGCTTTTACCATCCACATGTTACAAAAAAGGGACTGTTATCACTAAAGCAATGGCATCTTAAAATACATTATACAGATAGAACCATAAGTTTTAATGCTTTCAAACGGCATATCCTGTGAACATAGTAATCAAAAAATGTTCTAAAAAAAAAAAGGAATGAATACAAAAAGGCCCTCATCGGCCCAAACCTGGGCAGGTGAAACTTACAGTAAGGGGTTAATACAGAGGGAATTATGAGACTTTCCTGCAATTAATCAACTTCCTTTTCATACTGATTTTCATCTTTATTATTCGGTACAGCACATTCTCTGTCTTAGTTGCTACATATCTAGAGAGAGAGAGAGAGAGAGAGAGGGAGAGAGAGAGAGAGAGAGAGAGAGAGAGAGAGAGAGAGAGAGAGAGAGAAGGGAAGAAAGATAGAGTAACCAAATAGAAAGATAGAGAGAAAGAGACTATCTGTTTTCCTTTATGCTGCCTCAAAATCATGAATGGAGAATTCTGAAGGCATATGTGCTAGTAATAAAGAATAAGAAGGTTGGCAATCAACCATAGTTGTTAGTCCACGATGCTCCAGTGAATATGAATGATGATTTTCATGACTAATTATTTTTCACTCAATTGCCTAACCCTGCACATAATTATCTTAGCAATGAGCCGCTACTTGCAGATGATACTGAATTTAACAACAAAGTTGGACCAATTCATATAAGCATATTGCTGTGCATGGATTTTCAGTTTTCGAGGTGAACTCAAGTTTGTACATGTCTACCTTATCAAAAACACCATGGATGAGGATGACATTGCTGCAGGATTTTTTAGCACCGCCATTTTGTCTCGAAGGCACAAAATGGCTGGACATAGAGATGCATTAATTCTGGTTTTCACCAGCATTTTATTGGTTGATAGAGAGAGAGTTATTAAACAAACAAATAACAAATTGTCGCATTTCACCCTCACAGGGTAAAATAAGAAACAAAAACAATAAAGACAAAGACCTAAACACCACCACTGCTTCTCAGCCAGGTTCCTTGCAGTTTTTTCCACTTCTGTGCTCTTTCTCCAAGCCCTGCCACACTCTCAAATCATGGTAAAATGACACTGGATTCTGTTTAGTTTAGTTTAGTTCATCATCACTGTGTGCTAGGTTCTCATCATGGATGAATTTGAGTTTGGAATCCACAGGAATCTGGGAAATTGGTCTTTCTCAATTTAGTCACATAACATTACCAGCCAATATTGAATTATGCAAAGGGTGAATTAAAATGTCACAACAATATCGAGATGATGCGACATGGCTCAGGCAGTAAGAGCAGTCGTCTGGCAGTCGGAGGGTTGCCGGTTCGATCCCCCACCCGGGCTGTGACGAAGTGTCCCTGAGCAAGACACCTAACCCCCAAATGCTCCTGACGAGCTGGTCGGGGCCTTGCATGGCAGCCAATCGCCGTCGGTGTGTGAGTGTGTGTATGAATGGGTGAATGGAGAAGCATCAATTGTACAGCGCTTTGGATAAAGGTGCTATATAAATGCCTGCCATTTAAGATGCGTAAAATGGCTCACTGGATTTCAGCCAGAGGATGGACATGGCAAGTTTGCCTGAGAGGAACAGGCATTGAACACTCGGTAAAAAAAGGAAAAAATGTCACTCAGAGCAGAGATAATGTGTTCGGATGTGGAGATCTCTCAGCGGTGGTTAACTTATGCCCCTTGTCTTTGGAATTTCTTGCTAGAAAGTCAGAGTTAATAAGATCTCTCTTCCTAAAAAGATACAAATAAACAAGATAAAATGTTTTGGTGGCTCTGTGCCATCTCCTTTGGGATAGAAGCTTCACCCATTAATTGAATTGAATGTGTGGCCTAAAAAAGATAAATAAAATTGCTATGACACCATGTTATTTAAAGTAAAAGCAGACTTAGTTACTGTAGGTGATCATGTATGGCATATTGCATGGCAGAATCTCCATGATAAAAAATAATGTTTTTAGCCCATGTTACTTCCCTGTTTTCCAAATGGCCTCTTGCTCACCAATTCATTAGCCAGCTCAACTCTTTGTGTTCTAAATTCATTTGGAATGAAATGTGTGCTAGGATTAAATTGGCTGCACTAGAATGCCCTAAACCTGATGGGGGTCTAGCCTGACCAATTTTTCGGTTTTATTACTGGCAGAAATCTATGAATTTGTGGCTTCATGCTGAAAACCCAGTGTCTTGGCTCCCTGTCGAGAATGAACTCTCTGCACCCTATCACCTGCAGGACTTGCCATTTTCATGTCTCATACGGAAGACTGTGCCTCTTCACATGAGCAGGATTATCAATATCACTTGGGAATATGGGATAAAGTTTGTACATTTATGAAATCACCTGCATCACTTAACATTGTCTCCTATTAGGCGGAATGCCTCTCTTCTCACAGATTCATTCCTTTGTGTACACTGCATGGTTATCTTGTAAAGTTTATATTTTAGAGGATATTTTTAATGACTATGCTACGCTCTCTTTTCAGGATTTGAATGACAAATATTTGCTATCCTTGTTCTTTTTGCTTTTTTTCAGCCCTTCATCTGACTCGTATTAATTTTGTAATTCATTCTACCAATGTGCCATTTTATTATGATATTTTATATTACCTACCCAAACAGAAGATTTGTGCCATCAGCATATAGCAAACCATTGGACTATAATTTAAAAGCCCTTCCAATCACATTAGTGGGGGACAGGGATTTGGGAAGATGGGTGTTTCTCCACTCCTTTATCCAAAAATGTAGCACACAAGCTAGAAATCGGTCCATTGTTTTTACGCAACTCCACTCAAGTGATCGCAAATGACATTGGTAGAAACCCTTCATGTCAAATCTGCTAGGGGAAATTGGAACCTTTATACTGTACGTGTATTTTGGGAAAGGAAATATACTCTGTCTGTCCAATTGTGTGGGCTGATGGCCCACTCTCTCCCAATGTGCTACTTCTGGTAGGTGTTTCTGAGCTGAATTTAACCACAAACCTCTTCTTGATTATAGGTCTCAATTTGGTGAAAAAAGACTATTCCTATTGAAGGGCTGGATGGAGCCTTTGAATGCTCATAATAATGTATGGCTGGGTTACTTTTATGATGTTGTTCTTGAGAAAAAAAGTACTGCGAGAATGCACAGAGCATATTGTAACAGGATTGTAGCATGGAACATAGCTGTAGATGAAGTTGCCAGTTTACAAGCAATGGGCTGTTCCTTGTTGTGTATTATCATATTCTCCCTTCCTGTTCCAGGGATGGGTTTATTAAAATATCTTTTTTTAAATTGTTCCCAAAAAAACATTTTTCACCCATAGGTACATAGGCATGGTACATATAAGCTGGCGCTTTTTGGGAATGGAGATTTGAATATTTCTCAGTATTTTGTTTTCTAAATTCACCTATTGTTCATAGCACATTTTTGTATACTGTTGTCATATAAAAAACAGTAACAAATAATAACAAGAAATAACACAAATCCTTCTAACTCCAATTTATATCTATAATCTACCAAATTGTATACTTTTCTAGATTAGCCTCATTACAGAATGAGACCCATTAGTGAGATTCTATTTTTATTTTGAAGGGACACCCGCAAAATGTGTTTACACAATCAATGACTTTTAGTTCAAAGATAATGTCTTCTGCAAATGTGTTAACGGCTTGCAAAAAGAAAATCTATTTGGGAAAGCAAAACATTCAATATTAATTCACATACCAAATTTGAAATAAAGCAAACAAAACAAACAAAACCAAGTATTCTAATGACATCTGTTTTTGAGTTTACATTTTGTGTCTGTCGCTTGTCTGTCTCACTTTCTTCCAGTTTGTCATCAGATTGGCCATTTTGGGTTACTCTCGGCTTTATAAAACATGTGGTTTCCCATTAACTGCAGGAGACGCACTTCAGATTTACTATGTGATTTTGGATTGTGATTGCTTTGTCCATTTTGTGTGTCTGGCCTTTTTTGGAAACTGCAAATCCTGTTTAACAGAGATGATACATTTTGGTGCTATTTTTCAATGTAGGGCAGGAGAAAAATCACAAGTGTATGCACCAATCAAAATTAAGGTATCCACAGCCAATCAGGGGAAGAGTGGATCATAATCAATTGTGGAGCAGATCACAGCCCTGAAGTGCATGTTTAACATTATAGCATGTGCTGTTTCCTGGCTAGTTAGGTGGTGATATTAGCTAGCCATCAATAGCTTTATGGGCGCCGCCGTGTTTGTTTACAGGTCAAAACTTAGTGAAAGTTAACAGATGATGGTAGCATGGATAATGGATAAATGTGATTGTGGCTGAGCCACACGTATGCCAAATCCTGAAAAAATTCTCAGGGAAAAGGGCAGTGCTCACAAATATCATAAGGTCCACAATAATTTTGACAAGCTGGCACAAAGCCAAACCATGTGATTTACATCAAGGTGATTAAAAGACCTTAAAATGAGAGTGGTGCATATTAAACAAAAGAGCATAAAATGCATTTATTTGAATACCCGTACTATGGGGTAAAATAAATCCAGTGTGCATCCTAAAATGTGCATTCCTCAATTAACCTTTGTTCATTCATTTCTTTCTAATTGGGGGCCATGCAGCGAAGCTCCATAGGCACACAGTGTGTTTTTGTTTTTTAACTAACTTTTTAAAAACTTTCACAGGCCACAAACTTGGCATATCCCTTAACAAAAGTGATTCTTGTGTCAGGTGATACTCCAGTCGCAAAGGTGAGATTAGGCATAGATGATCTTGGACCAAGCTTCACAAAAGTTATCAGATGGATTTTAGATTTTCAAAAACATTCATCCATTACAGCCAAAACAAAGGCAAATGACCTAAGCTGGACGTGAGCTCATATCTCATTCAAACCCAATCTTTGGTCAATTGACATTAAACTTGCTATCAGTGCACTTGATCCGATCAGGTTGCCATGGCGACCCTGCTGGTCTGCTTGGCCCCCTTCAACCCTGCTTGCAGGTTTAATTCAGAGGACTTTTACTTATTCATCATAGGTGGAGAATATTTCTTATAATCAACACCCTAATTGCACAGACAATAACACTTTGGAAAAATATGAAGGCTTGATATTCTTCCTTTGTGTTTTGATCCACTGAAATTCGATTTCCTTGGAATTTTTTTGGAAAAGCCCACCTTGAAAGAAATGTTTATTTGTCTTGTTGAATAATCTCGACAGAGATAAAATATGGCTTTGATGTGGGGGTCATTCTTCTGTTCATTAAAGATAGCCAAGCTCTGTATTGTTACAGTATACATAATATATCAGAGAATAGTATTTTGGTAACCAACAAAATGCACCCTTTTAGTGAACACTATTCAAATACACTATGTTTTGAATAAACATCTGTGGTGGGTTTCTGCATAAATTGCTATTATATAACATTAATTAATGCTGATCAAAAACTACCCTTATATTACAAAAGAAATGTTCACACACAAGTAATCCAAAATTATTTCAAACTTTTAATTTCACTCTCTGTCACATCTACAGGACATTCACAATTTCCGCTAAATGTCCTACTGTCCATGGGCAATGTATCCTTCCAAGGCCATGCAGCAGATCTGTACAACAAGTTTGTATTATGTTTTATGTATTAGTATTTACCATTTACAAAGTTATTTACCACATTAATGGTAAATAGTGATAAATTATTCATTGAAGATACTGCATTAAAGCGCCGATTTTGAAACATGCATAGCATACAAATTGCCTTCTACAATCCAATTAAATTCAAACTAATTGTGTTCATGCTGGCTTAAATCAAGAGGAAATGTAGCATGAAGTTTTGAGTTATCACAACTCTCTGGTTAATATGTTGTTTCAGCTCCAACGTGGGCATTCGTATAGCATCACGGTCAGCATCTTTTATTTTGGGCTCATCCTCTGAGGGGCCGTGGAGTAAAACCCGGGACGGGCTCCTCTTGCCTCCTGACCCCGGAGCCTGGTGAACATTCCCTCGCAGGAGGTGAGCCGAACAGCGCAGCACAGTGGAGCACAGCGGAGAACGTGGCACTGGCTTGATTGGATCTGAGAAAATGGCTTTGCTCGCTGCGCTCATGGGGAGCCCCTTGCCAGCGGAGTGCCGGTCTCTGTGAGGAGGCTCAGGCCGCTCAAACAGCGAGGTTGATTAGCTTATTAGCCACACTCAAGGGTGAGGGAGCTCTGCGGGCGGAGCGCTCCTCGGAGAGGGGCCAGGAAGGCAAGGAGTCTAACTAAGCCTCTAAAAGGTTTCCTCCACTAAACTTAGCAGGCGGCCATGTTTGCTGCCTGAATCACATCCTGTGATGGCGGAAGCATAAAACTATTTCACGGGTCCTTTAATGGGCTATTTCCGCAGGCTTTTTTGTGTGTTATTTTTAACTTCCATGGTTGAATGTTTATATGTTTTCGGGTTTAGTTTTAAATTATGTCTATATGTCGCTGAGTGGTTGAAACTGATTAACAGGTTTAAAAGTCTGTCTTGTATATGGTATATTCTAAAGCCACACTTACAACATTACCATGAACTTAACATTGCCTTGGCCGGTTCTGTGTTATGGAGTAGGTGATCTGTTAAGATCATGAATAACCGCAGACCTCTTTATTTCATTCCATAAATAATTCAGTAAACCTATTACATATGTAGTGACATACAGTATGTAACAAATGTACTGTGCAATATATTTATTTATTTTTTATTTATTTTTTTAAATAATCCATTCCATGAAGTTATTGCACAGGCAATCATTGATGGTAGGTGCCCCTAGTGCATCTAAATGAAGCAGTTTTACTTTTGGGAGTAATTACATCAAATTGTATGTGGATCAGACCTATTTTTGTTCTGGGAAGTTCTCCAGTAGCCTCAAGACTGGTCCCTATTCCAGGTGGAGGTACTGACACCTTTGCCTCTGCGGATGTGAGATGGTCTCTTGAAGTCTTCACATCACTTCTGAAATGAAAGTAAAATGATTTATTGTTCAATAAACTCTAGTCATGGTTTGCTCAATTAACTCTATTTATCTGAGTAATAGTATTTCACTCAATGTGACTCTCCACCCATTTTTTTCAGTGGATTGTAGATGTTTCACTGAAGCATGACTTCTCATTCCATTCCATTCCTGCAGTAAATCAACAGCAGAAAAAGCCCAGACCATAGAAAGATTAGGCTATATATTATCTCCATTATTTCTGACTGCAATGTAATGAAATTATTTTAAATTCATGGCCGGTAACATATTCTTCAAACATACATTTTCACATACTGGTGTTACATTATATTCTTGTCATATAGGTTTTGTGGAATGAATCAAGGCCACTGTGTGCACAGGGAATGGTAGTTTTGGCTCTAACATCCTCCTTGAGGTATTCTTGCAGTGCAGTGAAGAAATCGGTAGAACTTTTGTCACTAGGATTGAATAAGTAGCTGGTTTTTTTGTATTGCGCTCGGTTTATTTTTGGTGCTTTAGAATAGTTATTTTTCCTTGGTAGCTGTTGTAGCACTTCAGTTGAAAGTGTTATAAGTGTGCTTTGTGCTTTCTATTGCCTCTTTTTTCTTTCTTAGCTGTTTTGTTCCTGTTAAAAGTGTGTTAAGCTATGGCCTTGTAGGAGTGTAGGTATCGCTTGAAACCTTTAAGCCAGTTTCAATAGATCTGTCTTTTGTTAGTTGGCAAGGCTCTAAGCACCGAGTCCTCCACCATTTTAAATGCAGGATCTGCCAGGAACTGGTCAGTATTGTAGTAAGAACCTGGTCAAACTTCTGTCACGAGGATTGGATAAGTAGCTGTTTTTGACTTGAGCTGGGTTTATTCTTTGTTAATTCTAGTTTTAAAGGATTATCTATCGGAAGTGTGCTATAGGCCAACCATTTCACAATCTCATTAATTGCGACTTGTAATGCAGGTAATGGTATTTACTAGACTTATTTTTATTTATTTATTAAGTCTCCTGCTACTGTAACATATCCACTTGGAGGTTTGACACATTCAGAGATGCTGTTCTGCATACCACTGTTGTAATGTGTGGTTATTTCCATTACTGTCACCTTCCTGTCAGCTTTGACCAGTCTGGCCCTTTTTCTCTTACCTCTCTCATTGTCTGCAGAACTGCTGCTCACTGGATGGTTTTTCTGCACCATTTTCTGGCTGACTGTTTGCATGAAAATCCCAGGAGATCAGCAGTTTCTGAGATACTCAAACCACCCTATCTGGCACCAACAATAATTCCACAGTCAAAGTCACATAGATCTAATTTCTTCCCCATTATAACATTTGGACTGAAAAACAGCTGAACCTCTTGACCATGCCTGCATGCTTATCTACATTTATTTGCTGCCACATGATTGGCTGATTAAATATTCACATTAACAAGCTGATGTACAGGTCAACCTAATAAAGTGATCACTGAGTGTATGAACCATTAACGCCACCAGACAATAAAACAGCCAGAGAGGAGTGAACGTCTGGCAAACGCAGTGCACCACACAGCGTCGAAACTGGGAAACTACTCACTGTAGCCCGGTGACCTGTCTGCTCAAACAAGGTGCCTCCATCCCCATCTGTCGCTGTCTACAGGGACGCCCGCTTCCTGTGGCCAGCAGTGTGTGTCCTACATGGCCTACTTTCCAGCATCGGTTCGGTACGAGAGGGGAGTTCACCGCCCGCGCCAGATACGTCAATCCCACAACACCGCTGTACACTTCTCAGCCAGCCATGAGCTGAGGTGTCACAACGCTTGAAGGTTCATCTCACGCTTCACCGATGATGATGTTTGTGGATAATCGTCCTGATGAAGTTTAGGTGGCGTTCAATTACACAAAATCAGGAAGCTGTCTTCAACCCGGGCCAATCGCAAAGCACTTGACAGTGAATTGCAGTTGTCATTATTGTCACTGTCATTTTGATTGAAAGCCACAGTTCAGGAAAGATTGAATGGTTAGAGCTCACCCAAATGCCTTGCACATGCACACTTTACTACACACGGTAAATACAGGTGCCCAGTTCAGATCTATCCTTTCTTGTCCTCAGTTGGCTGATTCAATGATCTAATGATAATGACAACAAGCGATTCAGGAAAATAACGTCATTATTTATGCACAGTAATGTTTTACTGTGACATTTTACATTTTAATGTCAATTTCATTGTGTCATGTGCTACACACACATGCTAATGCAAAGGCACATGACACACACACATACACACATACACACAAACATACTGTGCAGTACACACATACACACACACACACACTAACACATTCCAAAACAGCTGTCATTTCCCGGTTTTTTGTTGTGTCCAACACAAAAGGGGATGGATACGTGGTTTTAAAATTGCTGCATATGGGGGAAAAAGACTGCTGATGAATGAAGCACTCATACAAAGTGAGTTTCTGGCCAGCTCTTGAACCCTGGGAACAATTCATTTACAGAATAAATGTTTTAGGCTGAGGCTATTCCCATAAATGCCCCGCAGAAACACATACACTTTTGTCTGCATGCATGAGTGCACCAGCCTTATAAAAATTCACAACTACATGGTTATGGTGTTTCCTTAATTACTCGTACAGATGTACACATAGTCTGACAGAGCTGACAGAGCATCTGGAAGATTCCTCTGATCTGATTGGCGGTGGTAGATTTCTTACTCTGGTTGGTTGGCTGCAGCGGTTTATCATTTCATGCTTATAGCCCTGGGAGTTTTGAGCCCACGCTTTGCCTTGACTTGTGCTTTCTCTTGTCCATCTATATTGATTTTCTCACCAACTGATGTCAGTGGCTCATACTAGGTTACTTGTACAGGACCTCCACATTCTTTAAAACAGCATATCTACGTTTGATCCACATTTTACTGTAACATTCTAGTATGCTTTATAGTCGGAGTCAGCCAATTTTGATGTTTTTTTTAATTGCTCCAAAACAACAGCACATTACATTGCAACGAAAAAAGACAACCAAACTCCATTAACTACATTACATTGATTAGTTTGTCCTCAATATTTAGCCTCATTTAAAGACAATTTCAGCTACACAATGAATAAATGTCAACATATAGACTATAAAAATGGATCAGTGTTAAACTTGATACAAGTTCAAGGTTGTGAAAAATGTTTATTTTACAAGTAGAAAAAGGACAGACTTTGGTTTTAAACTCAATGTATTTCTCGTACGTGCATCATGAACTCGCACGCATCGGGTTTTCAGTAAAGTTGTTGACAAAAAATCTTTCTTGCTGAATGAATTGGGCTTGATTTCACAAGATTATATTAATACAAATTTTCCCAAAAGTGATGAGCACATTTAACCATGAAAGGAGAGACGTGGATGTCTGCAGCATCCCGCAGTTGGTGATGCAGGCACAGATTTATGATGCGGGAGCATCCATTTTTCTTCTGCATTTAGAAGATCCATTTGTCCCAGTGCTACACAAGGTGAGATTTCATGAAGCCTCCTGGGCAAAGGCATACTGTGACCTGCATTTTACATTATTTATAATGTTCTGGGCAATCTAGATGAAATAGATTTGGGGCACTTTGTCTGAAAATGTCTCCTCATTTGCACACAGTGAATTCCACCCTGTGTTCTAGTTCAACTGATCCATCTCATCATTTCTCTTATTCCTGTTTAGTTCCAGTTATTACACAAGTTAAATTATCCACAAATCAACACTGGCATCCAGGTCAAAACAATTAACCCAAAGTTAAGGGGGGAGGGTGGGCTGTTCTCAACTGTGTTTGTGTTTATTGGGCTGAATCTATACATAGAGGCACATGCTCAGTATCGGACTGCTAATGAGATTTCATCTAAACTGCACATAGACACACACGCGACATACGCATAAAATCCACTGCACACACACACACACACACACACACACACACAAATATCTGCTGCCTACCCTATCTGCATTATGCTATCAGTGTAAATTTAGAGTGTACTCACTGTATGAGATGCCTCTCATAACTATGCTCACATGCCCACATTTACAAGTCCAGTCTCTCCTTTCTTCTCACTGTTAAGTAACTCCCCACTGTAATACTAGTATCATTATTAGTATTATTATTCATAATAAATAATAATAATTCTAATAATAATAATACAAGTACAGATGAGACGCAGACAAAGCACTTGCATACCTGACACAGAAAGATACTGACACACAAAAGGAAAAATAAATAAATTGAGTAAATTATTTCTTATTTACATCCCAACACAGTGCATTTTTTTTATAAACACATAACTCTGCAGTGACTACTGAATACTGCACTTTTTGTTTGTCTTTTTGTTTTTAATTCCCAAAACTGTACAAAACTCTTTGTGGTTGTTTTTACAATCACAACGACATGCATCATGAAAAATGTTTTTGTTTTTTTAACAGAAATATCACATTACATGTATTGATATACTGCACTTCATTACATGTTGGTCATTATGGCAACATTAGTGTGTGTCTGGATATGAAATACCAATACCAAACTTACAAAGGTATTATTACTAACCCACATAAAAGCATCTGGGAGCTTCTAAAACTAAAATCGTCCTTCCCTGAGTGCCTTGGTATGGGTATTTATCATTTGACAGTAAAAAAGGTAAAGAAACATAAAAATAGGGTCGATTGCAATGAATACGGCTCACAGTATACAGTTGGTATGTGTAATAAAAATAAAGCTTGAACGTATGCAAAATTAATCCCAAATACAGTGTGTCAAGGTGTGGATCAGCACTCTAGACCCTGATCTCAGGACCTACGGCAATGATTGACAGAAGAGTTCTCAGAATGCTACAAAACAAACACAGTTATACAAAATAACAAACTAGATGGTGATGGGGATGCCAATGACGATGATAATGATAACTATTACATACCGGAATTAAAGGCACCGCAACACAGTCGTATTGGATTCCAAACTTGACATCCTCTAGCATGGCAGCCATTTTGTGGCAGTTAAAAGGAAATGGGTAATAATCAAGGCCAATGTGCTGTTTATGATCCAAGTTTTTATGTGCCTAGACAGTGAATACAATATCACTATTAGTCTGATTCACTGCTATCATTTCATTGCAACAGACCCAACTAACTGTACAAATAAAATGAATATCCTTTGTTTTCTATAATATGTACAGCTAGATAAAACGTATGTGACATAATAACATTAAAGTAGGAAAAAGCTACAAATATATGGATCACATAGTACCTTACATAATAATCTTGAATTTCCTTCACTGAGAACTCTTACTTGCTGGTAGGATCCAGTGTATTTATTATAGTAGTTTATTTGTTGTATTATTATTTTTTCCCACTGACTTAGCCCTTGTCTAGAGCATTGAGTATGTAGCACTTTATGGGGAATAATTTAGTAGTAAACAACTTTTATACACGTAGTACATTGCATTTAATGTCTGCATCTGAAATACAAACTAATAACATTTGCTGCGGCAGAAAAATGCTGAGTTCATATATTCACATACACTTGCATGCTGTAACATGAAAAATGAGCATGAGGAAGTGGAGGGGGGTGGAAACTTGCTGCATAGCAGATAAAAAAAGAGGGGATATGTGTATGCCTGTGTGTGTGTGTGTGTGTGTGCGCACGTTTAGTTTTCTTTTTACATTTGAGCTAAGTACAAACAGTTTCTGCATTTCAATTAATGATCTGGACCCTCCATCTGAAGTGATCCCATTGTAATACAAAACGAGAGCCAGTACATTTGAAATGATCACAAAATCTGTTACAGTGTGCCGGGCTTTGAACGACCCAGAGTCAAGATGGCAGTGTGGCTGAACACAGCACATTCGTTTTTTTCCCTTTGAAATTGTGCTTCACGTTGATTAAGCCGTTTATTTCTCTACTTTTTCCCTTTCCCACAAATTGCATTACAGTGTTGTCCTAAAGATGGATTAAATTCCCCTTCCCTCAGGCTATGCTTTGAGCCGTTCCTTTGACTTCCATGGATTCCCTCTGCTTGTGGCCGGCGTACTCCCCGATGAAGGAGCCGTCCTCGTTGAACTGGCCGTCCTCCTCGTCTCCGTAGTCCACTAAGCTGTCCCCGCTGTCCGCTGCCTTAATGTCGCCACTGAGAGACTGCAGGCTCCCTTTCAGCGGCTTTTCATCATTGTCACTACGGGCAGGAATAAGGCGAGAGTTAGCGCGCTAATTACGCAGCTGTTAATATCGAGCTAAAGGTCTTTAAGGTCGGGTTTCAGACGCCGCAGAGCGTTTCCTTGACGCGACCTCCCGCTCTGTCTCTCGCCGACCTACGAGACACATTTGCTCGAGTGCTTCAGCACCAAACGCTCGACTAAGCTGGGGGGTTTTCGCTACATCTTTATTTTTGGCAAAAATCCCTTCCTGTGTATGGCTCATGACTGAAGGAGAGTAACCGTCTGGGTTTGAACCTGTTCTCTAGGGAGTCAGGCAGACACTGCTTATCTCTGATTCAGTACCAAGAGACGTTTGCCTTTTTGCCAATTTCATTAGCATTCTCTCCTGTTTTAGTAATTTTTTGAGTCTTAAGAGTGTGTTTTCTGAGCTGTGACAGCACTGCATAATCTTTTTTCACTTCCTCGTTCCTCGTTCACTGAAGCTTGGACTGGAGGAGTATTAATGGAATATCACTACCTTGGAGATCTGCCATTTTAAGTCACATTCATTGTTTTTGTCCTCCCACTGTAATTTAGGAGGTCTCCATTTCGGGTCTCATCCAACAACAGTTAATACACACTTCACAATGAGGCAGATCATCCTAATGCGCGCTACAACAACATCTAAATTACAAGCGCTAAGTACATTAGCACTACGATGTCACATGACATGTAAACAACAGCGCATTGGATGCTGTTGTTTACTACCTACATTCAGAGGTCACTCATCCCATACTGTGTCTTGAACACTGATGCCTGAGAGGATCCTTGTAAAACTCATGCATGTCAGGTTTGCTTTCAGGTTGAAAGAAATGCAGAAACAGGATTATGTAAACACAGAGAAATGCATATGAGCACATGCTGGCAACACTATATTTGAAGGCTCTTACATAAAAGCGATATAACACCTTCATATGCATGACATAGCGCAATCATAAGCAGTACATAAGCATTCATATGCATAAGTCAATAACCGCAAATAGGCATAATTATGTCAATATTGACGCAGCAAGTGACAATACCATACATGCCAAGTGAACTTACGTCGGCTATTGACATAAGCATTTATGAATGCTTATGTAGTGTTTATGAAGGGGTTATATAGCTCCTATGTAGGTGCCGTCAAATAAAGTATTACGTATTTTTTACCTTTCAATACACTGAAGTGTGCGAGCGGACATCTTTACCTGAATGTGTCGTCACCCATGCCCTGGGACTCGAGGTCTGGGTGCATGTCCTCCTTCTCCTTTACTGCACGTTAAACAAAGACACAGGCATGTCAGAAGACTCGAGCGCAACTTTCTACTTTCTTCTTTCTTTAAATTCTTTTGTGTTTTGCCATTCGCTATACGTAGCTCAGCGGTGGTGTTTTATTATTACCAACACTTGAAAGCAGCTTAATGATTCAAGCATCATGCTCGTGTTTCATTTTTTCAACAAACTTTTGTGCGAACACGCAAAAACGTTTCCATATCAGACAGAAATGGTGTGTCATTAAAACTGCATCTGAGAAGCTGAAGGAAATTCTGCAGCGTGGCAATAGTGAAATATTCAGCGAGTGGCGTCGATAACACTTGCGGGAACGAGACTACCGGTCTGTTTTGTGCGGCTGAGTTGTAATGTCTGATGGGGGTGGGGGGTGGAGGGGAGACACAGATGGCGGTGGAAACGCTGGAGGCTTCTCCAGGTGAAGACAGAGAAACAAAGCCGTGTGATCTAGGCCTGTCTGTTTGACATGCCAGGCAATAATCTTTGTGGAAGGAACGCAGGGACCCAGTAACTCTCTAAAAAGAATCTAGCTACAGTGGAACAAACTGCGATGCTCTACAGCTTCCAGCTGGAGCCGACTGCCATTAATCACCATGGTGCTTTTGGAAGAAGGAATAAAAATACAACTTTTAGAAAAATATTTACTCTTTGTACAGATTAAAAATATTATGGTGTGTGTGTGTGTGTGTGTGTGTGTGTGAGTGAGTGTGTGCATGCACTTGTCTACCTATCTAACTGGGGACCATGGTGTCATTACATATCCACCAAGAGCGGACATTTTCTAGGTCCGCTCTTGACAAATGCTTTATATCATGTTAAAATGATGAGTTGACCCTCCCCCAGTGAAGTTTTATAAAAATTACCAAGAGGGGACCATGTGTTATGTTATGCCCTGTAGACTGGAGCTGGAATTGTGCAAGTGTGTAAATAAATATTATGAATGCCTACTAATGCAAAATAGTAATGCAAAAACAGTGATTGTTTAATGCTATCAATCCCTATCACTATAAAAAAGTTTCTAAATATCTCAGAAGAAAAACAGGTTAAAGGAGATAGTTTCCATATTAATGAAGTTTGGATCCGAGGGTAATTTTTTCGCGGGCTCTTCAGAAAGATAGAGACGTGCCTTCAGTCTGGATTTCAGCGATAGCGCTGTTGACATTAGAGATGAATGCCTTGTGAAGACTAAACTGCAAATAGGAAGCACTGCAAATGGAATATTCATAGTGGAGGACCGACAGCATTCGCAAGAAGGCAGGAGGCGCGCGCGAGTGTGAGTACGCACCAGAATACTTCCCCCCTTTGTTTCTGTTGACGAAGCAGGCGATTAGAGCAATCAGCGTGAGCAAGGCCACAGCAGTCATCACACCGATGAACCAGCCTTCCGTGGGTATTCCTCCACGCTTGCTGGCCGAGCCTATTGACAACAAATAACTTGTGTTATAGTATCAACAATCAACGTGAAAACACATAAACAATATTTTTTCGAGGCACATTGATACACATATCAATATATCAATATCAATCAATATATCAATCAATATATTCAAACTCTACCTTAGTCCTCCCTCCTGATTTGCCCTGCCCCTCCTTTCTGATATCCCTATCCTTGTCTAACCCCCCCGCCCCCCCCCCCCCAAAAAAAAAAAATGCACTTATGATGACAACTATACAGCATTTCATGTGTATTTTGCTAGTTCTAGATGTAATGCTTTGACTTATGGTAGAACCTATGCACTTGTAAGTCGCTTTGGATTAAAAGCGTCTGCCAAATGACTAAAATGTAAATGTAAAAAAATATAAATTTGTGATAATAAATGCGAACAGCTATTTGCTCCTGGATTGGCTGTGGACATCTGAATTCGTAATGGCAGAGTGGAGGTTTTAACAATAGAGCCCAAACTACATTTTTTAGCTCATGAAAAAGCTGTGGATATCGAAAAGCTTTCAAGTGCAGGGCAACCAGCAAAATGAAGCTGCAGTGGTTGGCATTAGAAACCTATGCATTTAAATGCCATATAAGCATTACATAAGAACAGTATGTTTTACGCTGTACTAGCTGGAAAGAAAATGCTGAACACTTCTTTCAATTTCACATGCATAACCTTATTACTTTCATAGTACTCTATGTCTTTACATACTATGTTATACTGAAAAAAACCCATTTCAAATGAAATATGTATGTATTTTCAATGCAGTCAAGAGTAATAAGTTGTACAACATTTTCACAATATGCAATTGCACAGACACAAGGTCCCTGCACGTAACCAAACACTCAATAAAATGAATGTTTTATAACTTAATATTCCACTCTATGTATATCACTTGAGAAATATTGTGTACCAGAAACAATGTCATATTTATCAGTCTCCTCAATAGCCCAAATATTGGCTGCATAGTTTATTTTTTAATAGATTTTTTTACCGTCTATACAAAATATCTTCAAATATAAACGCATTTTAAAATATAGGCCACTTCTTTTTGTCGTTTTTTTAAACACCCTTCACTTCTCACCTGTCCCCCTGGTCTTGATAACATCTTCAAAAATACTAGAATTATCAACCCAGCTCTTAGTCATAAGCCGCACTGTGTACACAGTCCCTGGTTCGAGCCCCTCAATGATGTGGAAACTCTTAGATGTGTTTACTGCCTCTGAAATCTTCCAGTTACCTTTACCTACAGAAGGTGCACAATCAGGGAGCGTTAGTGTTTTTTCTTTTTTCAAGAAAATGTATACATCAACACAGATGTGAAACATCTAAGATAGAGAACTTCTATACTATTAACCCGCCCCCTTTTTTTTTTTTTCTTTGGAGATATATGGAGAATATATTTAATATCAAGACAGGCTTATTGTAATGTGCATGTTCATTTACAAAACATAACTTCATTGTAGAGGTCTGCATCGCTGGAACTGAGGCCCAAGCCCACACATGCCTGATGTATTTACAACAAGAACCGAACCAGCCCGACAGGCTCTAGCCAAATTTGAAGCCTCAACCCGACAGAGAACAATCTCTGAAATAACAAGCTGAAAACGCCATACGGCACAACAGAAAATAATGCAGTGTTTCCCACAGGAAGGCGCTTGCGATTGCAAAGTGTTGCTACACCACTATTTTTAAACTTCTGGGTTGGCTTATGTGAGAAAGACCCATAGGCCCATATTCGATCTGACCCAACATCACATAGCTAAGCATGGAACCGATACCCAAGGCTTGGGTCAGGATGCAGACCTCTACTTGATTGCACAAACACTCATTAATTAATGTAATTTATATAAAGTGTGTCTAACTAGATAAGGTGCAACTGTATGACCAAATGCAGTACAAATAAGTAAGATTAGCTTACGGTTGTTCATATACGCAACATACAACTCTGACTCCTTTTGCTCGCTCCTGGGAATCCAGCTGATTTTTGCAAAGTTGTCACTAACAGAGGAACTAATATTGGACAGGATAGGAACTGATGAAGAGATGAGAGGAGAGAAGGGGCAGAGAGGGTTAGTGAAAGGAAGATTGAAACCACACCCATAGACACTGCACAGCTATTCAAAAGGATGGCTAAAGGCATTGGTTGCAGACGCTCAATCTTTTGCAAGTGTTCGTGCACAGTAAATTGCTCAGTCTGAATTGAACTTAATTAATATGACTCCGAGGTGGATTCAAATTATTCATTGAAGATTTGCATTTTTCTGTTTTTTGGTGGATGTGGCATCTTATACAGTTTAGTTAGAGTTAGGGGTAATAATGTCATATCTGTACACAAATCACTTTGCAAGAGAAGTCTCTATTATTTGTGAATGTCCGCCGCAAAACTCTTCTAAGCATTCCTGACCTTTTCATAGTGTCAACAAGCAAAGCTGCGCTAAGTGTAGCAGTGTAAAGAGTGCCGAATATGGATGATGAAATAAAATGGAGACATGCATATATGAGAGCTGCATATGTTTTCATAACAATGGCAAAGTACTGCAGGCCGAAGTGAATGGTAACACTTTACAATAAGGTTATATTAATTGGCATTAACTAATGTGTTTAACTAATTAACGACTGAAAAGTCAATATATATACAGCTTTGGTATGTATTGTGTTATGCTATGTATTTGTGCATCATTATCATATAACAGTATCTGTTAATGATGAACTATTATCATTTATACAGTTATTATTGTTATTGTGTTGTTTGCTAATGTATAAACATCCATGTAAATAATAACAAATAAATGCGCTAATGAAACATTAATTTCATGCTTAATTGCTGTATTTGCACATTCATGTTAACAGCTGCATTAGCTATTGCTAATTCGTGTGCCCTTATTGTAAAAGTGTGACCGATGTTAAAAACAGAAATGTCAAGCATAAAAGAGTGAAGGAAAGCTTTGAAAAGGGGAAAATAAATCTCACTCATTACAGGAACTGATAGACAATAGTCCACTATAGCCCAATCCTCTTAATTACACAGGTGTTCTCACAAAGGTATCTCCTTTGTAGCCAGGAGTCATAATACCTTACTCAGGTTCTTAATTCTCCAGGGACTTACAGCTCTGCCCCCAGAGCTATAAATACGTACTTGAAGATGCCAGTCAACGGACTGTGTGCGCAGGTGCCTCGTGATTAAACTCATCGCAAGCTCCTGCGAGGAGGTAGAGGAGCGTTTGGAACCTGCAGCACTGGGGCCCGGGACTAAAAATACCAGTGGGCTGCAGCATTCGTCATTCCCCCGGCGCAGACTGCTATTAAATCCCAGCGAAAGCATCTGCAGCCGCGGCGGGGAACAGGCTGGTGACACACGCTGAAGGATGGCTCTCCCATGTCAGGGAATTTCACTAATAGGGGCACTGAGAGCACTGAACTATTCTGATCTACAGCTTTCAGCGGCTCCTGCTTATACGCTTCAGGTGCCGCGCCCCCCCCCCCCCCCGCCGGCCCTTGTAGCGACGGCGGCGCGCCCGCCCGAATCTAGCGAACGCCTCCCCCCCCCCCCCCCCCCATCTCCTCCCCCGCTTCTTATTTATTCACTTGATTGCGACTCTGAATTGTCGCGCCAACCCCCCTGGGCGAATATTCCGGCCCCGCGGAGGAACGCAAGGTCTGGCAAACGAATCCCCGTGAATCACACAGCCCTCCAATTTATGCGCCGTGACAGACTATACCCTGATCTGGGAACAGTTGATTACATTCTCAATTTAACAATGACACCCAGAGGCAAAGAAAACAACCAAATAAAAACAGCGACACCCTCGAAACAACAACTCAAGAGCGAAGCCAGAGCTGTTGGAAATATACTTAAACAAAGCATTCCTGAGGTAGAATATAAATATACATTTGTGTCATGTTTTCATGATCGTGTTCCCTCTTTTGTCATAATTTAGTGCTGAACAAGACATTTTTATCCTCTCTCAATGTCATGGCGTGGCTGGATGTGGCTTGTATTTCTGTAAGCCTGCTTGCACATCTGTGCACATGCAAGTATATCATTTCACGTAAGTGGTCTGTATTACTGTATATTTGCACAAAAAGTAGAGTGCATCCACAACTATATCTCTGTACCAATAGTTTTTAATCCACACCAGGATTAATTAAATTACCCAATTAAAACAATTAACACCGCCTGGTTAAGTGTAATTAATACCAGCCAGAGGGAGTTATCATAAAACAGTTCAATACGAGGGATGGGGGGATTGAACGGAAACATACAAAACCAATTTATTTTTAATACATATCTTAAATCTAATGTGTTTTCAGTCTTGAGTGTCACAACATGGATGTGTGGATGCAGCTTTATACCTAAGGATGAAAGTGTGGCATTAGCCACAGGAGATGTGGAAGTGCTTGGAGAGGAGGCTGAGGATTGGCCTGGAGAGGAAGAGACATCTTGAGATTATGTGCTTTCAGCGAGAGGGCGGCGCTCATGGTTTTAGTGCCGCACGTATGGGATGTCTTAGCTCGGAGACACATCGGCGTGAATGAGCTCTTGTTAGCCAAGAATGTTAGAAATCTACCCTACATCAAATAAGAAGCAAAGCCTTATGAAAGTTAGAAATGCATGCATATTAACTCAACAAATCTCAAATCCTGCCTCTCTGCCTGGATATTGTACTGTACTTATTTTGGGCAAAATATGGAAAGGATTTTCTCCTTCCAAAAAACCTATTTAGAGGATTGACTATGAATTATTCATAGATAATGACTTGGTTTGCACTGTGTGACACAGGAGGAGCACATAATGATTATGAGATGATTGTCTGTCATAGACTTACTAAATATCACACCAAATGCTAAATTTAATCCCTCGCATCTTCATCTGCATATCAGTATCTGTTGCTGTTGGGGAAATCAATAGTTTTGAGTAACAAAGGGCACTGAGTGTGTGAGTTTAACCAGGCTAGTTTGTAGTTATTTTTAGTAGCCTGACTAATGTTGAATAAGCACAATCAGTTCTACCTACCTTTTTTCTTTTTGGAAACAGTGGGCATTTGTGTCAGATAATAAACTGGGGTAATAGATTTCTTATTGCTGAGGGCAAGAACACACTGCAGCAGACAAGGACAATTTTGCACCATGAAGTGAATCAATGCAGGCCATTGTAATGCAACTGAATGTTTTATGTCTGTAAATATTTACTTGCTACACAACCAACTACTGCTCATTCTACTACAGCAACAACTATAATGGTTGCTGAAGGAGTAGCAGTAGTGCGATAATAGTGGAGGTATCGGTAATAGGTAGTTCTGAGGATTTATTAAATACAAAAAAATAAAAAGCAAAACATTGGGCCTCATTTCCCCAGAGAATTATGGGAATTTTCCGCTAGCTCCTTGAGCCAACAGCAGGTTGCTGATCACTCCATCAGAACAGTGGGCACTACAGTACACATCCACCAAAAGAAAACCTCTCTCATGCTCTCAGTGCAAAACTTCAAATGTTCCTGAGGGTCTTTTCAACATAATATGTAAAATATACAGTATATTATGCATTCATGCACTGCATGGAACATAACCTTGTCTGTGACCCACAACCATTCAATAAAGCAATGCTACAATTTTTTTTCCCCGTTCATTGGGATTGACAACAATAATTCTTCTCTTATTTCATAACTAATGTTCTGGTAGTATACTATATGCATTTATATGTATAAAATAGAAGGGGGAAAAACACAAGACACAAAGAAACGTCATTGGTGAGTCATAATCTAATCCAGAGAGATGCTGTATCTTTCTGGGTACTGCAGCTACAACAAGAGATCTACCAAAGTAAGCTACTGTCTATGTTTAATAAACTAAGCTATATGACAATTATTCCAGCAGGCATATTTAAAATTCAACGACTATTTTCACAACATAACGATAGTTGAAAAATGAATGATTTCCAACATAAACATTATTTCACACTATGGTGAAATTTAAAGTAAAACTTTTGATTTGTTGGTTTGATGTTTTCCTTTTTTTTATACTTTAAAAATGCCTGAGGAGACAATTAGTAAAATTAGGGTTATGAAGTTATAGTATGCGATTCTCTTCGTCTACTTCTACAATACCAAGAAATCTACATACTGAGGTGGACATTGGGTGCCGCAGCTGTGGTGGAAGACGCATCTTCAGGAAGAGAGAAGAGAAAACGTGATGCATCACCAAGGAGACAGTTAGAGGGGCGGGGCTGACTATCACTCCCATTTCCTCTAGCCGGTGTGACATTCTTCTTTCCAAAGCACATTGAACACACAGCCATGACTATCAACAGCAGCTAGCCCACACGCTGATGAAAACACAGTGCATATGGGATAGGAGCTCATGCATCATAGTGACACAGCACTAGCGAGAAAATGTAGAGATCTGATCGAAAATGGGGCAGCATATGACATCAAGTACCGCAGATCATACGAAAATACGCCATTGGACTTGGACCTTGCCTTCCATGCCTGTAGCAGAACCATGATCTACACATGAAGACATCACTAAGGTATATATTTATGCATTGAGGGAATATCTAATTTGAAGCACTCAAAATTAAAATGTAAAAAAAATGAGCAGCGTGTACGTTAAAGTTATTTTCATTATTTATGATATTTATCTAAAGAGAAATCACAATTTGCGGTTTCTATGACCGAAGGCACTTTTTTTTGCCCCCAACCGATTGCCTCATGGCTGGTTTTAACTTTCAAATCAATAAGCACTTGTTCTTGGGTGACAATGATAAATGAAGCTCGCTCGCACATCCTCGTGCTGTTTCCTACCCATAAAGCAGTGCTTAGATGGAAATATGAGATGCCTGGCAGTATGGGATCTCTCTCTGAATTGCCCCCAAAACTGCCCTCTGCTCCCTGCAAACCCAACCCCCACCCCACTCCTCTCCACCCTGGGGATCAACTCTGCCCTCTTTCATGTTTCCCAAAAACACCATTACCCATGTCACTTACTTGATTCCAGGAAGGTTTTTCCCTCTTCGCTGACGGGGGGTCCGCACCCCACCCTGGTGCAGGACCTCAGGTAGAACAGGTAACGACTGTGCGGCTCCAGGTCCTGTAGGACCCACTTGGTGGTGTCAGGACTGGAGATGTTCACCGTCTGCAGCTGCCCCACCTCCTCGGTGCCGTTGACTTAACATGGACATATGGATGATTAGTGCACATTCCACGGCTCAGCTGCATTGTACCAGAAAGCTAATTGGCTAGCATTAAGCACATACCCGCATCGTTCCAGTGTCACGGAGGTATGAATGAGACTTGCCGGTGATTAGCGCGGTAAGGTTAAAATCGCTGGGATGGGTCACGTGTTCCGGTAGCGTCGGCTCACTGGCTACGCTCCCTCGATAGCCTACGCTGTTACAGTAGGGTTACAGTGTGGGAGCACTGTGATATTAACTGGAGGAGCCCTTTCTGGAGCTGGGTTCATCTATCGAACAGCTGTGCGCGGCTGTGTTCAATTCCTCCGGCACGGTGGAAAAGCCATGCAGACAGCTGCCGACATTATCCACAACATTTCGCACATGACTTCCTTCGAGGGGACTTCAAAAACTCCACTTCAAACGCTCCGCGACAATTGGACAAAGCCGGCGTCTTATCTGCTAGAACACAGCGCGACATGTCCGCGTCGATATCGTATGAAAATTGCGCGCATCTCTAAACATGCAAATAATAAGCAAAACATCAATGCAATTGGCAGGAATGTATGTGAACGGCATGTCTGTTAAGCTAACGTGCAATTAGGACTGAGCTCACCATGAGTGCCTACCTACAGTAGTGAACTCTGACAGGATGCCATAAACCACACATTTCAGATTCTCCCCACCCCCAGGTCATTCCAGCTGAGAGTAGCTCAGGAAAACCAATGTGCTGGAAACCCATTGCCACATGTTGTGCTGTTTTCTCTCTCACCGTCCCTCGAGAGCCACTAAATCCCAGCAGCAGCCATCATTAGCGATATACGGCCACGCTAGTTACTGCTCTCTCGCCCTGTTTTCTCACCAGGCGGAGGACCTCCTGGTCAAGAAGCTTAGCACTGTAACCAATAATTCACTTTTTTTGGGTCTGTACCGCTTCAAGCCTTCTTAGCTGTTGCATGATGCAACAGCTGCCGCGTGATGCAAGGGCCGTGGCCTGAAAGCTGTTGATCTCCGCGGTTCAGAGCCCGGCGCTCGGCAGGGTGCGGGCGTGCGCCGATAAAGCCCAGTCAGATCCGGGCTTTGCTGGAGACGGCCCCGGGGCTGGAGGTTCGCTGAGCGGTGATGGCGTGTTATCACACAGGGCACAGGGAGCGTGCCGCACACACAGGGCACAGGGAGCGTGCCGCACACACAGGGCACAGGGAGCGTGCCGCACACACAGGGCACAGGGAACGGGCCCCACACACAGAGCACAGGGAACGGGCCCCACACACAGGGCACAGGGAACAGGCCCCACACACAGGGCGCAGGGAACAGGCCCCACACACAGGGCGCAGGGAGAGTGCCCCACACACAGGGCACAGGGAACGGGCCCCACACACAGGGCACAGGGAGCGTGCCCCACACACAGGGCGCAGGGAGAGTGCCCCACACACAGGGCACAGGGTACGGGCCCCACACACAGGGCACAGGGAGAGTGCCCCACACACAGGGCACAGGGAACGGGCCCCACACACAGGGCACAGGGAGCGGGCCCCACACACAGGGCGCAGGGAGAGTGCCCCACACACAGGGCACAGGGAGCGGGCCCCACACACAGGGCGCAGGGAGAGTGCCCCACACACAGGGCACAGGGAACGGGCCCCACACACAGGGCACAGGGAACGGGCCCCACACACAGGGCGCAGGGAGAGTGCCCCACACACAGGGCACAGGGAACGGGCCCCACACACAGGGCACAGGGTACGGGCCCCACACACAGGGCACAGGGAGAGTGCCCCACACACAGGGCACAGCACACAGGGAGCGTGCCCCACACACAGGGCACAGGGAAGGGGCCCCACACACAGGGCACAGGGAACGGGCCCCACACACAGGGCACAGGGAACGGGCCCCACACACAGGGCACAGGGAACGGGCCCCACACACAGGGCACAGGGAGCGTGCCCCACACACAGCGCGCAGGGAGAGTGCCCCACACACAGGGCACAGGGTACGGGCCCCACACACAGGGCACAGGGAACGGGCCCCACACACAGCGCGCAGGGAGAGTGCCCCACACACAGGGCACAGGGTACGGGCCCCACACACAGGGCACAGGGAACGGGCCCCACACACAGGGCACAGGGAACGGGCCCCACACACAGGGCGCAGGGAGAGTGCCCCACACACAGGGCACAGGGAGCGGGCCCCACACACAGGGCACAGGGAGAGTGCCCCACACACAAGGCACAGGGAGCGTGCCCCACACACAGGGCACAGGGAGCGGGCCCCACACACAGGGCGCAGGGAGCGTGCCCCACACACAGGGCGCAGGGAGAGTGCCCCACACACAGGGCACAGGGTACGGGCCCCACACACAAGGCACAGGGAGCGTGCCCCACACACAGGGCACAGGGAAGGGGCCCCACACACAGGGCACAGGGAACGGGCCCCACACACAGGGCACAGGGAGCGTGCCCCACACACAGGGCGCAGGGAGAGTGCCCCACACACAGGGCACAGGGTACGGGCCCCACACACAGGGCACAGGGAGAGTGCCCCATACACAGGGCACAGGGAACGGGCCCCACACACAGGGCGCAGGGAACGGGCGCCACACACAGGGCACAGGCAGTGGGCCACACTGAGGGACGTACTCAGCTGGTACTGCAGGACGTAGCCGGTGCGGACGCCGTTGGCCTCCAGCGGGGGGGTCCAGACCAGCGTGAGGGAATCCTTTTGGAAGTTCGTGGCTCTCAGAAAGGGGCTCTTCTCAGGAACTGCCAAAACAAAGGATGCATTCAAATGGTTAGCAAGCATGGTTTAATTCTGTTAATGTGCCCACCTTTGCACCCCTACGGCAGGAGTGTCAAACTTCCGTGCTGGAGGGCCGCGGTGTCTGCTGGTTTTTGATGCATTTCAGCACGGGTGATGAATTGGCAAAAAAGTCCACACACCACACTTCTCAAGGCATCATTTGGCAGCTGATTGAAAGGAATCCACAAATACCTGCAGACACTACAGCCCTCCAGGAGTTACACACCCTTGCCTTACAGGGTTGGGTTGAATCCTATTTCAATTCAGCCAACTGACTGAATTAAAACCCTTCATTGAGCATTGTGGCCATTTTTCTATTCATTTTGAGTCTCTCACCCCCCTCTGGAGTCCTGAAGGTGACAGGGTGACTGGTGGGACCGTTGCCCCGCCCGTTGAAGGCCATGACCTGCAAACTGTACTCAGAGAAAGGCTGCAGCCCCGGGACCATCCCGCGGTCCCTGTCCCCCGGAAGCGTGATGGTCTGCTTAACGCCGTGGACCTTCTTCGAATCCAGGAGGCTCCTGAGCCTCCAGAAGTTCACCTGTGATGAGGAAGGATGGTCAGTCGGCTCAAACAGAGCGTCCTCAGAAGACCGGAATTCATGTAATATCTTATTCACGGTGATGAAGTTCAGGATACAACGCTGCAGCCCGGACACATATTATTGAGACGGCAAAACAGAAAATAGACACGGAAGACACAGAGGAGTCGTCCCTCAGCCTGATTACCCTGTATCCTCCCAGGTGTCCATTCAGCTTGTCCTTGGGAACCCGTGTCCAGTTGACCTTGATCAAGGTGTTGTTCATCAGCTCCACGGCCACGTCATGTGGGGCTGCAGCAGGCTCTGTGGGAGCAAACGTCCTCATATCACTATTAATCAAGAGACTCAACCCACTGCATATGCAAGGCTTTATTACCGTGCCGCATTAAAGGACATACGCGCACAGCTCCACATATACACCACTGATAAACCACGGCACCCGTGTATACTGCCACTTGCGAAGACACGCTGCATTGTATTCACAATGTGAACGAAAACATCAGTAGAAATTCTCGGATGCCCTGCGATGGCTTCAATATATCCTACTGGCCCATCTAGCATAGCAGGGCTTCTTGCTACACGTGGAAGCTACGTAAGAGCAGACACCTCTGAAAGCCGGCTCAGAAGGAGAAACGTATTTAATCAAAACGGAGGAAACAAGAAGCACAGAACTAACAAACACGGTGCTAGAGGAGGGCGAGATTAAACAGTGCGTTTAACAAGCAAGCTGTCAGTAGACAAAGAGAAAACACTATCTATTGGAACACTCCTATGAGAAAAGGAAAATGCAATAACCTGAGATAACACCTCGCGGGCAACTCCAAAAGAAAACTGAGAGCAAGAATGTAGTTTAGAAAGTGAGAATTCAAGTACGATTCAGAAGTGATTTGAGGTAAACCGCGGAAGATCTCAATTGCAGCCAAATGAAGGAACTTTTTCTCGAAACCCTGGGGTTCTCCTTTGTGTCAGGTAAGCTATGGAAACTGAAAGGTCCGCATCATTTGCTCAGGAACATTAACTCTGCTGGGTGTTAATATTCACTTTTACTGATTTTCATTCTCTATACACACACAGGAAAAGTGTTTTAAGTATTACTCCTGTGTGTGTACAGAGAATGAAAATCAGTAAAAGTGAATATTAACACCCAGCAGAGTTATTGTTCCTGACCACCCTTTGTTAAGCTCTGGAACATAGTATCCCATTTTTATTTATAGTTCAATCCATTCCTTTATGTGTGCGCACTTGTCTGTGTGTGTGTACAGTATGTGTGTGTATAGGCGTAGGTGTGTGTGTGTGTAGTTATGCATATGTGAATATGTGAATGTGTGTATGAGCACTTCAGACATTCAATCAACCAATACCATAATTCCATGAAAGGATGAACTGCCGATGACACTGCCACTGCATCAGTATCTCGGGCGGCCTGTAGCGTAGTGGTTAAGGTAAATGACTGGCATACACAAGGTTGGTGGTTCTAATCCCGGTGTAGCCACAATAAAATCTGCACAGCCGTTGGGCCCTTGACCCTGCATTGCTCCAGGGTAGGATTGTCTCCTGCTGAGTCTAATCAACTGTACGTCGCTCTGGATAAGAGCGTCTGCCAAATGCCAATAATGTAATGTAAAGGTTAAGAACAGACAGACTCTCACAGAAACCTTGCGACACTTACGGTCCTCCCCAGAGTACTCGTTCACCACTGTAGGCTCGGGTCCCCAGCCGTGGTTGTTCCGTGCCTGGATCTTGATCTCGTAGGGGACGAACGTCGGGGTGTTCTTCACGACAAAGGAGTGCCTTTTAACCATATGCTCCTTCCAGTCTTCGCCTGTGCCCTGAAGCCTGTAGCTCACCTTATACTCCAAACCAGGCCCGTTGTGTTCAATGGGCAACAGTGGCTAAAAAAACCAGAGATAAACGCATGATGAAAAATCAGCCAATAAGCCAACCTAAATCGTTCAGTATTTATGCATCCCACTTCTCAATGCATATTTTGTTAACATAGTTTAGAGAAGCATAGCATTTGGTGAATGTTTATGTTTTGTATCATTAGGCAAGGATTTAATTGGCTTCAATTTGGCCTCTAAATTACACGTTTGTTATATGGAGGTCTAATTGGTATCGAGATAGAGCGATTCATTAGTGAATCATACATTCTTGCAGTGGAGCACCCACGCACAATAAAAGACAATTATCTGCAAAGTCAAAACATTAACAGTGAGAGACTTGGCAAAAACTATGAGTTTCTTGGTCGCCTACAATTCTAAAGGACGGAGAATAATTGATTTTACAATAGTGTGGGTCTGAGTCCATGTAAAACTCACTTTCCTATTGCCTGTCATTTTTCATGCTTTTCAGACCATTATAATGAAAAGGAGGCTTTGGAAGGAGCTCCATGCCTAAGATAGATTGATTTAAGAATAGCTTAAAAGAACAGGAGCATGGATGTTGAACTCGTTTTTTAAAGTTTCTTCTTGTAATTGCTGAGATGAACAATGGCAATTTCAGTATATTTTCTCATCTAAGCCACAATGAAACAAAACCTCGATGTAATTTACCTTAAAAACAGAATTTATCTGAGTTGTGTGCTACACTTGGTAATTTACGTGGCTATAAAGTCGGTGTGAAAGACCATGCCATGTTTCTTACCTCCCAGATAATATCCATTTCATGGGGCAAACGACCTTCAATTTTTATGTTTTCAGGGTTTCTGTCTGGAGCTATAAAAGCAAAGAAATATGGATTTTGTTAGGAGAGGAACTGTTTGTGAGAACTGGCTTGTGATGTGCACAGTGCAAAGAATGACCTCAATGATCCCTAAAGGCATCCATTTTAAAGTTCAATGAGCATCACAACAGGCAGAGTGAAATATTACTCACTTACACACCCATGCATTCATCATGCATTCGTCATGCATTATTCATGTTTCAGACCACCTTTATCCATGGCATGGACATGTATGGAGAATTGTATTACTTATATTACAGCAAATAGAGGCGACACAGAGACCAGTTAAAGCACGCATCCCAAACTTCATTAGAAACCAGTATCACCCTGAATGTGACAAGGTAAAAGATGGGCAGAATGCACATGATGGGAGGAGTACTTTTACAACCTGAAGGAGGAGTCTTGATTCGCTCTGTGGGTGCGCTGGGGGGTCCGTGCCCGATGGCGTTGATGGCGAAGACGCGGAACTGGTAGTCCACATGCCCGTGTAACTTCAGGTGGGCCGAGACATGGTCTCCTGGAACTCTTAGGAGCTCTTTCCACTTTCCTGGTTCCCACTCGCTCTCCTCATATTCAATAACAAACTCTGTTCAGACAAAACCCACAGATCAATGCCCAGACCAGACCACACCAGGTCACAAGGTCTATTCGTTTTGGGCAACGGATGGTCAGCAGACCTGACACATAATTGTTCTGGATTCAAATACTTTTTTGTGCTCGACTGATATTGCTTTGGTGCAACTGAGCCGACCGGGATGGCCAGGAGGCAGGGTTTGCACTTTTTTATTTAATCGGTTCCAATACACCAGACAAGCTGAGTAAAGCATAGAAAAGTATTTGAATCCACAACAATTACGTATTTCACCCAGGTCTGATGGTCAGGTCATCTGCACAGTGCAGATGCGAGTATTAGGAAGCCTTCCAATGCAGGAAAATCTTTATGCAGGACAGTGCACATTAAAGGAACAATAGGTAATATTTTTTGTTAAAACATTGTGACCAGACCATTGTAAATCCCTTCCTATCATTAGTGAAAAAGGCTTACTGACATGTTGACTCACCCTCTGCCTGTGTTTATAGTCCTTAAATTCGGGTACCAAAACATTGTATAGCTGTACAATAGTTTGAGCTCATTGGTTGAAAATTGGTTCAAATTGCCACAGCCAATTATGGGGGGTTTCAATGTCAGTGCATTTACAGAGAAGGGGGAAGGATAAACAGTGTTGTGGTTTGAGGGTGTTTGTTGCTGCCATTCCTCTCTAGACCATTATAAGTCAGAAATTTTTTTTTTAATGCTATTTTAAAGGATAACAGGCTGCTTCAAAGGTGCGCATGACTATGCTGGGCTTGCAGTGCGGCAAGGTCAGGTGGCCTCGTTACCGTTTGCGGGGCTGCTGTGGTCGTCCCCGGGGACCCATTTCAGCCTCGCACTCTTGTTCTTGCGTTCCAACACCACCACGTCCTCCGGAGCATCTGGGACATCTGACGCAACACCACAACAACACGCTCAGGTACAACACCGCTAATGCATGTGAAAGCCAAACCGACAACTGCAATGGAATGACTCTATTCACGCCCGCCCAGTTATTTCTGGAAAACTGAGAGGAGAACTGCACAAAGAGCCAGACTAAAGCACACAATAATCCTCTGGTTGAATACTCTTTTGCAGTGGCAGACCTACGCAGAGCTGAGTTTCCTGTGCTGCGAGCCTCCATGCGGCGCGACTGTAAATGCGCTAATGCGTTAGCATCCCTGATGTGTTGAACGACGCCATGTTCTGAGCTCCCTGGTGAGCTCCGCAGTCATGTATGTCATGTAGCATGTTCCTTTTTACGTAGACCGTACGCTGAGTGGGACGAACCATGTTGAAGGAAGCCTTTATCTGACATATGAAAGATACATTCAGCTCTTCGAGGCTCCTGTAGTCCATCTGTAGCACTGAGCCTTTGTCTATTCCAGAAGGCTCTGTCTGATTCACACAAGTCTGCCTAAGCTATTCCATCCATGCATATTTTTTGAATGAAAAAAACATAGCATCAGGGTAGAATATACTGCAAACAGACAGTCATAGTACACCCACTTATTCTATGGGCAGAAATCTGTTTTAAATATCTTCCATAGTCCATTTTATTCCCCTTATATATGTATTATGCATTTTTAAAAAACTTTTAAGCTTGTGTGTGTGTGTGTGTGTGTGTATGTGTGTCTGTGTGTATGTGTGTATGTGTGTCTGTGTGTGTGTGCGTGTGTGTGTGCGTGCGTATGTGTGTGTGTGTGTGTGTGTGTGTGTGTATGTGTGTGTGTGTGTGTGTGTGTGCATGCGTGCTCCTGCACGTGTTCTTGCGGAAGGATGCGCAAGCAAGTCAAGGTCCCTGAGCTACTGAATGGTGTAGGTTGCAGCCCTGTTTGAATATTCAGTGTTATAGCCACATAGCTGAGGGCCCAGTGTGTGTTATGCACATCCCTGCTGGGCTGAAAAGTGATGAGATTAACTCTCTAATGCACTGAGTGTGGCAGTGTAGATGCGCTATGTGTTGAATATGCCTGCAAACTACGCTACTTACCCAACACCACAAGCTCAGCGGAGGCCGAATCCTCGTCCAGAGGGGTTAAGACCCGACACGTGTACGTGCCCTGGTCTTTATGGCTCACGTTGATGATCTGCAGAACCCCGTCGTCCAAAACGAATCTGTCCACACGGAGATAAAGCAAGGCTCTGATTTGTACGGGCTGAAGCCCAGAGATCACAAGAAACTCCCACTGGGTTAAATGGCGAAGCGCTGTGACGAATCGCGGGGCCTTACCCGGCGTTCTCAGTGTGGTTGAAGACTAACTCCACGTCATCCTTTTCCCAAAGCGTCTCAAGGTCACCTCGGAAGGACTTGTCGTATTCAGCCAGGCAGGTGAAATGGGCAGTGGTTCCCCTCAGGATTCTGAGGTTTTGCGGTCGGTCCACAATTCTGGTAGGAACTGAGACGCCCAAAATTAATGGTATAAATGCTTTTTTCCTGGTTGTTTTTTTGTGTTCTGCATCTTTTTTGAGACACACGCATACAGTACTGTGCAAAACTCTGAGACACATGTAGAGAAAATCAGTAAAGCAAATATACTTAAATAAATAATTAAATCTACACTTTTAAATAATGAAAATTTACTACAAAGAGCATTGAACAGTTCAAAACTAAATCAAATCAATATTTGTTGTGATCGCCCTTCCCCTGCATCAGTTATCTTAGGTCCTGCGACTGTCTCGCTTGCTTCTGGCTGTCCAGGTAATCCCAGACAGTCTCAAACAAGTTTTTATCTGAAAAGTGGTCTATTACCTAATAAAAATGATACTTTATTTAAAATTTCACTGCAACATCTTTTTTGAAAAAGAATTTTTGGAAATGTCAGATTTGCTCTTTTCACATGTACACACTAATGCGGAAAACCAAAAAATAAATATGAAAATACTGAAGAACAAATTAATATAAAGAAGAAGGTAGGGAGCCCAAGACTTTAGCACAGCACTGTACACGCAGAGCTGTAATGAAAGTATACCTTTTATATCGAGTGAAGCGGTGATAATGCTTTCGCCCTCGATGTTTGAGGCAATGCAGGAGTACTGGCCCGCGTCCCCTCTCTCAACGCTGTGGATCTCCAGCGAGCCGTTCTCATGCTTAGAGAATCTCGCTGAGTCCTCCACAGAGGCCCTACAAGATTTATAGTCATATTTATCAATTGTATACATCGGTGTAATGACAAGTGCCAGACGAGGACTTGTGTTCTAAAATGAATACTAAGCACAACGTGCATACAGTAAGAGACGGTTCACTGGTAGGGGAATGCTGTAAATAATGGCAGTATGCTTGCTCTGCATTCGAAAATATTCTAAATATAATACATGAATGTTAGAAAGAAGAACTCAGACTTATTACTGGAGTTCACTTAACATTTATACAGATCTTCAGCATATCTTCAACAATTATGACAAGAAAAGGATGAGTTGTATTTTTTGACGTAAAACACCAAGAAAAGGTGTTTTATCTGGAGACAATTAGAGTTTCAAATAAAAGCGTGACAGCAGTAACAGTCATTTGAGCTCCTCATTTATAATTGAAAGAAAAACACATATATTTACCAAGTTTTCAAGTGCATGATTAGTTATTCTGAACCATATCCAGTGTGTACAATCTGACCCTCCTTCTGTTAATAACACAAGCCGGCCTTATAAACACCCAGAGCTTTCATTAGACTAACACAACATCCTGTCAAACAGATTTTTCTACCAAGTTCTCTGATCACACAAATTCCCCAAATTCAGTAGTGCGTGTACTGTAAATACCCAAAACATATCAGCAAACATATTCAATCTCAGCTTTTTTATCAGAACTCTCCCTAAATGGGAATTGATGTTCCTCCACCCAGACTGCAGAACTCACACTTATCATCTGCTTCACTCTACTGGGAACGGCGAAGAAATCCTTTAAAAATAGGTTTACCCGCACAGAATGCCCTCTGCTTGCATTGTAAACCGTAGTTCTGGTGGGCAGAAGAAAGGCTGTTCATAGCAGCGCTCCAAAGCCATATTTTGTGGCCATATGGTCGTGTCTAGCGCTAGTCTACCACTCTCCACAGGTATGGCCGAGGGCGGGGGGGAGTCACTCACCAGGTGATTATGGACGGCGGTGAACTGAAAACCTTGCAGTGCATGATGGCGCTCTTCCCCTCTGTAGCTTCATACTCTTGGTTGTCCTCCGTGAGAATCATAGGAGGCAGGTCTGGAGGTTACAGGCCGTGGTCAAAAAGTGTTGAACTTTATTTTGGCAAATACTGTCCACTACCAACAGAGGCTCACATACGGTAGCCTGCCAGTGTATTAACAGATGTAGAGCTGTAGAGTACATTCAGGTTGGAGTTTGCCTTTCAGATTATTGCAGGTGCACTCCTAGGCCATATGCTGCTTGTATCAAGTGACTTGATTGCACTTCTGAAAGCCATTATTGCCACAATGGCCAAAGTGCCATGGCTGGCACTTATGGGAGGTACTGGGCTATCCAGGAAATCCAGTTTTAATCAGTGAATAAATACATAAATACAATGGGAACATAATTTCTTACAATGTCAAAATAAAGTACAGTAAATCCATAATATTATGCCTGGTACAATGTGACTCCTGTGTAATTCACTGCCATTTCTCAAAATAAAACGTGTTTAATTGAATGGAACAGAGACAGCATAACTAAAATAGATATGTGGATTTTTTTTTTAGTTTTGGATATAGGCATAAGTATGAATAATATTGTGGCAGGGGAGAAATGACTCTCATCATGATCGCTCATCAGTTTTGATTCTCGATGTGTTCATTGAGGATCGGTCTGCTCTCTTTCCAACAGCCAGCAGCTGCCTAGCGGCGGAAATTTCCAGATGTCCCGTCGACGGATGCAAATGGCCCATTCACCGTGCGCGCAGTGCTGAGTGAGAGGGCCTCGCAGTGGCATTCGCGCGGCGTTATGAACGGTCGTATATTAGCGGCTACGAGTGCGCCGCGGCACTTCTCTCCCAGCCTCGCAATTTGGAACGTGAGAAGCTGTTAGCATATAAAAGAGCCGCGCTGCGAGACATGCTAAGAGCTTCACTCCTCTGAAGATGCTGCACAGCTCACTCTCAGACCAGACGCCAGTGTTAGCGGGGGGGGGGCTGTACTGTCTGCCCTTTCTATTAGCCGACTGCAATAAGAAACTGCCTCTCACGACTGGCCCTTGAGCTGGCATACACTCAAGTGGGGTACTTAACCCGACTGCCATCAGTAAACATCCTGTATAAAGGGATACCATGTATATAGAGTAGATGGTCACACTTTGCAAAAAGGTTCCATGAACTAAAGCCTTTCAGGTTCAGGTCAATGTGCGGTAGCAGTAAAAAAAAAAGGCCAAAGAATGCTAGGATACAAAGCCAGGAGTATTGAGTATAAGTCTTCCTCACCTTATACAATACCCTTGTTAGACCTGACTTATTAGTACTGTGTGCAGTTCTGGGGACCGCACTATAAGGAAGATATCGAGGCGCGGGAAAAGGTTCAGAGAAAGACAACCAGATTGATTCCATATATGAAAGATAAGAGTTACGGGGACAGACGTAAGATGCTTAATGTCTTGAAGCGTAGTAAAATTAGACTTAGGGGGGATTTGATTGAGGTTTTTAATTAATTAAAGGAATTAACAAATTAACAACAGTCAATTCTTCAGGGTGAGTTTGGTTAGCAGAACAAGAGGGCACAAATGGAAGTTGGCAAATTCCACACAGATAATTGTAAGTATTTTTTCATACAGACAGTGGTCACTGTCTGGAATAGCTTGCCAGGACATGTAGTGGAGGCAGAAACACTGGGGGTTTTCAAGACCAGGCTTGATACGGTGCTAGATACTATTTAGCTTTTAGGCAAACTAAGCAGTAGTGGAAGGAAAAGGCTGGCATTGCTGGGCTGAATTACCTTTTTTCACCATTATGTTATGTTACGTTAATGTAGTTGTTAATTAACTACTACTAACTATGTTAATATGTACAGCTCTGTTAATGTATTTGTACATCATTAATTCATGTTATCAACTAAATTAGTTATTGCCAATTCATATTCGAATGAAAATGTATGTAATGTAATGTATTTGTTAATGGTTAACTTATTATAAGTTCATCCTATGCTTTGCTAATATATACATATTCATAGTAAGTTATTAATAAATGCATTAACAAATGAAAAGTTAATGTCATGCTTAATTAATGGATTTATTAATAAATTAATTCATATTAACATTAGTTAATGCAAATTCATGAACCATTCTCTAAAGTGTGCCTAGTAATACTAATACAATGTACTAACTTTCCTTTGAAGAGACTGCCTGATGAGGTGGTTGATTTTAGAGGGCAGTTGTTTATTGTAAAGTGTTGAGACCCTGAGGGGAAAGGTGTCATACAAATGCAACCCTTCTACTGAAAATGATAATTAATCTCACATATCTGCCTGCTCTACCTCTATTATCAGATCATACGCGAGAACTGAAACATGATAACTGGCTCCAAAGATTTAAATGACTTTCCTGAGTAAGTGCACTAATGTAGATCTTCAGTACTTGTTCAGGAAATGCATTTTTATGTGAATATTTGAGGACTTCACACGTTGCTTTCACATATAATTAATTTATACAGCTTGAGCTAAATGAGACTTGGCCATGTTGAAGGGACCAAAAAATGAGTTCTGAACTATATCTGAACCCAGAACTAAAACTGAACCCAGGACTATATCTGAACCCACACCCTGCTGGTCATGACTAGTGACCTAACCAGTGCCCTGGGCAGTATAGTTCATTTTTTATGATTTGTAAACTTACAGTAAATAAGCCTCCTAAGACCCATAAATTCATTTTTGTTCCTTGTGAAGGACATGAATCTCTGGCCTTAATGTCAAGAACCATATATTCCATTATGCTGAAACCTGCACTACAAGGAAATCTTATTTTTACAAATATTTTCACTGCTACCGTTTTTTTGCTACTTGTATTAGGTCACAAGAAATGTAATTAATACACTTTTCTCAGGAGGCTCAAGGTGTAACTAACACCTCAGCAGGCATTCAGGAGCAGATAATGAACTTACTCATAACCATGATATTAGCATTGGCCAGGAGGGTCCCGTGCCTGTTGGACACCTCACACTGATAGACCGCACTGTTGTCAGGTTGAGCGTTGCGCAGAACAATGGTGCCGCCAAGCACGTTTCTGTTGGCCACCGTGGTGTCTGCAGAAATACAAAAAACAAATGAGGGAATGAAATCCGCTCTCGCCGTGACTCATAAAACGGACGGAAGATTCAGGAAGTTCAGCGGTTGACCGGCGTCCTTTACACACCCTCGAGGAGCTGTCCGTTCATCCGCCATGTTATTGCGGGCGGAGGAGAACCTGAGGCTGAGCAGTTGATCTGCACTTCTGAGCCGATGGTCGCCAGCTGGCTGCGTGGCTCCACCAGCCACCGGGGAGGCTCTGCCGGAGAACAGCCAGTGAAAGTGTTACAGCACTGTAATGTCATCTGGTGAATAGCCAATACATCAATAAAGGGTTTCTTTCTAACAATTGTGCAGTCTTAACATTCTGTATACTCCCCATGACTCGCCTTCACAAGCAGTTTCTTTTTTAAACCCCAAATCTATTTTGCATGAAGAAACAACCTGTCACTCATGACAAACTTTGTCATCAAATTTAAAGTTGAAAAAATATTAATTAGACTAATTAGTTAAACATATTGGTGGGTCATTTTTGACCCTTAAGACAACACAAGGGTAAAATCAGGCAAACAAATAAAGGCCCCACTGATTGAGGACTTCAGTGTTTTCAGGTTTTCAGTGCCATTGGACAAAAGCGTGACCCCTGACTTTGAATTATTACTTTTTGATTTGTAATAAAACTCACAATCAATGGTTCCATTTAGCCCCTGTAGCATTGCAGTTATCAATTACTTAATATCATGTTTTAATGTATTTTTTTAAGGCAGGCTTGTGCTCACTGGCAATAAGTAAACACTAGGTGGTGCTTTTTCCATAAACAAAAATGAGAGAAAACCATTGCTTTAACCATGTTTTTCCAAGTGCATTAAATACATTGTGCCCGTATCATACTGAATCATAACATCATAATGTCAGCCTGTGAACTGTGACCTGTAAAACATTCAAAATCAATGAAGCGGAATTGCGAAATTGCACTCGTTAATTCACCTTCGACTTTCACGTCAAATTTGTAGACGTCGTGTCCGTGGGAGTTCTCCGCCCTGCACGTGTACATGCCCTCGTCGTCAGCGTCCACCTTCAATATGGTCAGGAGTTTCCCGTGGTTCTCGATGGTTGCTTTCTCAGGCTTTTCGTGGCCTACTTTACCTTCCTTAGTCCACTCTATCGTCGGAGTTGGACTAAGGAAATATGGAGAGGGCTTAATGTGGGTCAAGGCAATTGCACATTATAAGGAAATAGCTCACAATGGTCTGTAAGGATAGGTGTCAGTCTAGTCTACTCACAATCCCTCAGCGATGCATTCCAGCTCCAGTTTGTCACCTTTCACCAGTCCTTTCTCCAGTTGTTTAACATGTCCTTCCTCTGTCTTGCCACCAGGGGGCACCAGAAGCCTGGGTTTTCTTTCCAGAATGGCGTTGGCTGCATAATTGATGTGATAGAGATGTTTAGCACTTAAAGCTCACAGCCTTGTTATGTTTTTAGAATGTCAGAGAAAGACTAGACTAGCGGGATGACATGACAGATGATTATGTTTGCATTTACATCCTTAGATTATCGATGTATTACACATATTTACATCAAGAAAATGTATCATATGTTGCGTATGCACAAAACACACATATTCAACGATATGTGAGCTGAGAATTAGATGGTTCTGTCTGCGTTCTGAGAGTATTGAGCTTTAAAGATACCAAAGTGAATGGGCTCCAAGCAGATACGAGTTTGTAAATGTTGCATTTTTTCATATTTCTAAACAGTATTTTTGTATAATACTTGTATAATATCATACACATGTATTTAGTGCCATATAAGCAACATATTTATTTATATTCATTTTTTTATCATTCTCAGCTGAATATTATATGAATATTACATTCAATTTCAATTTGAAATAATTTAATTGTAGTAATGCTGTTAATTTACTTGCACTGTAGGAACCAATGACATGGGCAACTCACGGGTAGCATGGGTACGATGTTAGTGTATTTTCATACATTGCATGTGAAGGTTGCATCTCGCATGTCCTTCAGTTGAGTTAAAGTTAGAAGAGAGGTTCTTTCACTAGCTACGCGGAGCAGCGCGGTGTTACAGGAGCCACAGTGGTATGAAATGACACTCACCACTTGCCTCGCTATCGGAGTCATTGGCAGACTTGACTGAAATGCAAAGATGGAGAGCAAATGATGTCACGGTACCAGGAGATCACACGATGTACAGCCCAACACACAGGTGCTGGTTCACGATGAACACAAAATAAACACACGACATGTGTATACACTCAGTGAGCACTTTATTGGGTATTTATTATACTTGTTTTTTTTACTTCTGCTGTAGCCTATCCACTTGGAGTTCTGATGCCTTGTGTGTTCACAGATGCTCTTCTGCATACCACTGTTGTAATGTGTGGTTATTTGCGTTACTGTCACCTTCCTGTCAGCTTTAACCAGTCTGGCCATTCTCCTCTGACGTCTCTCATTAACAAGGCGATTCTGTCTGCAGAACTGCTGCTCACTGGATTTTCTTTGTTTTTTGTACCATTCTTTGCAAACTCTAGAGACTAGTGTGTGTGAAAATCCCAGGAGAACAGCAGTTTCTGAGATACTCAAACCATCTGCCACCAATATTCATTTCACTTAGATCAATTTTTTTTCCCATTGGGAATGTGATTGGTTGATGTGAACATTAACTGAAGACCGGTATCTACAGAACTGTATGCATTGCACTGCTGCCACACAATTGGCTGATTAGATAATCGCCAGATGTTCCTAATAAAGTGTGCACTGAGTGTATATTTGAGGACGGTGAGCAATGATATGTATTCCAGAGTACTTGGATTAGGTATGATCACGTTGACCTCTAGCACTGCAGAGGAGAGGGTGGTGTGGCAGCACTTACTCCTGCTGACGATCACGGACATGGCGGTTTTCTGGACGATGGTCCGTATCCGCGGGAAGGCGGCGTAGCAGCAGTAGTCTCTGCGGCTGTCCTTAACCAAGGCGTTGGCGAAGTAGAGATTGCCATCGAGGCCCATGGACACTCTATCGTCCTGCTCGATGTGCTGTAGACCTGAGGAGAACGCATGAGACGGCTGACACATCACATTGGCTAAAGGAGTTCTTTTTTCTATAATTTGTATGCAATGGTTTCTGACCATTGTGTCTCTTGGGTGAGGCTCCCATATAAGCCCAGTAGGGTTTCATGTCTCACCTTGCACATTTTAAACTGTGATAATCTCTTTTTTTGTTGTCTGTCTTTGCTATTGTGCAAAAATAAATAAATAAATAAATAAATAAACCTGGACTCAAAATGTGAGCATTATTAAAAACGCTCACATCAAGTTTTATTTCATTTTTTAATTCATTTAACAAGGTTGGTGTACATTTATAGCATGTCTATAAATGTGTCAGAGTTAGCCACGGAAGCTCATTTTCACTTGTTGACTTAGTTGGGCTACATGTCACTGGATATTGCATTACTAATACAACATCAGATACTTGAATGCTTCTATATCCTTTCATTCACATTTCTATGCTGTAGAGCAGTGCTACTCAACTCCGCGTCCTGCGGGCCGCAGTGTCTGCAAACATTAGCTTATTATCCGAACCGAGCAGGTAAAATAATTAGTGAAGTCAGGTGGTGTAGCGCACGGTAGGAGCAGATACCTGCAGACCGTATTCATTGACTGTCCTTCAGTTCGGTTTCATTATTTATGTCTCAATAGGACTTTCCTACTTCCATTCCTATTCATCTATTTCCCAGTTTCTGTATGCAGCATGCTGTAGCACAAAAGCCCCCTATTCCTCTGCCAATTGTCTGTCTTTACATCTTCAAAGGTGCTTGAAACGAATCCAAAAGATGTCTGCACATTGAATGCATTAACAAATGTCTGTCGTACAGTTGAACGGCACAGAAATTACAGCACTTTTTATACACAGTCTCCCCCCATTTCAGGCCATCATAATGTTTGGGGCAAATGTCTGTGCTGAACTGCTTCCTTAGTGCAGGTGCTCCATGCCTTTTTTGCCCTGAACAGCACCCTGGGGGCAGATGGCTGTTTGCTTGATTTTACTACCTAAGTGAACTCGGTAGAGTTTGGTAAACAGAGAGTTGCTCCAATGGACCTATTTCAGTTAAGATTGCCTCTCCCCAAACCCCCTGGACTAAGTTGAAAAATATAATATAAATATAATTTTTGTGAGTGAGTGAGTGAAAGAAAGGGCCAGGTGAGCCTGGAACCCTGGTCTCTCGCATGAAAGACAATCACACTAACCACAACACCAAATTTCCAGAGAGGAAGCATAACTTTTCAGTGAGCTAGTCTGCTCTCTTTCCATTTTCTTTTTCCTTGATTGATTAGCAAACACGCAGGCGTGAGATTGCAATGTGAGATTGATTGCCCTTTTGACATGACCACCTGACCCCAGGGTGCTGTTGAAGGCAAACATATTGCTAACCTGTGCAGCTCTAGAGATTTCAGTATTTAGTGTTGATTTTAAGCTTTTTCCTTTGGAGTGTGTTATTGCTGTTGCTCAATATAAGGAACACTGTTGTGCCAGTGAAAGCCAGGAAAGCCATTATGAGAGATTTAGGCCAAACCATACACACATCAACTGTTTGGAACATCAATGAGGATACAGTGGTAGCTGTAGCATTGTTATGGCTAGTGAACCCATGATACAGTAAATCCTGAGAATTCGGTGTTACTTGACCCTTAAAGATGAACTCACCTAAGGTCATCCAGTAGATCTGCAGAGGGGGGATACCTTTGGGAGGCTTACATTCTAAAATGAAGGATTCCCCTTCCTCCACTTTGAGGGGCTCAATCTTCTCTTTTGGGAACTTTGGGACATCTAACCAAACAAGAGCAGAAGCAACAAATGGTGTGTTATATCTGAGAGCACTGTTCAACAAGCATGCAGTTCCATCTATTCCCTGTGGGTGGCAGTCACCCAACATCTATTCACAACATTTATTCGACCATATTACAGCCAGAGGTTGGATAGAGCAAAGAGCTTCCATTATGGAGTGGAGCCTCACATTGAATGTGCAGGAACGCAAAATTGTCATTGCTGAGATCGTTTTTTCCTTCTTTAATCTCCACAAAAAGTTCTGCACATCTGTTAGAAAACTCATTTAGCACATTTGTACGGGTACATGGGGTAAATCTAACAAACAACAGGTTAGCCTTGGCCTACATTTTCAGCTGAAAAACTCAACTTTGCACAGCAATGCTTTCTGCCAAAACAAATATGTTTCTTACATCAGTTGTTTTAATTTTCTATACTTGAAAGAAAAATGGCACGAGCAAAATATGATCTTTTTGTAACCTGTAACCCAGTAAACATCGCAGAAGCAAACTAAACACAATTGCTCCAACACTGGTCACCCAAAATGGCCAAACAAGGTCATTCAAGCTGGCCCTTACAAATTACATGACTGATGCAGTGTTCAAAGTCGGAGGCCAGAATTTCCCAGCATTCCAGCATTCCAGGTGAATGATCCCAAACTTAACAAAGAACATGCCTAACGGTCAAAACCTGCTGGTGTTTATGTGGCCAAATTAACATTCTACTTTGACATCAATTTATGTCATGCAGGAAAAAAAGTTTTGCATTGCCTTTTAGTTGATGGCTTACTATTTATGAAGTGCACCTCCATGTTGTATAATGTCAGATAACTGCTTCTTGTGAAGTTAGGACTGATGGATTTGCCCCATGTTAAGAAGTAGAAAATCATGACTTCCGAGTTGTCTAGAAAGCAGCTTAAGCACTGGGCTTTTCTAATACAACAATATATGGAGATGTAGGTTACTGCAACTTTCAATGGTTATCCTCCAGGGGTCCCCATAAGCACTCTAACGACACGATCAAGTGACTAATTGTACAATTGAATTTCTAATTGCGACACTTATAAAAAAGCAATTAGTAGATCTAATAAGGAACGTGAATACGGACGGAAGTTTAAATGCTACACGTCTTTGGTCCTCACTCCTGGTCGGCTCATGGTCTGTCGACTTTCGTTGCTACTCAGAACTCAGGACTCCTCGGGCTGGATCTGAATCCGAATGTTCCCTGTTCCCTTCCCCTGCTTCAAGAGGGGAATCCCCCAAATGCCTGTATGAAACACGGCAGCCACCCCGCATGGGGTTTGCTTCTGAATCATGAAAGGGAGGGAGCAATTATGTCCCCATGCTCCCTTGTTTTTCCTCTCTCCCGCCAAGGGTATACAATGCAAGCTTCCAGCAAGAAGGGAAATCCCACAATGCAAAGCTCCACATGTGAAGAAGAGAGGAGAATATCAGTGCACTGTCAAAACAGAGGCGGGCTTTTTTTTCCTGTGGCATGAATTTGGGAGGTTTGTGAATAATTCATGAGAGCTTCTCGAGGGATGGGGGATTTAGAACAGAGAACTGAACTTTTTCAGATGCTTTGGCCTACGTTTTTGTGTTTGTGTTTTTGAGTGAGGTTTAAGAGATCCTCATTAATGTAGCCTCAAAAGCCAGTGATGGTGTTTTATAAGACCAGAAAAGAATACGTGCATACGTAACTGAGGTTACTATGGGGTAGCACTTTCTATATAGGTTGCAGTTCGGTTTTGTTTTTATTTGTTCCTTGTCTCTCCTCGCTTGCAGATTTGCTTGTTGCACTTTACACATTTTGTAATGATTAAAATTACTAATTTAACTCCCTTGAGGGAAAAGGAAAATGGAATTGATATTGGATAAAGCAGGGGAGTCTTATCCCATAAGGGCCAGTGTGGGTGCAGGTTTTTAAGATATATTTTTTTTAGGCCTTTTTCAGCTTTATTGGACAGTATATAGTATAGAGAGACAGGAAGAATGGGAGCGAGAGAGGGGAAGACATGCGACAAATGTCGGACGGTGGGATTCGAACGGCCGACATCGCGGCTCGCAGTGAGCATGCGGTCAGTGCTCTACAGGCTGCGCCACCAAGACACCCCCTGGGTGCAGGTTTTTGTTTCAGACCAGCACTAACACACCTGATTCTACTTGAGGTCTTGATTGAAGACCATAGCATACAATTATTCAACTAAGTAACTTACTTAGTTGAATCATGAATTAAATGTTATATAACTTTAATTTGGGCATTTTCTAGTGCTTCTAACAAAACCAATCAAGGTACAATTGGTAAGATTTTTGTGTTCAAATATTGTTACAGGACCATTGTAAATCCCTTTCTATCATTGAAAAAGGCTCACTGACATGCTGGCTTACCCTCTGCCTGTGTTTATAGTCCTTAAATTCGGGTAACAAAATATACAGTTGACGGCCCGACACACTGTACCAAAACATTGTATAACTGTACCATAATTCAAGCTCATTGGTTGAAAATTGGTTCTAATTGCCACAGCCAATGGCGTTTCAACATCAGCGCATTTACAGAGAAGGGGGAGGGATAAACAGTGTCGTGGTTTGAAGGTGTTTGTTGCTGCTATTCCTCTCTTGAACGTTAGAAGTCCAAAATTACCTATTGAACCTTTAACACGTTTCGCTTGTAATCATCATTGACAATCATCATCTGTGCTTAATTAGAAGCAATTTATCAACTTATATTATTGTGCAAATGGGATAATTGTTTGAGAAAGGACTTGGAGGAAGCTATGGTGACCACTTGCTGGTGGAGCACTACAATGCGGGAAAACAAGGAGAGACAAACTGGCAGCCCTAGTTATCAGGTACTGTATAAGCCCAGAGGAGATCTTGGGTTAATTTGCTAATTTCCATGTATTACAGTATTCTATCAACATGGGGTTGATAGACACTCTATTTCAAGCCTCCTGTCAAACAGTCAGTCAATTAATTGTCGCTGTCATCTCAGTTATTCATTCAATTAGCACTTGGCAGAGCAATGTTTATGTTGACACATCACATATTGGACCCGGTTGATACAGAGTGCTATTAGAATCTAATTAAAACATTGATTCAAAATGAGAAACCCACTACGGTGTTAAAAGTATTGAAAAAAGATAAATAATAAATAAAAACAAAACAAGCTGTTTGCAGGGGCATGTGAATACAACCACGGGTAGCTGTGAAAGTCACACTTTAAAGTAAAGGAAACTATCCATATTTTGCAGCTAAATCTAATTATTGTTGTTGTTTTACTATTTTGCCCTGCCATGGATTGACACTGATGTGTGAAAACCCTTCCATAAAAGGAAGCTCTTTCTGTGGCTCTTCAGAATTCATAGCAACTGACAAGTAACATTTGGCCTTCCGTGTTAAACCATGGAAATGCATGATCTGTATCCGAAAATTGACAACGGGCATTTTCCCTTAACAAGCTGTTTACATTTTTTTGTTATGTTCAGAGACAGTTCTACTCAAGCCTAAAACAGAATCAAGTGGGAGGTTTTTTACATAAAGACTCAAACTCCTTTTGGTCAACAATCTGACAGCCTCCAGAATTTTGCAGCTCGAGTTCATTCTAGTTTTGAGATTACTTCCTCCCTGCCTCACACACTACTGCATGAGGTCAATCAGACTCATTCCATGTTGTGAAACGAGAGGGAGAGACATTTCTCTGAATGTCCTAAGCTACTTTAATGTGCCAGTGCTATATCCATCCCCATCTCCAGTACAGTATACATGGAAGTTTATACATGAATAAAACCCAGTGCATTCTGAACTGAACTCTGCAGCAGAATACCAAGTCAGTACAGAACAGCCTTCCCAATGTCTCTCAAGTGTCCTGTGCACTTTATTGTCCTGCTTGGATAATATTCTACCACATTTACCAATTAAATTACCTAACACTCCTTAAAAAAATCAGACCAAATGAAAATGATGCCACCCCTCACTATACCATAATGATGTTTAGCCATCAGCTGAGTTCATCTAATTTATTATCACTCCTTTTTTCTGTATTTCTGTAATAAGTACTGCTATATTGTACTGTGATCTAAAGATATTGCAAAAATGTAATTCCTCAGTAAATAATGTAGCAGTAAGATGTTGTTTATGGTTTATGGCTCATATACTCGGTGTATACTTTGCCATCTCACTTGTCTCTGTGTATCCGTGTTTCATTTCTTCCACACTCCACAGCAGCATCTTTAATGGTTTGTGCTGATGGACACCTAACAATTGGACCCTAATTGTATAATTAGTCATGTCTGTGCTTATTTCCAAACGATTTCAGAGTGCTGACAGGGGCACCTGAAGGATAACTGCTGAAATGCAGGCTGACAGCCCCCCAAGTCAAATAAAATCTTTTCCAGTGATAGTAGCTGAAGTAAGTCCAGTTAAGTCCACCATAAATAAAGTGAAGCCAATACTTCACGTAACAGGAAATTCCATAGCACTGATCTCCGGACACATGGCAAACTGACATTCATAAGTCACGGACACAATCATTCACACCACTTCAGCCGCAACGCATATGAACATATGGCATGCATGATCCTTGCAGTACTACTTTACACATGTGCGAGAGGGGTGCACTGTACTGGCCATAAAGGCAAAACAGAGTGTTTGTTCACACCAGACAAAGCTTCTGGGGTTTGCATATAGGCAATAATGACAGTCAAATATGTTGGCCATCCAGTAACTCTTCGGATACTTCCGAATTTGTCGTGACCCCTTAACTAAAATACTGTAATAAGCAAAATCCATTACTGTGTAACTGGGATGTGCTTCTAGAAATTGCGCTTTAGAATTTTTTTGGAAGGTAGGAAATGACTTTACAAGCATGAATCTGCTCGATTTCCAATATGGTATAATGCCATTAAATACATAATATATCCTATAATTCCTAACATACAGCACATATTGTATATCCAGATATGTCGATGGTCTGAATTTCTGCCCTCTTATATATATATATATAATATATATATATTTTTTAAATGGTATGTTTAATACTGTTATTGGGGTTTCACAGCACACACAGTGCTGAGTGAGTGGATCCCAGCCAGGTCCTGTCACACGTGTGCTAGTCCCCACTGGCCGGGGGTTTCTTTGATGATTTATGTACCTGCTCTGGGATGAAATGAAAAATATATCGAGGGGGTGATGGAACGGCAGCATCACTCTATTTCTGTTCCACGGTCTCCAGGTGAAACCGTGATGGAACTGAAGGGTAAGAGTACTCTGGGATTTCAAAACCGCTCTGCTCAGCTAGTACTGTATGTTCACTATCCAGCAAGAAACAACTGTGGATTTCTGTTTCTGAATCAATTTTAAAAACTCTTAACCTTGGAGCGACATGTTACTCACGGGGCACGATGAACTCAATCTCCTCGGATATGGCCGTTCCCAGCTTATTGGACGCGTGGCAGCGATACTTTCCCTGATACTGTGTCAGGTTTCCTTTATTCGGGATCGCGAATGCCCCGTTTCCCACATTTATGAGCTTGGAGTCTTTGTGCGGGTCAAACTCCCGGCCATTTTTCGTCCACCGGTATCTAGCAGGCGAAAAGAGAACTATGTCAAACACACGCAATCTCTGGTATTACGAACAAGTCATGGCAGTTTGTAGTTACGGTAAGTGCTTTGAAACCGCAGTGCACTAGCCAAGCATTGGTAGTGTGACGCAATGGTTGAGAAACCCCATTCATAACCCAAAAGGCTACAGGTTACAATTCTGTGTGCCGCATTATGGTTATAACATAGATACGCTTGTAGACTGTACCACAGCACACTTAACCTGAATCGCTCTGTAATTACATACAGCTATACAAATATGCAGTATTTCAAACAAAAGTCGTTCTGCGCAGGGGAATGCGCTATGCAAACAAACAATGTTACAATGTAAAGTCAAGCACAGCACTCAGGACTGAAAACCTGAAAGGCAGGCTGTGGAGCATGTTACAGCCTGAGTGCTGAACAACAAGCTCTGTTGAGTGGAGCCTCTCCTGTGTGTGTGACTCACGTGGGCTCCGGGTTGCCTCTGGCCTCGCACATTATGAAGAAGCTCTCGTCGAAGGGGAAGGCGATCAGAGAGCTGGGGGACTGAGCGGTGATGGTGGGCGGCTGCTCGACTGGACAGGGACAGCAAAGACAATATTGGGAGGTTAGCCCGAAACGCGTGTGGTGTGAGGAGTGGTTGTGGGTGTGTGGTGGTGTATACGTGGATACGAACACACCACATACACACACACACACACCACACACAAACATGCATACGCAAACACACACACACACGCAAACATACACACACACACCGCACACGCAAACACACACACATAAAAACGCACATACATATACACACACACAAAAAGGATACAAATAAATGCTTAGATAAATGAAGTAGCACGATACACTTACTGTTCATTTGATCTAAAACTATATAATCCATGGCAGCAGGAAAAAAGAACAGAAACACATTCAGTGGTTTTATGCATATCAATTTAGTAAGTTCAGCACGACTTTGGGCACATTTTATTCGTTTGAATGATTTGCACATGCACTCCATATTGATAAAATGTCTTTTACAAATCAATAGACATGATGAAGTATTGTATTTTTCAAAGATTTCCTAATATTTCATTAAAATGATCCCTCAAAGTCAGGGATCTAAATAATTTATGCATGAAGAATCCTTGAGTCAGGTTTCCAAGGTAACCATAATATATGCATCGTAACTCCGGCATCAATGATTACAGAA